>NC_140216.1:42533530-42858530 GCF_951802725.1 Rutilus rutilus | reverse complement strand
GAGCGACTCTGAGCGTACGACTCTGAGGGATTGATTCTGAGTGCTTCTGAGTGAGTGCTTCTGAGTGAGTGATTCTGAGTGAGTGATTCTGAGTGAGTGATTCTGAGTGACTCTGAGTGAGTGACTCTGAGTGAGTGACTCTGAGTGAGTGACTCTGAGTGAGTGACTCTGAGTGAGTGATTCTGAGCGACTCTGAGCGTACGACTCTGAGGGATTGATTCTGAGTGAGTGACTCTGAGTGAGTGACTCTGAGTGAGTGACTCTGAGTGAGTGACTCTGAGTGATTCTAAGTGAGTGACTCTGAGTGAGTGATTCTGAGCGACTCTGAGCGTACGACTCTGAGGGATTGATTCTGAGTGAGTGACTCTGAGTGAGTGACTCTGAGTGAGTGACTCTGAGTGAGCGACTCTGAGTGATTCTGTGCGAGTGATTCTGAGTGAGCGATTCTGAGTGAGCGACTCTGAGTGATTCTGAGCGTACGACTCTGAGGGATTGATTCTGAGTGAGCGACTCTGAGTGATTCTGTGCGAGCGATTCTGAGTGAGCGATTCTGAGTGAGCGATTCTGAGTGAGCGATTCTGAGTGAGCGATTCTGAGTGAGCGACTCTGAGTGATTCTGAGTGAGCGACTCTGAGTGATTCTGTGCGAGTGATTCTGTGCGAGCGATTCTGAGCGACTCTAAACGCTGCTGGAGGACAGGATTCATCAGTCGGTTCATGATCTGAAGACTGTAACATATCACCAGCACCGGCTCGCAATGTTCTTATTTCCTGAGGTCTTGTTTTTTGTATTTTTGTAGGTGTTCAAAAAAATGCAATAAAAGCAGAGCAATACAGAGTGTTTACCTCTTTTCTTTGTTTATTTTGCGATCCAAATATGCACTGCAAAAAAAAACCTTCTTTTTTTTTTTACTTTTGTCTTGTTTTCCAGAACAAATATCTAAACATTCGAAAATCAAGATACTTATTTACTTTCTTTATTTCCAATTCTCACTATTAACGATGACTTTTGCATCAATAAACTCCTAATGACTGCTTATGAACAGTTAGTAAGGTAGTTATGTTTAGATTATGGGATGTAGAATATGATCCTGCAGAATAAGGCATTAATATGTGCTTCTAAGTACTAATAAACAGCCAATATCCTAGTAATATGCATGATAATAAGCAGCGAGTTAATAGTGAGAATTGGACCCTAGCCTAAGTGTTACCAAAATTTTTATATATTTTTTATTTCAAATAAGACAAAAATGCTAAAAATATTTTTGCAGAGTGTGATTGTAGTAAAAATGCAGAAATCTGTTAGTGAAATTCATTCTAAAATAAATTCACTCTCAATAGAATTTCCAGCTAAATTTAAGTC
This sequence comes from Rutilus rutilus, assembly GCF_951802725.1. Classification (NCBI taxonomy): domain Eukaryota; kingdom Metazoa; phylum Chordata; class Actinopteri; order Cypriniformes; family Leuciscidae; genus Rutilus; species Rutilus rutilus. The sequence goes on along the minus strand of NC_140216.1, from coordinate 42,857,168 downwards.
TTGTTTGACATTTTTTCTTGTAAAAACACAGAAGTAAAATGGGTTGCAAACATGGTCTACACTAGTGCACTAGTCCTTCTCTAGATTTAATCTACATCAGAAAACAAACTCACAAATTGTGCATTCTTAATATTTGTGATCCTTAAACTATCATACAGTGTATTTAGAGTATTGTTGAATAATGACCAGTGTTTCTGAAACTGAAACCACAGTCGGATCTCGTGGACTTCATAGATCTAAAATCTCCTTGTAGCAACAATTAAATTACAGAAGTGATTCTCAGAGCTAATAAGTTTTCAAAAGAGGAATATTTGAAACAAAATAAAACAACACTTTATTATTAAATTTCAATTAGATCCACTAAGTTTATAACTGTAATACTGTTGAACAAAAAAACAGTGAAACATGAAAAGAGAAACAGAAGTGGATTGTTTTACCGGTACATACAACTGTACAAAAATCCAGTGTTGCTCAAGTTCTCTGTGGTTTTAGTTGTAAAGATCGATGGACGGAAATCATGTTAAAATGCAGAAACAAAATCTTGTATTAAAAAACCTTTTTTTTTTCTTTTCTCAAAGAGATCTGTCTGTCTTCTGTGAAACACAAAAGATGACAAAAATACCAACATTTCTTTAGTGTTCCACAGAAGAAAGTAATTTTTAGGTGAACTGTCCCTTTAAATCTCTCTTTGACCCTTGGATGATGTTCTAGTGAGAATCAGCCAATCAGACCCGAGTGTGTTTCTGAGTCCATAGGTCTGAGTGTGTTCAGAGTTTTCCCTCCTCGATCATGCGGTTCAGGCCGCTGCAGATCTTGCCCAGGTTACCCCACAGCGTCCCCTGCGGGTCGTACAGGTGTGTGAGCAGATCCGGGTCTGCGTAATGGTTGAACACGTGCCTGATGCGATCCAGAGACTTCGGCGTCAGGTGTTTCTCCACCAGCTTCAGCATTAAATCCCGACAGTCTGTCAGCAGCTCCACCATGACGCTCTTATCGAACGTGAACTCCACCTGACGGAGACAGACACACACACTCAGGTTTACTAGTGCTTTCAGTCGATTAAAAACAGTAATCACACATTTTTCTGTAAATAACTCTTTCCCTGACATTGACAGAATTTTCTGGCTTTCCGTGTTTCCCCTGTTATACGGTAGAGGGCGCTATTACACATCTTCTGAAAGAGTACTGAATCTCCTGATCATACACTGTAAGAAAAGATGGACGACGCCCCTTCGCTCTCTTCCATTGGTGAGAAGTGAAGCTGCCAGTGTCCCGATATGGCGCTGACATTACAGTAGCGATCTTAGGACCTGAGTCTGCGCAGTAGCGATCTTAGGACCTGAGTCTGCGCAGTAGCGATCTCGGGAGCTGAGTCTGCGCAGTAGCGATCTTAGGACCTGAGTCTGCGCAGTAGCGATCTCGGGAGCTGAGTCTAAGCAGTAGCGATCTCGCGATCTGAGTCTGCGCAGTAGCGATCTTAGGACCTGAGTCTGCGCAGTAGCGAACTCGGGAGCTGAGTCTAAGCAGTAGCGATCTCGGGATCTGAGTCTGCGCAGTAGCGATCTCGGGAGCTGAGTCTGCGCAGTAGCGATCTGAGTCTGCGCAGTAGCGATCTCGCGATCTGAGTCTGCGCAGTAGCGATCTGAGTCTGCCCAGTAGCGATCTCGCGATCTGAGTCTGCGCAGTAGCGATCTGAGTCTGCGCAGTAGCGATCTCGGGAGCTGAGTCTGTGCAGTAGCGATCTCGGGAGCTGAGTCTGCCCAGTAGCGATCTCGCGATCTGAGTCTGCGCAGTAGCGATCTGAGTCTGCGCAGTAGCGATCTCGCGATCTGAGTCTGCGCAGTAGCGATCTGAGTCTGCGCAGTAGCGATCTGAGTCTGCGCAGTAGCGATCTCGGGAGCTGAGTCTGCGCAGTAGCGATCTGAGTCTGCCCAGTAGCGATCTCGCGATCTGAGTCTGCGCAGTAGCGATCTGAGTCTGCGCAGTAGCGATCTCGGGAGCTGAGTCTGTGCAGTAGCGATCTCGGGAGCTGAGTCTGCCCAGTAGCGATCTGAGTCTGCGCAGTAGCGATCTCGCGATCTGAGTCTGCGCAGTAGCGATCTGAGTCTGCGCAGTAGCGATCTGAGTCTGCGCAGTAGCGATCTCGGGAGCTGAGTCTGCGCAGTAGCGATCTGAGTCTGCCCAGTAGCGATCTCGCGATCTGAGTCTGCCCAGTAGCGATCTGAGTCTGCCCAGTAGCGATCTCGCGATCTGAGTCTGCGCAGTAGCGATCTGAGTCTGCGCAGTAGCGATCTCGCGATCTGAGTCTGCGCAGTAGCGATCTGAGTCTGCCCAGTAGCGATCTCGCGATCTGAGTCTGCCCAGTAGCGATCTCGGGAGCTGAGTCTGTGCAGTAGCGATCTCGGGAGCTGAGTCTGCGCAATAAATGTTATTGTATAATTTCACACTGAAATGTAGAAACAACATAAAAACGGTATATATTTAAATATTTGCACCTCTTTTTAAGTTGTATGTTGTTTGATTAATATTAATGACAGACAGCAGCAGGTTAATTAGGCCACTGTCACTTTAAGACCAGACGGACATGACGCGGATCCAGATCAGATCACAGATCACAACTCTAGATGCTCATTTAAGTTTTAACTAGTTTAAGAATGTGCTCGCAAGGATACTCGACAATAACGGGCATTTCTGCATAATTTTGTGTGTTTCTGTCAGTTCAAGCGTGAAAGAGAACTCAGTGTGGATTTCTGTGTGCATGTTTCGGGTGAGTGAACATTGGCCTGTTTACAGCTGGTATTAGGTATTAGGTCAGGTGACAAAGTTTAAATCCCGCCTGGCTAGAGCGCTTCCCATAATGTCTATGTATTAGGTCAGTAGACGGTCTTTTAGTGGCTGTCCGAATGCATTTGACCACATGAGCGTTTACACTACGAAAGCAATGTGTTTTTCAATACCTCTGGAAGTGGACGCAAGGATCCCGAGGATTTACAGCTATATTTAACGTCATCTACTTTTGATCCGATCAACCAAAACACATATTAATACAAGCTGTTAACAAGATGCATGCCAGTACAGATTAGAGTTTGTTTTTTGCGTCTAATCGCTCTTAAATGGTTTAATAGCACTTGAATGAGTGATCATATAATGCAAGGCGAGCCAAGCGATGCTGCATTAATTGCGTTAAATATGTTAATATGAAACAAATTAAATATGTTCAAATGAAACAAATTAATTGCAAACTGAACAGGTTAATTTTGATTGCCATAATTTTTATATTTACATTCAGACATTTTTATCCAAAGTTAAGACCTTTCACACTAAGTACGATAACTATATCAGTGTCCACATCAACACACGATATTCAGTTTATTATAAGCTTGCGCTGCAGTTTTGTCATTTAGCAGCCACTTTTATCCAAAGTTAAGACCATGCACACAAGGAACGATAACTATATTAGCATAAATGCACGATATTGTTCTGTTTATTATAAGCTCGCGCTGCAGTTTTGTCGTCTGTCGCTTTAAATACTCAAGCTCATTAAAGTCTGTCGGATTCTGATTGTCTGTCAGTGTTTTTATCGTTCATCTGGGAATAAAATATCTCTGAAAGTGATTCCTCTGTGTTGTTATCGTTATAGTTGTGACGTGAACTCTGCTATGAATGTAAAAGATATCTTTATTGTTACAGTTATCTTCCTTGGAGTGAACGGGCCGTTAGAAAAGAGCCACATTTTTCACTTCGTAGATTTCTCAACATATTTCAGTTTTCAAACATGTCAAAATAAGATTCTTCATTCTTAAAGGCCCGTTCACACAGAAACATTCTAACTCTGAGATGAATGATAAAAACATTGACAGCCAATCAGAATGCATCCTGCATTAAACAGTTGCTAGGAGGGTGTTCCGTGTGGTTGCTAGGGTGTTCAGTGTGGTTGCTAGTGTGTTCTAAGCAGTCGCTTCCTGTCTGGTGTGAAATGACGGTGCACACGCTGAACTTTAAGAGGTTTCAGCACATCACTAGCAGTAGTAGCACTAGTGATGCTTGACTTAAGAGCACTAATGAATCATAATTCACAGATAATCATGCAAACATTATTAATGTGTGAAAACTGCACCTCCTGGAAGCTGATGGCCGTCATGGCTCCGTGATGCAGCTTCTTCCTGAAGTCCTGCGCCAGACTCAGCTCATCCGCACTGAACTTCTCGTGTCGGAACAGAACTCCCACCTTCACGGCGATCTTGATCATGTTCTTCACCACCTTCTGGGCCTCGCTGCGGTTCCCTGTGTGCTCTTTGGAGACGCGGTACAGCTCGTCCAGAACCTCACTGCTGTTGTCGTCGATGAACATGTGAGCCATGGACTTGCTGGCCATGTGACTGAGGATCTTCTTCTGGGCCTTCATGGCCATGTCCTTGGAGCTGAACGCCTCCATCCTGCACCAGAGGACGGATGGACGCAGACATACAGTGTGTGTTTACCTGCGTCGGGCAGTCGGAGGAGTGTGTGTGTCGAGTCTGTGTGAGGAAGTGGTGTCTTCCGCTGTGTAACTGTGAGAGGAAACTGTGTGATCAGAGGAGATATGTCACTTCTGCTTTCTGTCTCTCTCACACACTTAAACGCTGAGTTTCAGACTCTTGAGAGACGTTTCGTATCGTTCAGAGCATTGAAAGTGTGACTGTAAGAACACAAACTAACCTGAAGCATCACCTCTAAACTTCACAAGTACAAACATACATGAGGCAGTGAAAAATCACACCAGATCTTTCTGATATCTGTTACTTCACAGCAGCAATGAGATTAAAACAGAAAGTTTTCACCAGTTGTGTCTCCTCTAGAGCAGGGGTTTACAAACTATGGGCCCTCAGGGGCCACAATAGAGTGCTGGGAGTCCGGGGAAAACTTTGGGGAATAACTTATTTTAATTGAATATAATTTAAATCAAAAAGTGTATCAATTTTTTTATCAGTTTATTTGAATAAAAAATGAATATTATTTAAATAATACAATCTGATTTAAATAAATAATAAATCTAACAGTACAGTACAGAAAAGATGCAATGATGTAATGTAATAGGAACTTTAAATAAAAATATTAAAATAAATAAATACCAATTAATTTAAATAAATAGCGAAAACAATAAATTAAATAGATTTAAAAATGTATACTATTAATTGATACATTGAATGTAAATAAACAAAATTATTAAAATAAATAAAACGTGATTATAATAACTTTGATTGAAAAATATTAAATAAAAATATTTAAATTTAATTTAATATTTAAATAAATAATATATTTGATTGAAATGAATAAATAAAGCTTGATTTAAATAAATAATAAAACTTTAATTAAAAAGTGATATTTATTTAAATAAAAACAAAAATATATGACATTTGAAATAAATAAAACCTGATTATAATTAATAACTGATTTAAAAGTTGATTAAATAAAATATTATAATTAGATTTCTTTTTTTTAAACGATGTAAATAAATAATAGATTAATAAATTTGTCTAAAATAAGTTTATTAAAATAGATAAAAGATGTAGTTGGTCGTGGGTGGCTGTCCGTGTGCGTGTGCCTTCCACCTGGCTCTCCTCTCTTCTGCTTGTTTCAAGATCTTCTCCTCACCTGTATTTAGCTGTTTCTTGACCAGGCAGTGCCAAGCTGATTTCTGAATTGCCTCACGTTGGTGGTTCCACGACGCGGAAGTGGTGTTACATGGGTAGCCTACAGACAGAGCATCCTCAAGAGACTTTGTGAATTCCTCGAGCTTCTCTGGATGTTGCATCTTAGTCGCGTCAATGCATGGGTTCCCTTCTTATTTGCAGCGGCGGAGTTTCTTTGGTAGCAGCTTGATCTTGCAGCATACCAGTGAGTGATCGGAGTCGCCGTCAGCACTGTGGTATGAGTGGGCGAGAAGCACATACTTGAGGCTTGTATGTCTGACGATGACCATGTCGAGCTGGTGCCAGTGCTTGGATCGAGGGTGGCGCCATGACACTGTGTTGTGGCTTCGTCTGGAAATAGGAGTTGGTCATGAAGAGGTCATGAAAAGAGCAAAGCTCCAACAGGCGCTGCCCGTTCTCGTTTATCTTGCCAACTCCAAAGGAACCCAAGCAGGAAGGCCAAGAGTTGTGTTCTGCACCTACTCTGGCGTTGAGGTTGCCAAGAAGGACGAGGTGTTCGCTGCTGTGGATGTTCATGATGGCGTCATTCAGGTTGGTGTAGAACTCGTCTTTTGCCTCAGGTGTGGAGGTCAAGCTTGGGGCTTAGGCGCTGATTAGTGTAACTGGTCCCTCAAAGGTATGGAGGCGGAGAGTCAGCAGGCGATCTGATCCCTTGTCACCTGGTTCAACCATCTCCAGTAAGGTGTTGCTCACTGCAAACCCTACTCTCTGCGGTCCTCAGCGCTCTTTCCTTGCCAGAAGAAGGTGTAATCCTTCTTCAAAGATCCCGATTCAGCCAGGCGTGTTTCTTGCAGAGCGGCTATATCTGCCTTCAGTCTCAGTAGCTCGTTGTTATTGACCGCTGTCTTTCTTACGTCACTGATGTTCAGGAGGTCGTCAAGCCCAGTTGTCATGGTGCGGACGTTCCAGCATCCCAGATTAAAGGGATAGTTCGCCCAAAAATGATATTTAGCCCATGATTTACTCACCCTCAAGCCGTTCGAGATGCATATGTCAATCTTTTTTCAGACGAACACATTTTCAGTTATTTTAGAAAATGTCTTAGATTTTTCAGTGGTTATAGTGTGAAGCAATGGGGTCCAGCTCGTTGAAGTCCGAAAATGAGCATGCATCCTTCACAAAAGTAATCCATCCGGGCTCCAGGGGGATAAACGAAGGCCTTCTGAGGGTAATCCGTGCGGTTTTGTCGTAAAAATATACATATTTAAAACTTTATAAACGAAAATAGCTGGCTTCCGGTGGCGGTCGGCGCGCGTTCATGGAGATGGATGCTGGCGTATGACGTAGGACATAGCGTAGGAAGCGTCGTGATGTAGAACGAACGTAGAGTTTTGTTTTGCTCTGCTCTCTGTCACGTTCGTTCTACGTCACGACGCTTCCTACGCTATGTCCTACGTCATACGCCAGCATCCATCTCCGTGAACGTGCGTGAACACACATTTTCTAAAATAACTGAAAATGTGTTCGTCTGAAAAAAGATTGACATATGCATCTCGAACGGCTTGAGGGTGAGTAAATCATGGGCTAAATATCATTTTTGGGCGAACTATCCCTTTAAGAGCTGGTCTCTTCTTGTTGTTTTTTATTGGTGTGTTATTGCTTGGTGCAGAAATTGCAGTCTGCTTGTCGGATTTCCTTATCCCCATGCACCCAATGAGGAAGGCAGACCGTGGCGGGACAGCACCTTACTGGCTGGGGACTGCTCAACTTAAGGCGGGCGGTAGCTGTTCAATGACATGCAAAGATCTCTCCCACTGTCGGAAGCAACCCCTGGTGCCACACTTTACGCCAATCGAGCATTGTAGCTTATAACCGGTAGACTGCTGCTTCCCGTGTTGTTTCGACGCTGTGAAGCGAAGCTGGAGTGTCCTCTCCAGGGCGCAAGCCAGGGCAGGGTAATATGGAAGACCAGCTGTTGCCCAAGTAGCAGGTCCCCCCTTCTCCACGGTGCTGATTGATCCAATGGAGCGGCAGGGCCGATACAGTTTAGGACCAGCACCGTCGCAGGAGTTGCCAGAGCGAGGTTGCATGCAGTCACACTTCAAGATTTACTCCTGAAGCCTTTTCCCAAAAGAGATGTGGCTGCAAGACAGCTGAGGGTTTTTGACAGTTTACCTTCTCTGCATGAGGCAGGTGGCACCAGGTTACATGGTAACTGGTGGCAGGTATAACCTAACCTGACCTGACCTTAACATTAACATTACAGTCAAATAATGGAATGATGTAACATAATAGAAACTAAATAATTTCCAAACTATATTATACACATATTTCAGGGGTGTAACGATTCGTTTTAACAACGATTCGATTCGTATCACGATTCGTGGTTGTCGATACGATTCAAGGACGATATTGGTTCATTTAGAACGATACGATCTGAAACGATTCAGTGACTTGAAATCGATTCAGTGACTTTTTAGCCAAAAATTCAACCAGTGTGACTGAAATAAATACCTGGATACTGGACAGTGCAGGTGAAGTTTCCTAGATTCCTGTTGTTTCTTGTAAGGGAATCAGGTATCAATTAATTATAGATATAAACAAACAAGTAAACAACAATTAATGGCAAATGCATTCAAATTTTATTTGAATAAAGTGCAACCAACACTTTAGGTTGAATTAACAGGAAGTTAACCTTTTCTGCTCTCATTTTCAATATTCAGTACATTTTCAATAAAAGTAAAGTAAGTGCAACCAGCATTTCAACAGTAGGTTTACCTGCTACTTCTGCTTTTGTTTTTCAACATAAAAATATTACAATATTAATTTCAAAAATAAAGTGCAACCAACATCTCTTCAGGTTGAATTATGCTACTTTAGCTGTTGTTTTTAAACATAAAAATAATACAAATACAGTATTAATATCAAAAATAAAGTGCAACCAACATTTCTTCAGGTTGAATTAACTGCTACTTTAGCTGTTGTTTTTCAACTTAAAAATAATACATCATTAATTTCAAAAATAAAGTGCAACCAACATCTCTTCAGGTTGAAGTATGCTACTTTTGCTGTTGTTTTTCAACATAAAAATAATACAAATACAGTATTAATATCAAAGATAAAGTGCAACCAACATTTCTTCAAGTTGAATGAGCAGTAGCTGAACCTGCTACTACTCTCATTTTAATAAACAAACAATATTTAACAAAATATCAAGTGTAACCAAGTACTCTTAAAGGAGTCATAATGTAGAAATTTCACTTTTCCACGAGAATCAATGTATGTTATGATTGCATAATGATTATACACTGGCCGGGAAGCCGATATTTAAAAGTGAAGCGTTTGTTTACCTCGGGGTTTGTAAAATAGGCCACGTGCACGCGCACGAAAAAACGAGATTTTGATTTCTTCCCCTTCTTGACGTCAAGACGGGGGAGGATATACCAAATATGGACACCGCAAACCTATGCCGCGGGAAGCCCGCCCCTCTCCCCCTCTCCCCCTCAGATTCAGTTTAGTTGACTCGAGAAAGATGGAGAAATCGAGTGCACACCTGAGATGCTCTGTGGGTGACTGCCACAAACAACATGCAAATGTGTTTTATCTACCAAAAACGGACGAAACTATCAGGGAACAGTGGAGGAAATTCATTTTTAATGACGCTGTCCCAACAACTCTTTCAAGTGGCGTATCGTTAGGTGTGCGGAATCTTTTACAAATTTGGGGCAGTATCAGGCGAACTTGGCCTCGAAGCTCCGTTTGGGAAAAGGTGCCATCCCAACCATCAGGGACTTGCCAGAAATTGAAAAGGTAAGACTGTGTTTTTATTGCTCTACTGTGGTTAACAAATAGCAGCTAACTGCTAATGCGGCTATTGTATGTAACGTTACCTTCGAGGTAAACACGGGGAATGGACTCTACGAATGCTAGCCACATCTTTCCACTTTGTTTTACACTAGCAGCTACAGTAGTGACGGTACAGGAGTCCATGCTCAGTGGCTAAAACTGTTTAAATGCAAGAATGAAAACAATATACCACTAAACATTATTAGCCAAACTCATGCAAAACATGCAGTTTGAAAATAGCTTTCAGTTAGTGGGGCTTCTGTAAGAATGTATCTGGCAATGGTGTATTTTTTCTTTTTTCTTTGGTTGTGATTACAATTTCACTAACAATAAGTACCGTCACATTTATTGAGCTATTGCAGTATTTTGTCTATGTTTTTGTACCGCTTGGAAGTAGTAAAATACATTCCTGCAACCAATCAACGCGCCCCTCATTTGCATTATTATAATGACTGTCCACGACAGCCAAAACATCGCATCAGATCTCGCGAGACAATAATGCCTTTAGAAATAAGGGTCTGAGGGGCTCTGTGTTGATTTTTTTTCCACTTTTCTTTTTTAGAAGTGCCTAAAATACTATAATAGAGCATTTGGGTATCCAAGGTAACACAACATTATGACTCCTTTAAATGACTCTACAGATTTCTTTTCAAAAATATCAACTGATCAACTGATCAACATGATCTGGCCGCAGAACACTTCTCTGTGAGTTCACTATGTCGCCAGCAGTACTAAAAACTCACTCTGCTGGCACACTGGTGCCTGGAATGCACAGGTACCATTTAGCAAGGGTTGAAAGCACAGGTAGCTCTTTCTCCTGAGATCTCCACCACTTCATGGCATTTTCAGTCAAGGGCAACGCATCTTTTGATCGGTACCTTATCACCTCTGCTCTGGCTGTCTCGCTTGTGGATTTTCTTTCTCTTTGGGTGAAGGAATCGCCAAACAGTGCATCTAAGGCTTTCTTCTTACAAGGAGGTGACTCATTTGGAGCTACAACATAAGAAATGTAGTTCAAAATATAGTCATGTTTCTCATTAATACAAAACAACAACAATCTTTTGTTGGTATCACATCAAACACACCTGTGGTCTCTTCATTGAATCCTGACAGCTTTGTGCTTGAGCTTCCCTCGTCTTCCTCCTGATTTCCCATTGCTTGCATCTAATGATGTTTTATTAACAAGGTTCGGGAGGAGCACGTTCAGATAATTAACACAAGTGGAGAGCACTCAGCAATCAATGGTAAGAGGTGTATATATACTCAGCAGTCTCACCTCATTCCATTGACAGTTTTTGCAGCATCCCTCCACCACCCCTTCTCCACACTTCTAGTCCTAAACACTTACATACGGGGGGAGTACTCTGGGTTCGGGCCAAACTCCGAGCTCGGAGCCCTCCCTCCGGACAGCACGCCAAATACGCATTAAACTTTACCCCTTCAAATTATATGTAAGTGTGAACTCGTGAATTGATGTAAGAATGTGTGAACTGTTCAAATTTCTGCTCTGTAAGACTGCACACAGAAATTTAGAGGAAGATTAAGAACAGATTAGATTTAAGAGAGGACAAATGAAAGGGGAGAAGAGAAAAGAGCAGAGGAAAGAGGAGGGGAGGAGAGAGGAAAGAGGAGAGTAGAGTTACCTGGTGTGACACTTCTGCCTCAAAAACCAGTTTTGCGTAGACCTGTTCTCTGTCCTCTTTTTCCAGGTAGGGCAGTTCTTTAAACGCGGGTCCAACGCTGATGCTGTTTAAAGAACAAGAATATTGCATTCATTGCATTATTAAATTAAGTTGACCTGACATTGCAAGTGATGACCACCTCCTCATACACAAAATAATCAGAGGATTAAACTTTAGTATGTTTAAAAGAAATGTGGCACAGTGATGATGTAAAGCCACCATGAACTAAGAATTTTATTGCAGATATCTTGTTTACTTTTCAATATGAAAAAAACTTGAAAACACAAAGGTGTGGCATTTTACAAATTCATACAGTCTAATAACCTAAAATATTAACCAAGATGATTTTAATTAAGACTCCAAATTAATTACCTATGTTGAGAGCATCTTGGGTGCCTCTGTAGCGTGTGGAGAGGTCATTGATCATCACCCTCTTAATCTCTGCAACCAGGGTTGAGTCATCTTCGCATGGCTGTAGGTGTTTCAGCAGTTTTGCTTGAAGAGGAGCAATTACAGAGAGAGTTGGCTGGTCTTCTTCACACATGACAGTGGTTGCCATTTTGACAGGACCCATCAACTGAACAATGTCATCCATGTTGGCAATATCACTCTCACTCAGCGTGTACTCTGTGACCCCCTTTCGTAGATCCTTGGACATCAGAGTTGCCATTATAGCTGGTTGTTGTTCTGAAAACCGTTCAAGCATTTTGAATGAACTGTTCCATCTGGTGATTGTCTTGGATCAGTTTATGTTTTGTTAAATCCATCAGAGTTTGTTTTTCCTGTAGGGCGTGAGATGCAATTGAGCTGCGGTGAAAATATCCAACAATTTTTCGCACTTTCCCCAACAACCTGGAAGCACAGTCCACCCCCAAACCCTTTTGCGAGGCAAGGTTGAGTGTATGTGCGAAGCAGGTAATGTGTGGACTGAACTGGGCTTCTGCACCAGCCACAATCATGTTCCTGGCGTTATCTGTGACGATGGCAGGATTCTTGTCGGAGATTTTCCACTCCATGCAGGCTTCACGCAGTAACACGCCAATATTTTTACCAGTATGGGCTTCATTTAAAACTCTGGTTTGCAGAACAAAGGTCTTCATTTTCCACTCCGGATCAATGTGATGAGAGGTAATTGTCACATACCCTTGATTTGAGCATGACGTCCAGCTATCCGTCGTTATCGCTACTCGTTCAGCTTGAGAAAGCGACGCCTGAGGCTTCTGCAGAGTTGACTTTACCTTGTGCTGCTGCTGCTGCAGCGGGAACACTGCAAGAGGTGCCTGGGCGGTCGGTGTTGTGTGAAATCCCATGGCGCCTTAGTAGGTGGTTGGAGAGATTTATCGTGTTGCCGTTGTACTTTACTTGACCTTTACATATCCTACAAACAGCGAGCGACTTATTTAGAAAATCTCCGTCTTTGCAAAAGCCAAAGTGTTTCCACACATTTGACCGCAATGGTGGCTTGATAATTTCTCGCTCGTCGGCTTCTCCTCTGCCATCCGCCATGTTATGTTTTGTTGCCTTTGCGCTGTTGCTGGCGCGTGCATAGACTGTAAAAGGGCGCGCGGCGATGACGTCACAAATAGGCAGACTGAATCGAGTAACGTTTAACGCCTTTATCATTAAAAGTGCTAAGAAAAAACATCCATATAAAGTCTGACGTGCTTAAATCCAATGCGCTATTTCCTAGTATCGATACAATCGATTTATTACCTTTTAAAACGATGTTAGATCGATATATTTCGCCTGGAAGGCCAACTTGCCGAGCACCGATCGATGTAGTTGGATCATAGGAATATAAATCGATACATCGATGTAGTTGATAAATTGTTACACCCCTAACATATTTATAATAGAAATTTTTCACATTCATTTGGTCTTTATACTTGAAAATATATAGTTACTACAGGAGGAAGATCATATTTTGGGGCTCTGTGGATCTGAAAGATTGAAAAGTGATCTAGACTTTCAGAAGAGATCTCAACTCTATTATTTATAGAGCACTTTTAAAAACAACAGGATTTGAACCAAAGTGCTTTAAAATACACAATCAATCACAACATAGTATACCCTTCTATAAATACCAAAAGTATAAAATATCTATACTTAAAACATATTCAAAAGTTAAAGAATCTGAAATCTGTTCTCAGATCAGTTGGCACAGTTTCTGGTCTGATCAGTCATTCTTCTCAAAACAGATTTAACAACTGAAAGGAATGATCTGGGATGTTTTACCATTTACCATTTACCATTTACCATCTGACTGGAATTATTATATGCAGAATTATAATTTGAATTTCAAACTGAAGGAAGCTGAATTACAGACACTGACATGTTCTTACACACACAGCTGTTCCTTCATACACACACTGAAACTTCAGCAGATTTTATTTTAATCAGTTGAACGTCACAACTGAAAGATTAACTATTTCCCTGCCAGTGTTTTTGATCATTTTCACAAAACTTTCATGGCCCCCAGAATATTTTATTGTTTGAATATCTGAATATAAAATATATCAAAAGAAAGAACAGACCCTCTGCCTTAAACCCTCTGTGTTTTATTCTAGATTCATGCTTTTCTTTCTTTTATCAACACTTGAATGTGGTTAAGTTTAATAAAAACAGTAACATTTTTAGAGAAAAGCTGAGAAAAACAAAGTTTGTTTCGGCTGTACAGCCGATCTAGAAGAAAATAGAGTCCAGCTTAAGTAAGTTCAGTGTTGATTCATTTCTGTTGTAATTTTTATGCAGCCGCTCTGGAGAAAACAGTGATGTCATCGTCCAGATCAGTTCAGTTCTCATAAAATGGTGTCAAAGCAGGCAGATCAATAATATTGTTGAATATTAAGTGTCTCCAACTAAGAAAGCCAGTGGCAGGAACTCAAACTCCATCAGTGACAGGATGGAGAAGAAAACCTTGGCAGAAACCAGACTCAGTCCCTCAGTTCTCCTCTGGCCAACGAATGAACAGTTTATGAATCAGAGAAGCCCTGACTAACATCTCAAACCTGTAAGTAAAACACAGACAGTCAAATGTGTGCAACATTTTTGCATTATCCACTTTAGAAAAACTAAAATAAACTACTTAGATGATTAAGTGAGAGATTATAATATAACACTGTGATACATGATTGTTAAAGCTGTTTTTAAAAAATTCTGATTTTGATTTTGCTTCTAAGTCACCATGAATTATGACCCTTGACCAGAGGTGGACAAAATACACAACTTCCTTACTTGAGTGAAAGTACAGATACTACTGGTCAAATATTACTCCGTTACAAGTAAAAGTTGTAAAGACTGAGTTTTACTTAAGTAAAAGTACAGAAGTACTCGTTTATAAAAGTACTTAAGTATCAAAAGTAAATGTCAATGCATTGTTTTATTATTGTTGCATTGTTGTGTGTAATACTTACAGTACCTTATGCCTCTGAATCTATGCCTGCCTTACCCTCATATGAATATCAAATGTATTTCTAGAACACAGTTCCAGTAGTGGGATTGAATGTGAGATTGAATAAGTGCACTCAATAACGTCCACAATGGTTTCGGACACCCAAATGGCTGTTCCCTCAAATAGTGCCCAATTTAAAAAATTTTTTTGGCTTTTAGTATGAATATGTTAGCCTTTACTGTTATCTATAAGCTAGTGACAAAACAATGACAAAATTCACATTTAGAAGATCAAACCCAACGTTGAAAATGAAAATCAGGTTGATGTCAGAATCCAACGTCCAGATTGACGTTAATCTCCAGCGTTGGACAGACGCTGTATTGTGGTTGAAAATGAAAATCGTATTGACGTCAGAAACCAACATCAGTCGTGTTCTAATGTCAACCTGACTTTCATTTCCAACCAAAATGCAACCAAAATCATTCCTTGACTGACATTACTACTTTCTACTCGAGGAGCTTGACAGAAATGTAGTGGAGTAAAAAGTACAATATTTGTCTTTCAGATGTAGTGAAGTTAAAGTAAAAAGTTTCCAGAGAAAATAATACTCAAGTAAAGTACAGATACTCAAAAAGTGTACTTCAGTACAGTACTCAAGTAAATGTACTTTGTTTAGCTTTGTCTTCTACTGCAATTAACATTGTCAAAATACATCATTTTGGGATATAAAGACAATGATAAAAGCAAAATATTGAATTGTTTTGAAATAAAAAGAAACTTGAAGATACTTAATTGTTACCATAAACTATTATAAAAAATAACGAATCAAACACTTATTAAACATGCTTATAGTGTGCAATTCACTATCACAAGGGAAATAAAGTAAGAAGAAACAAAATTAACTTGCAATTAAAATATGAACAGTTTTAATAATCACCACTTACTCAAGTGTCTTCAGTTTATAATGTGGAGAGTGGAGTAGGGTTTGCAGCAGTTTCACTCCTGAGTCTATTTTATTTTCAGTCAGATGCAGTTCTCTCAGGTGTGAGGGGTTTGATCTCAGAGCTGAAGTCAGAGCAGCACAACCTTCATCTGTAACACCACAATTACTCAACCTGTAGAGAACAATGACACTCTTCAGTCTCTCAGTTCAGGAACACTGATATAAATGATTTGATATGTATGAATTTACTTTCGCCTCAACAGATTAGTATATGACAAATAGCAGTTGTCACCTTTTCACATCATCCAATCATGTTTATAACTATCAAAAACTATCAAAAGTAAAGTTGCCTCAGAAAATTTAGAAATAATCTTATAAAGATTAAACATCATTTTCAGTTACTTGATTGTAAACTTTTTTTGTATATATTATTCTTGTATATCATTCATTATTCACCACAGGAGAAAAACGGACAACATTGAGACTTTTATAAAATATTACCACAGTTTCTCCAGTTTACAGAGAGGATCCTTCAGTAGATCAGAGACCTGCTTAACTCCAAAATCTCCTACTTTATTACATGACAGGTCCAGTTCTCTCAGGTGTGAGGGGTTTGATCTCAGAGCTGAAGTCAGAGCAGCACAACCTTCATCTGTAACACCACAATCCCTCAACCTGTAGAGAACAATGACACTCTTCAGTCTCTCAGTTCACGATACACTGATATAAATGAAATGATTATGAATTTCTCATTTCTTTTCTCCTCAACAGATTTGTTTATGAAAGCAGTTGTCACCACTTCACATCATCCAATCATATTTATAACTATCAAAAACTATCAAAAGTAAAATTGCCTCAGAAGCTTTTGAAAGAATCTAATGAAGATTAAACATCCTTTACTTAATTGTAAACATTTTTGTATATATTATTTTTGTATATCATTCATTATTCACCACAGAAGAAAAACAGACAACGTTGAGACTTTTATGAAATCTTACCACAGTTCAGGAAACACTGATATAAATTATATGTTATATATACATTTCTCATTTTACAGTATTGCTTAGGTACAAAAGCACATGCTAAACTCATTCATGTGATCATCTTTTATCAGTGTAATGATTGTTGTCTGTGACTTACTGAACTGATCTGGATTCTTTAACCACAGGTAGCAGCTTCTGAAGAACTTCATCTGCTGTATTCTGTGCTCCAATAAACTGTTTTAGCTCAAAAACATCCATCTTCTGCTCTGGTGTCAGCAACACATAAACCAGAGCTGACCGCTGTGAAGAGGAGAGTTTGGTTTTTCCAGATGTCAGATAATCTTGGTTCCCTTTCTGTCGGGCATGTTTGACGTAGTCGACGTGTCGACTGATTGGGATCACACTAGGGAGCCTGTCATCTTCGAGTATTGAATTCACGAGTTCACACTTACATATAATTTGAAGGGGTAAAGTTTAATGCGTATTTGGCGTGCTGTCCGGAGGGAGGGCTCCGAGCTCGGAGTTCGGCCCGAACCCAGAGTACTCCCCCCGTATGTAAGTGTTTAGGACTAGAAGTGTGGAGAAGGGGTGGTGGAGGGATGCTGCAAAAACTGTCAATGAAATGAGGTGAGACTGCTGAGTATATATATACACCTCTTACCATTGATTGCTGAGTGCTCTCCACCTGTGTTAATTATCTGAACGTGCTCCTCCCGAACCTTGTTAATAAAACATCATAAAACGAGCCAATGGACATTGGCGTGCGTGAATCGCATCACACGCCCGCCCCGCAGCGCGGGTATAAATATGGAAGTGGATGCATGCACCAGTTGTCTTTCGCTTCGGAGCCGATCGGTCTTCATGTCGATGTCTCTGAAGAGTGTGTTGTATTCCAACAAACGAGTGTGTCGGTGCTTCTTCAGGAAGTCTTTCCCAGTTACAGCACGTGACAGCGGTGAGTCCATGAGCAAGACACCTAACCCCAGCTGCTCCCGACGAGCTGGATGGCGTGTTGCATGGCTGACACCGCCGTCGGTGTATGAATGAGTGAGTGAATGGGTGAATGTGAGGCTATATGTAAAGCGCTTTGGTGGCCATAGGCCATTACTTCTGCGAGAGCTCCCTCTAAAAAGAATGAGGCTTGCTTTCGATCTGTAGTAGAACCTGTTTGTTGTTGGTGTTCTTCTCAATGGAGGGACCCCTGAGAGTGTTCGATCACTTCTGTGCTTCCTTCCTGCAGAAAATGGGTCGGAGTGTGGCTGCTCCACTCCACCCTCAAAATGATGTTGCCCTTAAAGCACATCAGGATGCAGTTGAGATATAGGAAGTACGACTTGATCATCGGGTTCCTGACAGTGCAAGGAGATGAAATCTTCCTTGCGCCCCCTCTATACCTTTTTGGGACCATGCGGAGCGGTTTCCATGCGGAGGTTGGCCTACTAACATAAATTAGTGTGGCCAACATCTTGGTGAAATTACAAGGTGCACCGTGCCCACCTGGGTAGTGAGCTCCTCCATAAAGAGAGTGTAGCTCCTTCCTGGGTGTTGACATGAGTGACTCGCTGACAGATTAGGAGTTGGGGACTGGGCGACACCAGCACATTCGCTAAGAAATTAGCCTATGTGTCGAGCCGGTTGCTTCCATGGGCTCCCTTCTCACAAAGCCAGCTTCACCTTAGCCCGGTTTGTAGTGTCGGCTTGCTGCGCCATTACCCTCCTATGGACTGGATAAGTGCGCCTCTTGCTCCAGTTGAGTTCCCTCTTCCGAACCCTGTTGAGTTCCGCCTCACCCTGTCGGTGTTGGATGTGGTGATGTGTCCGATACTATACCTATCACTTGTATGCTTGTGTAACTTGTGTAAGGTAGGGTCCATATGTTGTGATCCCATATGTGTATCCTTCCACGGATTGACTCCCTGCGACGAGCCCGTGTCTTCCCTGGGCAGAGCCTGCTCTGCCGTCACTGACCGGTTGCGTCTCCCCCCTGTTATTGGCTGGAGCCACCTCAGTGACATGCCATATATTTTACTGCCAGCTAAGTTCGCTCAATCCATATGTGTTCTCCACATGTTACCTCCTTCGGGCAGGATGTGGCTTCCGCAGCGTAGACCTTCCAACGAAAGGTATGCTTTCCCAGTGGTCCTGTGGAACAGCAGTGACTTTCCTGGCCTAAGCCCTGTCATATTTCTTCAGGGAACGAGGGTTACATACGTAACCAAGACGTTCCCTTTCAGTCAGGCACGTTCGATGTAGTCGACGTGTTGACTGATTGGGATCCTTGTAGTCCCCCAGCCACTATTGCTGTACCAACGCTGACCGGGTTCCGCTCGGCTCCTCAGCGAAAAACAACTGGTGCGTGCCCACTTCCGTATTTATACCCGCGCTGCGGGGCGGGGCAATTCACGCACGCCAATGTCCATTGGTTCGTTTTTACAATACTCGAAGATGACAGGCTCCCTAGCGTGAGCCCACTCAGTCGACACGTCGACTACGTCTCCGTTCCCTCCTTCAGGGAACGAGGGTTACATACGTAACCGAGACGATCTCCTGCATCAGAGAATCCTCACCCAGTTCATTTATACAGTAAAATATTACATCTGGTGTGTTAGAATAAAACTCACAACCTGGTGGTAAAAATATGAAGAATTTACAGGACAATAAAATAATTTAAAAAACAAAAAGAAAACAAATTGAGTTTTAAAAAACATTGAGTTTAAAAAACACAAAGATCATTATACTTCTGGTTTATAAGTTGATTTGGGATTATGTAAATGGATGTTAAAATGACAAAACTTGCAGGTTCCCTAGTTTAATTTGATGTATCACACACACACAAAAAATTGTATTCAGGACGTTTTTCTGATTATTGAGGCCCAAAATGACAGAATTTCTTGCTGCTTTTCTCAACGATTGTTTGCGATATTTGCGGGTCACTTTCCCCACTCATGTTCACATTTTAGCATCATTTTATGTCTATAAGCAATAGAAATATTATGGCTGAGCAGACGGAGAGGGTTGAAACAGGACTGGACAATGTTCTTCTACTGGACCCACAAATACTGCAGTAAATGCTCTTATAAAATACAAATTGTTAAAGTGGCTATAGCATGCATTATTTGTTTCTTATTTACTTTAAAGTAAAATGTTTCCTTTTTTTTTTTTTTTACATTTTCTTTAAATGTTCAATTAAACAGTTTAAAATCATTAATCATTAACAGAAAAATTCAAACAATGTAAATTGATGTCCATGTTTGCTATTTCTAGAAAGCCCTCCACATCTGATGTTATTCTGATATTGAGGCAGGTTGTCACAGAACTCTTTACACTGGACATTAATTTGCACAGACAATTATAATTAAATCACATGTCCAACAAAGATGATTAGTATTTGAATAATAAGACCAAGAACTTCATATTACATTAAGAACTTTAACTATGTTACTATGTAAGTATTTCATGGTAACTTAAGGTAATGTAAGGCTTTATGCGTCTCACCTGAAGACTCTCCTTGATCAGAATCAAAGGTTATAGACACAGATTCTAAAATCTCTGCATAAGCGTCTGTAAACATCACTAGACACTTTGATAATCTATTTTACTGATTCAAAGAATCTTAATTCTGAGAGTAAAATGGAGTTGATAAGAATGTGGAAGTTGGGAAATCTAGTATCACTTTCATTCTGCTAGTAACTCATGGTTGCCAGATCTGCTCGAGCTCATATCATGATACACAGTTCAGTTGAGAAAGGCTAGTAGTGCTCCAGTTCTGACAATGTAAAAACTTGCTAATATTATTCTTTTCATACACAGTTCATATTCATGAAATTGTGGCTGTTCGAATCTAAAAGCATAAGCTCTGCAATATCTGTCTTAAAATCAGCTCTTGTATCTCCTCTCTGTATGATTCACAGACATGACTCTAGTTTTCATTCCAAAGTGCAGGAGAAATATTATTTATAATTCGGCCTGAGAAAACTTGTAAAATCGACATGTTTACATCTAAACTTGTGCATTTTTAAGCACAAAATGTCAAACAAAAACTCGGCAAGCAATGTTTTATTTTGTGTGCAGCATTTTCTGTGTACAGTTCTTCTTATTCTTATTCAACCTGACATTTAAAATACAATCATTCTTTTTTCTTCTTCTTCCCATTATGGTTAAAAAAATTGGAAAAGACTGGACAAACCTAAATGGACCAAATGGAGATTGATGAATATTAGAGTGATGAAGGCATAATGAGTTTAAGATAATGTATTTTAATTAATGAACGAATAAGATCTGCTCATACCAATTCAAAACTTAAATGTTATTAATAATAACATTTAAATTACAAAATACAAGACATTGTTTAATGTCAGCAAATTGAGTTGCTATTTTCGTTCTTACTGTAGTTCTAACTGTAGTGATTTAACGGCAGATAAAGATGGTGATATGAGGGATCAGTCCTTATGAACTTTTAATTAATACTTCTAATTTTTACACAATTAACTTTTTTACATTTAATAAAAAATTTTTTGCATGTTAGATGTACTTTAAGAGTAAAACGTATAATGTATAAATAAATGTAAGTATTTTCCATCTTGTGGTTCTGAAGATGAATCCAGTGTGTTTGTGGACATGAAGCAGTAATACTGTAGTCCAGCATCTGATCTCTAAAGAGCTTCATGGGTAAAGATGGCACTAGATTACTGTTAAACAGCCTTCAGGTCTGAGATCAGAACTGTGCAAAATACACACATGCTTTCATTTAGATTTGGCACAGCAGGTTTTAGCTCCATATCGGTCTCAGATGGTGATGGATTCATCATCTAGTGTCAAAGCTGCTCAGATCCTGGAGAAAATATTAGCGGAGCCCTTTTCTGCTCTTCTTTACTGGAAAGATCTGCAGATGAATAATACACACATTTGTGTAGAAGTCTTTTTTAATCGCTGGATATAGTTTTCATGCTAGCTCAGGAAAAGAGTTGATTAACATATCTAATATTTATCACATGGGATTGTAAATAATGAGAATATGTGTGTAAAGTGTGTAATATCTGCTCTTTTCTCATGTGAAACTGTGAGGTGTTCTGAACACGACATAGAGACAGTGCAGTCGAGCGATAGTGTCCCCCTGAACCATGTCATCCAGGCATATCGAGCCCCGGGACAAAACATCATCTACAGAAAGAGAAAACATCCCAACATCACTATCAGCATCAGAGAAGCTCAGAGCCGCAGTAGTCAGCTGATGGCACATGGTGGCGCTGTTCTACAACAAAACACATCAGCATTAAAATACACAGACAGAAACACTGGAGCTGACAGCCAGTCCAGCATTAAAGAAATATTATGTTTCACTCAGATATTTTTCAGCAGCTTCAACTCTGTTTGAGAGCTCAAGATTGCAGGAACAGGCCAATGATGAACTGGACAGAAAGAGAGAGAGTCCTGCGGTCAGTGTGTGATAGTGACGCTTGTTCTTACCGTTATAATGGAGTCTGGGTTTGGAGAAACACATGAGGAAATCAACAAACAAACTATGAGCATATAGGACAGTGAAATCCAACTGAAAATTTTGAATAATCATATTTTTCACATTTATTTGGTCCTGTATTTAATAATGCAGATCAGTTGAGAAAAATCTAATCTATTTATTTGCTCTCAGTACATTAAGAGCACATTGCTATAATAACACGAACACACAAACCCCATCTATGTTCCTGGTAGCAAATTCCTCTTAAACATCATTAAGAAACTGAAGGAATGGAGGAGAAGATCTGGAAGACCAAGAACATTTTCCACTAGAACTGCTT
This sequence comes from Rutilus rutilus, assembly GCF_951802725.1. Taxonomy (NCBI): domain Eukaryota; kingdom Metazoa; phylum Chordata; class Actinopteri; order Cypriniformes; family Leuciscidae; genus Rutilus; species Rutilus rutilus. The sequence continues at coordinate 42,834,895 of NC_140216.1, read as the reverse complement.
GTAAACTGGTCAGGATCACAAAACTAAAGGCCCAAATCACTGCTAAGGATCTGCAGAAGATTGAACTGGCACACGAGTCGAGCTGCACCGGTATTGATCACACACACATCATCTGCATGTAAGTGTCATCAGAAAGAAACCTGACCTGTGATCTCATCACTAAACCCAATGTCTGAGGTCTGCAAAAACACTTCCATAAGACAGAGCCCTTTTGGGATGAAGTACTGTGGTCTGATGAAGTTACAACTCAACTTGTTGGCTACAATCTCCAAAGGTGTGTGTGGAGTGTTACGACCCTTGGCTCAAGGGAAGCAACAAAAACAAGGGACACACGAAAACCAAATTATAAGCTCAAAGAAATGTTTATTTAATTACAAAATAAGACAACACTAAATAATAAGATGAAAATCAATTAAAGAAAATAACACTTCTGTATTCGTCAGCAAGGTCAGTGTGTAAAGCAAGGTGCAGGTTTGAAATGTAATCCAGTGTTGAAGTAAAAATGTGATTGCAAATGAAAATAAAGAGGGTAACAAAATACAACACAACCAAAGAGTCCAAAACCAAAGACTGAATCTGTCCGGTCAATTGGTGATCTCTTAAACAGCATCCAAGGCACGAACACAGGTGTTTCCAGTAGACTGGTAATCTAGGTGATTAATGGGCTCAGGTGCCAACCGCAATTCACAGAATCGACAGCAGGGGTCGTCACACCCCTCCCCATAAAACAGGGACTCCCACAAAGATCCCTGTAACAAAACAAAATTCAGTCACTCAGTACACTCAAATTCAGAACCACAGACAGCTCCCAAAGACACCAAAAAGGAATAACACATCAAATCCAGTAGATTAAACTGCATCTGGGGCACGTGACAGCGCATCAGCTACCACATTTTCCGATCCTCGAATATGTCGAATATCTAGACAGAAGGATTGCAGGAACAAGGACCACCGAACCAACCTCTGATTCGGACACTGCAAAGAATTCAAAAAAGTTAATGGATTATGATCCGTGTAGATCACAATAGGTGCACTCGAGCTGAGGTAAACCGCAAAATGCTGCAATGCCCAAATTAGGGCTAATGCTTCCTTCTCAACAACAGAATAATTACATTGGTATGTGTTAAACTTTCGCGAAAAGAAACTGACTGGATGGTATACTCCGCCTACAGCAGACTGCTGCAGAACAGCTCCAGCTCCCACATTACTGGCATCGACGTGCAACGTAAAAGGTTTATCAAAGCACGGAGCCATAAGCACGGGCGCTGAACACAGCAAAGATTTCACATTCTCAAAAGCCAATTCACAAGTGTTAGACCAGATAAACTTTGTCTTTCCCTTTAACAAGTCTGTAAGCGGTGCCACCACAGTAGAGAAATTTCGACAAAAAGACCGATAGTATCCGACCAGCCCTAAAAACCTCATAAGCTCTTTCTTTGTTGTTGGTGAAGGAAAGTTCTGAACAGCCTGCACTTTAGCCTGTATCGGACGCACTTGACCGTTCCCCACATCGATATCGTGTTCAACCCAATTAGTACGTGATGGTGCATCACCGAATAATTCAGGAAAACTGCGTAATAAATCACATAACTCCTGACATCTTACAGGAGATAAGTGACGGAGAGTAAACTCTAAGTTGTGCAATGACTCAGAATTATTCAAACGACCCCGGAAAACACAATCATCGGGCAAAATGGTCTCCTCTTCCTCACCCACCAAACTCACATTACGTGTGTGACGACCCCTGCTGTCGATTCTGTGAATTGCGGTTGGCACCTGAGCCCATTAATCACCTAGATTACCAGTCTACTGGAAACACCTGTGTTCGTGCCTTGGATGCTGTTTAAGAGATCACCAATTGACCGGACAGATTCAGTCTTTGGTTTTGGACTCTTTGGTTGTGTTGTATTTTGTTACCCTCTTTATTTTCATTTGCAATCACATTTTTACTTCAACACTGGATTACATTTCAAACCTGCACCTTGCTTTACACACTGACCTTGCTGACGAATACAGAAGTGTTATTTTCTTTAATTGATTTTCATCTTATTATTTAGTGTTGTCTTATTTTGTAATTAAATAAACATTTCTTTGAGCTTATAATTTGGTTTTCGTGTGTCCCTTGTTTTTGTTGCTTCCCTTGAGCCAAGGGTCGTAACAAAATTGGGGGCTCGTCCGTTTAGGTTATTTGATCGCGCTAAAGTTTTGTTTTTGTATAGTTTGATAATTGATTTATTAAATTATTTTTGGACATGCGAAAATTTGTTTGTACCGAAGTCAATTAGTTCGTCGTGTGAAATCGCCAGTTGGTAAGTACATGTGCAATATTGTTTTTTTGAACGTGAGTTTTCTCTGATAGGTATAGCGGCATGTTTCTTTTGAGACGTGTCGGATTTGTTATTTTTCTGTAGTGTTGCGGTGAAAGTGGGTAGAAGTAATTATCTCGGGAGCACATCTGTGGTGTTGAAGGCGTCGCTGGTTTGACCAGTTGCGTTTTTCACCCAGCGGGCTACAGTGCATAAATACCCCCCACCGGTAATCGCATGAAGACTAGGGTTGAGTTAGGTAGAGGTATTGGAAAAGTAGGTAGAGGGAAAACTCTCGTTATTTGATTGCACTGTACTAAGTATTCTGGTGATTTTTAGCATGGCTGATATTGATGAGTTTGTTAGTTCACCGTCGCATGAATTTTTGGACAGGTGTACTAAAGAGCAATTATTAAGTATTGCTGAACGTTATGAAATTGTGATTAAAGATAAAAGGCTCAAAGAAAATGTTAAAATAGCTTTGAAAATTGAGTTAACCGAAAAAGGTTTATTAGACACTGAGATGAAGGAATATGTACCAGTTGCGTCTGAATTAAAAAGTAATTTGTCTTTTGAACAACAAAAAGAGCTGCTACTTTTACAGATGGATCACGAGAGGTTAAAACTGCGTTCTGAAGAGGGTAAAGTGGAATTAGAAAAGGGTGAAGGGTCAGGGTCAGAATCCTTTGTCTCTTCAGTATAAAACATTTATATCCTTTTGAATGATTACTTTATTCTTATTAAAAGTTCAATAATCAAGTATATCCATGTATTCATATAATCTTTGTGAGTGTTTAACCATCCTCTTGTATGTGCATTCCAAAGTGTGCCCTTGGGTTGTGTTCACAGACAGGGGGATTTCTGAGGACAGCTCTCTTGGGATTTATATAGTGATTTAAAGGACTCTGCAACCAGATGTTGCGTGCCCAACTTTCTTAGTCGGCCTGCATACGTTAAAGGTCAATGTATACGTAGTATAACCTGATGTTCGTTAAGCACATTTCATCATGTGCTTTTCTCTAGGGAGTAAGAGGATCACTGTCGTTCCTTTTTCCCTAAGGAGTGAAACGTGTTATCATTCTGTTATGGTGTGCTGCTTTTTAGATAATGACCACAGTCTTTTGTTAGTTAGTGTTGTGTGTGTGCGTCTGACATTCTTTACAGGGTCTGAACCCTGTGATGTGCGATTTACGGATTTGGAGACAACATTCTGAGACCCGAAGAGGTCACTTCGAACGTACATCTTGGAGTCGGGCGACAACGGTCCTGATTAACGACGATATGCCTACCTATCTATCTGTTGTCGATTACTTGTTTAGACTTAATGTTCCCTTGGCCAATCAGGAGTGAATGTTTATGGAATGTATGTCCTTGGAAATGGTATAATTGGTGTATGATTTCTGTGTAAGGGAGAGTTAGCTTGCGATCTCCTCGTGAGACTTTGACGCTGGCTCTACCAATTTAACTGCAAACTATTCTTCAGTAAATTTTGACTTAATTAATTGAACTTCACGACTCCTTGTCTTCTTTCATCATATCTGGTCCTGGGTCTGAAAACTGTACCCCCTTACAAGGCAAAATTGGATTTGGAATTTCTCAAGCTCAACCTGATGAAAGAAGGTAAGCTTTCTAGTTCTGGTCAGGAGCAGAGTATGTCTTTTTCAATCACTTCTAATCTAAAACTTGTTCCCAAATTCAATGAGGAAGATCCTGATACCTTCTTTACTCTATTTGAACGCATGGCAGAATTGAGGAACTGGTCAGATGAGAATCATGTTGCACTGCTGCAGTGTGTGTTAACTGGGAAAGCACAAGTAGCGTTCACTTCGTTGTTCGTTGATGATTGTAAAGATTATGGTACAGTTAAATCTCTCATTTTAAAGGCATATGAATGTGTACCCGAAGCATACAGACAGCACTTTCGATTACAGAAAAAAGACGAGTGGCAAACAAACTTAGAATTTGTGCGTGATCTGAGAAAACACTTTAATCATTGGTGTAAGGCATTAGACATTAAAACATTGGAGGAGTTAGTTCATTTGATGGTGTTGGAACAATTTAAAAATTCAGTTCCGAGCCGTATTGCTATGTTTATCAGTGAGCATAATGTTAAAACACCAGAGGAAGCGGCTATGTTGGCCGATGATTTTGTACTGACGCACAAAACCACTTTTGTTGATTGGCATGCCCGTGATGTTCAGTATGTAAAGTCTCCGTCTATGTATAATCGTGTTTTCACAGGAAAATTTGATCCAAGCAAGATTTGCAATTACTGTCATGAGAAAGGACATTGGAAAGTAGATTGTCCGGTCCTTAAAAATAAATCCAGAAGTAATGCACAAAGTTCACAAGCTAAGCCTTCTGCTCTTGCAGCACCAGTCCTGTTGGCAGGGAGTGAAATCGTTGAAAGTCAAAAACTTGATGTTGATTTCTCTTCTTACTCACCTTTTATTACAGAAGGGCGTGTATCTCTGGTTGGAGAGAAAGAGGAAATCCCCGTTAAAATCTTGCGGGATACTGGCGCAATGGATTCATTTATTTTGGAATCAGTTTTGCCTTTTTCTTTGCAGTCTCATACTGGTGAGAATGTTTTAATTCGTGGAATAGGACTGAATACTCTGTCTGTGCCTCTTCATAAGGTAAGGCTTCAGTCCGATTTGATTCAAGGTGAGGTTGTAGTGGGAGTATGACCAGCTTTGCCAGTTGAGGGGGTCCATATTATTTTGGGTAGTAGACTGGTAATCTAGGTGATTAATGGGCTCAGGTGCCAACCGCAATTCACAGAATCGACAGCAGGGGTCGTCACAGGAGGAAAAGGGAGAAGTGTGAAGAAAAGATCATCTTGCTGACTGTTAAACATGGCGGTGGATCTGTGATGCTTCAGGGTTTGTGCGGCTGCCAGTGGAACATGAAATATTGTAAAGCGAGAGAGAAGAACAGATTCTGCTAAACACCAACAAACCCTGAAAGCTGAAATCCCACAGTCAGTGAAGAAACTGAAGCCGAAGAGAGGTTGGGGGATTCATACGTGTTTTTGTCGATTTCCCATTAATTTCCTATGGTCGGTCATTTTTGACCGAAGAGCACAAGTGTGACTATTTTTTTACAACCACTTAGCCTGCTCGAATCATACCCTCAATTTTTTTGTGTGTTCACATTCCAAATGCCATAAAAGTTACCAAGTTTTGTACCATTCCAATGAAGCTTTACACCTCTCTGTACACTGCTCTTCGTGTGTTTTACATTTATAAAAGTCATAAATGTAAAACACGAAGAGCACCAGAGGGTTAAGGTGCATTGCATTGCATTGAACTGTTTATTGTAATGCGAGAGATTATTGTTGCAGTATAAAATATTCCCCATTCCACTGTGTCTGCATTTCTTAAAGCAGTGTCACTGTCATTTACATACACACTCCCACTGTTTTAGAGCACTGCACTGGTCCCAGTTCAAAACACTTTAAGCACTACCCTCTCCACAAGCACCAGTAATTCTAAAGAACATTTATTACAATGTTCATTAAGCACAGTCTCCATAAGCCTTGCCTATCTGGGCTACAGTACATTCTTGGTCTGAAGTAAGCTACAGATTTAAGATAATTGTGTGTGTGTGTGTGTGTATACGTCAGCATTTATTTTCTTCTATTCATGAGTTTTATTTGTTTGCAAACAGGAAAAATGTCCACATCCACAATACAAAATGTTTTCTTTATTGTTTTGAGTTACTAGTATATGCAATGGAACAGATTGTTGTCATGCATTTCATATATTGATTCATTTATTTATGCATCTATCCATTTGGTAATTCATAATTTTTTTGCTTCTAAGATTATGCTTTGGTCAGTTGTGAAACATTTTGCAAGACAGCGCTTTCCTTCGCTTTCACCAGCAGAGGTTCTCGTCGAGCTCTGATTTGAAAAGCTTTGAGAAATTAACTTTTTCTGATATAATTGTGTTGAAAGCTGCGCTGGTTCAGAAAGTTTCACTTCGCCATCACTACCTCAAACCTTCCCAGTCATAAAGCTCGTCCTGGGTCGACATTTCATTACGTAACATTAGGCATTAGGTTTTGATTTACATGCCGTTTAATGTTTGAAGGTTGTGTTATTTTACATGTGCATCAGCAATGCTTCTATCACTCGTTTCAGCTTCTTCTCCTGTGTTATGTTCATGAGATTTAATACTATTCAGAGGATGTGTAATAGCGCCCCCTACCATATAACAAAATAATTGAGGAACAGTGCGTTAGCAATGCTCATTATAGGTCGTATATTTCATCAACTGTGTTTGTAATTTAAAAAATAAAAATAAATTAAAAGTGGCAAATGCATCATTCCTTTAAATGAAAAAGAAATAAAATTCAATAGATGATACCCTTGTGAATGTTACTATAATCAAAGGCTGAATTACTCAAAAATTAAGTCATTAAATAAATATTATATATGGAGATGTTTGTAGTAGAGCATTTGCCAGTATATATGTCATTTTATTTATATAGTGCTTTTTACAATACAGATTGTTTTAAAGAAGCTTTACAGTGATAACAGAAAAATAATGCAACAAAGTTTGTTTAGGCTGTACAGCAGATCTAGAAGAAAATAATGTCATAGTCCACCTTAAGTAAGTTCAGTGTTGATTCATTTCTGTTATAAAAAAGTTATAAATTTAGTCTATATCTATAGTCTTAATCTATATAGCTGCTCTGGAGAAAACAGTGATGTCATCGTCCAGCTCAGTTCAGTTCTCATATAATGGTGTCAATGCAGGAGATCAATAATATTGTTGAATATTAAGTGTCCTCAACTAAGAAAGCCAGAGGCGACAGTGGCAGGAACTCAAACTCCATCAGTGACAGAATGGAGAAGAAAACCTTGGCAGAAACCAGACTCAGTCAATCAACTCAATATCAATAATATTGTTGAATATTAAGTGTCCTCAACTAAGAAAGCCAGAGGCGACAGTGGCAGGAACTCAAACTCTGTCAGTGACAGAATGGAGAAGAAAACCTTTGCAGAAACCAGACTCAGTCCCTCAGTTCTCCTCTGGCCAACGAGCAAACAGTGTATGATTATGATTCAGGCATTACAGGTCAGAAGTCAGATTGGATCTGAACATTCAGAATCTGGTTCCATCTGGTTGAAGGTTTCCTTGTTTGACTTTGACTTTGGATGAAGGATTGGATCATTCTGGAAAGTTACACAAACACATGTATGTGTGATGATCACTGTGGGTTTGTGTCTGTTGATTCTGTTGAATGTGATTGTGTCTGTAGTGGCTCTTTATTCACCATCAGCTGATCCAGAGAAGGTCAGACTAACATCTAAAACCTGTAAGTAAAACAAAGACAGTCAAATGTGTGCGACATTATTGCATTATCAACTTTAAAAGAACTAAAATAAACAACTTAGATGATAAACTGAGAGATTAATTATAATATAATATTGTGATACATGATTGTTAAAGCTGTTTGATTTTGCATCTAAGTCACCATGAATGATGACCCTTGACCCTTATCTATAATCCAGTATGACTGTCCTCTTTCTATGTCATTGGCCCAGTTTTATTTATGATAAAGAAACTAGTGATAAATATTTACCATTATCTTCTATTGCAATTGACATTCTCTCAAAATACATCATTTAGGGATAAAAAGACCATGATGAAAGTAAAATATTGAATTGTTTGAAATAAAAAGAAACTTGATATTTAATTGTTGCTAAAACCAATTATAAAAAATAAATGAATCAAACTCTTATTAAACATGTTTATAGTGTGAAATTCACCATCACAAGGAAAGTAAACTAAGAAGAAACAAAATTAACTTTCAATTAAAATATGAAAAGTTTTAATCATCACTACTCACTCAAGTGTCTCCAGTTTATAATGTGGATCCTCCTTCAGATCAGAGAGCAGCTTCACATCTGAGTCTCTTAGTTCATTCCATGAGAGACTAAGTTCTCTCAGGTGTAAGGGGTTTGATCTCAGAGCTGAAGTCAGATCAGCACAACCTTCATCTGTAACACCACAATCCATCAACCTGTAGAGAACAATGACACTCTTCAGTCTCTCAGTTCAGGAAACACTGATATAAATGATATGATATATATGAATTTATCCTCAACAGATTTGTACATGAAAGCAGTTGTCATTACTATTGATATTGACATTGTTGTTACTTGATGGTATACTTTTTGTATAATGTTATTTTTGTATATCATTCATTATTCACCACAGAAAAAAACCCAGACGCCGTTGAGACTTTTATAAAAGCTTACCTGAGTATCTCCAGTTTACAGTGAGGATCCTGCAGTAGATCAGAAAGCTGCTTGACTCCAAAATCTCCTACTTTATTCCATGACAGATCCAGTTTTCTCAGGTGTGAGGGGTTTGATCTCAGAGCTGAAGTCAGAGCAGCACAACCTTCATCTGTAACACCACAATCACTCAACCTGTAGAGAACAAATGACAATCTCTCGGATAAGGATCTACAGCTCAGGAACTTCACAACCAGAAAGAGAGACTTAATCCACGGCACCATTAACAAGTCCAGTCTGAGTTTCAGACCCGCTTCTACATGCTGCTTGAGGGGGTTATTTTCCATATCATAAAAATAGCAAGAATATTAATTTTTTATGCAAGTACCCAAAAATCATCAGCATTTCTTTATATGAACACGAGTGTCACATCTTTACATCATCCAGTCATGTTTATACTATCATTAATATTGTAAAATTATGTCAGTGTAACGCTGTAGGTGGTCGTTGAAGGCACAAGACAACGATGACGGTATTAACAGTGTTTATTTAACTCAGACAGGAAGACACAACCACGTTAAACACAAACGAGAACCGACAAAGGACTGAACAGAACAGGGAGTATAAATACACAGGAAGAAACTAACTAGACACAGGTGTAGAAGGTAAACTAATCAGGGACAAACGAGCACAGGTGCAGACAATATGTGACATAACGCCCCCTCGGATAGGCGCATCCTCGCGCCGTAATGACAACAAGAGAAGAAAAAAATATATAGAGAAAAAAAGGGTTGAGGCATCGGCTGAGGGTGTGGAGCTGGTGACGGATGGTGATGAGGAGGAGTCGGTGGAATTGTTGACCATGGTGGAGCTGACGGTGGGAGGAACCAGGGAGGAGTCTTGACAGAGGGGGCGGACGGAACCCTGGGACCGATCGGCGGAGGCGGAACCATGGTGAGTGGCAGAGGAACTGGCGGAACAGAGAGGCTGACGGACCAGGGCAACATCGCAGGCTTGGAGGGCTGGCGCTGAGCTGCTGACTCGGACTGAGCGATGACAAGGACTTGGATGACCGGGGTGATGATGTGGTGAGCGAGGATGACGGGGAGGTCGGAGGAAGGAAGGAGTCCTATGAAGCTGTAGGGGTGCAGGGTGTAGGCGTAGCCGGAATCCCGGAAGTCCGATGCGGAAGCTGGGCGTCGACCTCCGGAGGCTGACCTGGAGAGACGAGGGAGCCCAGCGGAGCTTCCGGGCAGACTAGCCGAGGAGGCGATGAGGGAGCGGTGAGTCGAGGTGATGGTGGTTAGCTGACAGGCAGAGGTGGAGGCATGGGCCTGGAGGCCCGAGGTGCAGCCGGGGGTTCGGCCTCACTCCAAGCTGGTGGAGGGGAAGCCCGAGGCGCAGAGGATGAGCCGCACGGAGTGAGTGGCAGAGGCAGAGCCGAGGAGCTGGACCACACCAGTGGTGCCGACGGATCCAAGGGACTGGCCGTGACCAGCGATGGAGACGGGACTAGGAGGTCAGGCAGGGATACAGGCTGCAGGTTTACGGACGGGACCGGCGAAGAAGACGATTAAGATGTGAGGGTGGGGAATTGGGTGGGAATAGGATCGGCGGACCACAGGTCTATTAGGTCCAGGTCCGCTCCTGGCTCTGAGGTGGACTGACCTGCCTGCGTCAACTCCGGGGCCTTGATGTTCTCAGTGGGCACCTTGGGCTCGCTGGCTGTGAAGGTGATGGTTCTGTTCCGGAGCCCCCAGGCCAGGTACCCAAGCCACTCATGGTTTTCTGGCAGGAGAAGGAGTGCTGGTGAGTCCATCATTTTCTTTCTCGTTTTGAGAGGTCGGTTCTTCTGGTATGCTGTAGGTGGTCATTGAAGGCACAAGACGACGATGAGGGTATTAACAGTGTTTATTTAAACTAACTCAGGCAGAAAGACACAACCATGTTAGACACAAATGAGAACCGACAAAGGACTGAACAGAACAGGGAGTATAAATACACAGGAGGAAATTAACTAGACACAGGTGTAGAAGGTAAACTAATCAGGGCCAAACGAGCACAGGTGCAGACAATATGTGACAGTCAGACACATTGGAAAGTATCTAATGAAAATAAAAGCAACAGTCCTATTAGTAATTTCACAGTAGATTTTTTGGTTTGACATTCATTATTTACCATATGAGACATTTTACACAATCTTACCTGAGTATTTCCAGTTTACAGTGAGGATCCTGCAGTAGATCAGAAAGCTGCTTGACTCCAGAATCTCCTACTTTATTCCATGACAGATCCAGTTCTCTCAGGTGTGAGGGGTTTGATCTCAGAGCTGAAGTCAGAGCAGCACAACCTTCATCTGTAACACCACAATCACTCAACCTGTAGAGAACAATGACACTCTTCAGTCTCTCAGTTCAGGAAACACTGATATAAATTATATGATATATATGAATTTCTCCTCAACAGATTTGTAAATGAAAGCAGTTGTCATTACTATTGACATTAACATTGTTGTTACTTGATGGTAAACTTTTTTTGTATATATTATTTTTGTTTATCATTCATTCTTCATCACAAAAAAAACAGATGACGCTGAGACTTTTATATAATCTTACCCGAGTATTTCCAGTTTACAACGAGGATCCTGCAATAGATCAGAAAGCTGCTTGACTCCAGAATCTCCTACTTTATTTGCAGTCAGATCCAGTTTTCTCAGGTGTAAGGGGTTTGATCTCAGAGCTGAAGTCAGAGCAGCACAACCTTCATCTGTAACACCACAATCCCACAACCTGTAGAGAACAATGACACTCTTCAGTCTCTCAGTTCAGGATCTACAGCTCAGATAAACAGGAACTTCACAATCAGACACTTAATCCACGGCACCATTAACAGGTCCAGTCTAAGGTTCAGACCCTCTTCTACAAACTGCTTGAGCGGGTTAGTTTCCATATCATAAAAATTGCAAGAATATTCTATAACACTTTATTTAACAGTGTGCTTGTTACATATGTTACATGTACCTACCATAGTAATAACAGTATATTATGCATAATTACATGCAACTAACCCAAAACCAAATCCTAACCCTACCCTAACCCTATAGTAAGTACATGTAGTTGCTTAATATTACTCATTACCTAAATATATAATTACAGTGTAACAATGACACCTTAAAATTGTGACAGTCGTCAATGTGTTTTTCCTATTCCGTACTGGGGATGGCGCTGTTGGGCGTATATCCGGGGAACCAGGTGGGAAGTTATTTAAGGAAGTGTGATTGCGTCTCTCTCTCTCTCTCTTGCGCGCGCGCTCGCTGGCCTTTGTTGTCAGGTGCGGGTCGTTTCGGTCATGGCTGGCGGATGGCTTGTGAGTATTGTTGTGACCCGCGTGGCATCGATTGTGTTAATGCTGCGGTCTTTTCCTGTTTGAATGTTTACGATTCAAATTTTGAGGAATATGTTTCCCTCATTGAAATTTGTAAATCATTTGGAAGTTGTTTAGAGCGATTCGGTGTTTTGTGGGTAAATGGAGCGTTTGAGAGAGAGCTTGTTCCAATCCAGTATGTTGTGGTTTAGACGCTAATTTAGGGCATTATAGGTAGTATGTTTTGAGGAGGTTTTGGTGTAGGGAGGGTTTTCTTTTGGGGTTTATTTTTGGCGCTTGAGTTGCCGAATTATTTTTTGTAAAAATTGTTTGATGTAACGAATTGCATTTCAGGCCCAGTAGTTTTATGAGTGACATGGTAAGCAAACGTTTTTTCCTTATGTTCGTTTTCCTTTTATGCGGCTGCTGTGTTGTATTTTGATGCATTTATTGTTGTGAGGTAATTAAAAGGTAAATGTTTTTTGCATTGCAGTTAATTACATGAATTATTTGATATTCATTTATTGTTGTGAGGTAATTAAAAGGTAAATGTTTTTTGCATTGCAGTTAATTACACTAATTATTTGATATTCATTTATTGTTGTGAGGTAATTAAAAGGTAAATGCTTTTTGCATTGCAGTTAATTATGAGTTATTTATTTGATTTATCTGTCATTCATGTATTGTTGTGAGGTAATTAAAAGGTATTGTTTCTGGGCCTGAAATTAATAGGTGTTTGATTAATTAGTTTTTTTTTCTTTCGTTTATTTCTTTTTTTTTTAATTGAAGTCTTGATGTATTGAGTGGTAATATGACTGGAAAGGAATTTGAATAGAAAACTTAATTACTCTCAATTTTCTTGTGGTTCCTTGGTCTGTCATTTCATAAATGATTGTCAACCCTTATGTGTAGTATGAGGGATTAATTAAATAATTGTGGTGGTTTTTACCCCTGGCGCCCGAACTCAATCTTGTAAGGCCAAATACCGTCACAAAATATAGTGTAACCGAATATTCATTTTTTATGCAAGTTCCCAAAAATCTGTATATGAACACCGTTGTCACTTCTTTACATCATCCATTAATGTTTATACTATCATTAATATTGTAAAATGATGTCAGACACATTGAAAAGAATCTAGTTAAAATAAAAGCAAAAGTCCCATTAGTAATTTCACAGTGGATTTTTGGTATGACAATCATTATTTACCATATGCAACATTTTATACAAACTTACCCAAGTATTTCCAGTTTACAGAGAGGATCCTGCAGTAGATCAGAAAGCTGATTGACTCCAAAATCTCCTACTTTATTCTCAGAAAGGTCCAGTTCTCTCAGGTGTGAGGGGTTTGATCTCAGAGCTGAAGTCAGAGCAGCACAACCTTCATCCCTAACACCACAATTACTCAACCTGTAGAGAACAATGACACTCTTCAGTCTCTCAGTTCAGGAAACACTGCTATAAACGATATGATATGAATTTCTCCTTAACTTATTTGTATATGAAAGCAGTTATCACCTCTTCACATCATCCAATCATGTTTTTGACTTGTAAAAACTATCAAAAGTAAAATTACCTCAGAAGCTTTAGAAAGAATCCAATGAAGATTAAACATCCTTTTCTGTTACTTGATGGTAAACTTTGTTCTATGTTAAATTTTTTTATATCATTCGTTATTTACCACAGGAGAAAAACAGACAACGTTGAGACTTTTATCAAATCTTACCTGAATATTTCCAGTTTACAGTGAGGATCCTGCAGTAGATCAGAAAGCTGCTTGAGTCCAAAATCTCCTACTTTATTTAATGACAGATCCAGTTCTCTCAGGTGTGAGGGGTTTGATCTCAGAGCTGAAGTCAGAGCAGCACAACCTTCATCCCTAACACCACAATACCTCAACCTGTAGAGAACAATGACACTCTTCAGTCTCTCTGTTTAGGAAACACTGATAAATTATATGATATATATATGAATTTCTCCTTTTACGATACTGCTTAGGTACGAAAGCACATGCTAAACTCGTAAATGTGATCATGTTTTATCAGTTTAATGATTGTTTTTAGTGTGACTTACTGAACTGATCTGGATTCTTTAACCACAGGCAGCAGCTTCTGAAGAACTTCATCTGCTGTATTTTGTGCTCCAATAAACTGTTTTAGATTAAAAACCTCCATCTTCTGCTCTGATGTCAGCAACACATAAACCAGAGCTGACCACTGTGAAGAGGAGAGTTTGGTTTTTCCTATTTTTCCAGATTTCAGATAATCTTGGATCTCCTGCATCAGTGAATCCTCACCCAGTTCATTCAGACAGTGGAACAGATTGATGGATCTCTCTGGAGAGCGATTCTCCCTGATCTTCTGTTTGATGTACTGAACTGTTTCCTCTTTGTTGTAGGAGCAGCTTCCAGTCTGTGTCAGTAGTTCCCGTAAGAGAGTCTGATTGGACTCCAATGAGAGACCCAGAAGGAAACGCAGGAAAAGGTCTAGATGTCCATTCTTACTCTGTAAAGCCTCATCCACAGCTTTCTGATGCAGGCCAGGCAATGGATTAAATGACACCCAAGCAAGGTCTTTCATGATATTTATGCAGTTGTTTGTTAAGGAGCGGTGCACAAATACAGCTGCTAGATGTTCTTGGATGCTCAGGTGAACAAAGCAAAAGACTTTCCCCTGATACAAGCCCAACTCCTCTCTGAAGATATGAGTGCACAATCCTGAGTACACTGATGCTTCTGTCACATCAATGCCACACTCTCTCAGGTCTTCCTCATAGAAGATCAGGTTGCCTTTCACAAGCTGCTGGAAAGCCAGTTTCCCCAGTTTGAGAATCATGTCTTCATCTTTCACTCTCTTCTTATAGTCCTTCTCATGTTTGATATTGGTCTGAATGGTCAGGAAGTGTGTGTACATTTGAGTGAGAGTCTTGGGAATCTCTCCTCTCTCTGCTTCACTCAACATCTTCTCTAGAACAGTGGCTGAGATCCAGCAGAACACTGGGATGTGGCACATGATGTGGAGGCTCCTTGATGACTTCAGGTGTGTGATTATTGTATTGGCCAGACTCTGATCACTGATTCTCTTCCTGAAGTATTCCTCCTTTTGTGGCTCATTGAAGCCTCGTACCTCTGTCACTCGATGGACACACTCAGAGGGGACGAGATGAGCTGCTGCTGGTCTGGAGGTGATCCAGATGAGAGCAGAGGGAAGCAGATTCCCCACAATGAGGTTCATCAGCAGCTCGTCCACTGAGGCTGATTCAGATATATCACACAGTTTCACTTCACTCTTAAAGTTCAGAGACAGACGAGACTCATCCAGACCATCAAAGATGAACAACACTTTATATTCATCACTTAAAATTTCAGTTTGTTGTGTTTTATGGAAAAAGACATGGAGAAGATCTGAAAGACTGAGTGTCTTGTCCTTCATCAAGTTGAGCTCTCTGAAAGGAAGTGGAAATATGAGCTGGATGTCCTGATTCTCTTTCCCTTCAGCCCAGTCCACAATGAACTTCTGCACAGAGACTGTTTTTCCAATGCCAGCGACTCCCTTTGTCAGCACAGTTCTGATGGGTTTGTATTGTCCAGGTAAAGATCTAAAGATGTCATTGCATTTGATCGGTGTGTTCTCTGTTGCTGCTCTCCTGGATTTTGTCTCAATCTGTATCACTTCATGCTCATTATTGATATATCCACTTTCACTCTCTGTGATGTAGAGCTCTGTGTAGATCTCATTCAGGAGTGTTGGGTTTCCCTGCTTTGCTGTTCCTTCATACAGACACTGAAACTTCTGCAGCAGATTGGATTGCTGCAGAAATGTGCTTTGGACCAGTTGAGCATCAAGACTGAAAGAATAAATGATTAGATTACAACATAAATTAAAGTATAAAAGTAAAAGTGATAGTAAAACATCTTTATGACAGAAATGTTGTACATCAGATTAGACGACATTTGTCTTCCCCTAAATGTTCCTCGAGTTTCCATAGACTGTTCACTAATTATGGACAAACATGGACAGAACAGAGACAATACAATTGAGTAGAGAAAACAGAGGGAGAAATTCATATAGAGTCATTCCGTGTCTCCTCAACCAGAGGACAAACATGTTCATATCGAGTTATTTTTGTGGTTAAAGAAAGTCATAAATAAAAGAAATATTCATCCATGACATTTAATTTGGCTGAGTAATTCACTATTTTGTAGAGGGGGGTCAAAACGACACAGAGATTGGTAGATCTATTAGTAAAATTTAACAGCAATCGGTTGCTGAGCTGCCCTGCACCAAAGATCTAGAGCTCGAAACAAAGTTCGAAACTCAGTCTTTCAGATCCGTGTCCAACCCCAGACAGGCGGGAGGGCCTGGCCCGTTACAGCCCGAGGACCGTAGACAGGGACAGAGAGCCAGCGTCGCCTCTCGAGCACCCCCTCCGTGGAGGAGTAGGTCACAGAAGAGACGCGACTCCCGCAAGAAGAAGGATCTGAGGGAGGTGATCCAGCACAAACACAGTCAGCATCGGTGATGGATCACCTCCCCTGAGGGCGTAATTATATTTTAGCCCTCTCCTCTCTTCCACGACTCTCAGGTGCTTCTTAAATCAGGCCTGAGGCTGGGCCCATGATGAGTGGTAAACTATGTTCTGTTGGCCTGCCTTGGCTTGGTTAGTAAGAGTGCCTCTTTCAGGCATGGTGGTAGACCCCATGTTCAAAAATAATTGTTTGGTGAGTCTTCACTTTGCACGCCGCAGGCTAGTTGAGTAGGTCTTATTCTCATTTTTTGTGTTCAACTAACACAAAAATGTATTTCTCTACAGACCCTCGTTTTCTGTGTAGAGATATGGGGTCATGTCACTGGTAAGGTAAGGTAAAATTGGTATTATTAGGGCCCTGAAGTCCCCCGTTAGGTGGCTAGAACGATAGAGAGAAGCACCAGTCATATGGGCTTCATGTGTGAGTATGTGCTGGCTTCCCTTTTGTGAACTTATGGGGTGTGCCACCGCTCATTCTGTAACCGCTCAACTGTAACACCTTGGGCTTCCTCTAATTATGAGAGCATTTTGAGGCCGCCGCTCATTCTTACTGGAATGTTAGCAGAGTGCTAAGAGGCAGAACATCATTCTAAGAAAGAATGGAAATGGTTATTTATTTTACATCTGATAGCCCTCGGGCTCAGGGTAGAGAAGTTTGTCTCCTCTAAAAAAAATTCTTTAAAGAATATATAGAGTTTTCTAGAGACTGACGCTGGAGCTTCGGATAGATCGTATGGATCCCTCACCAGGGCCGCCTCAGTTGCTGGCCTAGGCTGTACTAGGGATGGTAAGGCGTTCTGCTAATGCATTTCTGCCTGTGGCCCCTCACTATGCGAGTTTGGGTTTTTCTTGCATCCCTAGATGTCAGCCTCTCTAAGAAGAGTAATGCAGGTTGGTGTAGAGACTTGATTGATAAAGACCTAGGCCTTCAAAAATGCCTTCCCAGTGCAATGGGTCTTTTTGGGCAGGGTCAGGCCGTCTTTCTCTCTTCGAAGAAATAGTTTTTGGTTTGTCCGACCCCGCCATGCAGAGCTGGCATATGGATTTGGGGCGCCAGAGTAGGCTCCACTCAGCTCGCTGAGCCACTGCTCAAGTGTTGGGTTGAAGGTGGTTGGCTTGCAAGCAAGCCCCACTCCCCTAGGCTGAGCGCAGAAAAAATTCTGTCACCCCTAGAGCCACTGGCAGGTGGATGAACTCTCAGGGGCACGTGGTTGGTACTCCTCTGTTGACACAGGGTAGTTCTGAGTACTCCACTCTCAGCTCGGGTCGAGAGGGATCTTCTAACCTTCACTTCTTTTTGGTTGTCGATATAGAGCATTACCATGAGCTGACGCCCATGAATCTGGGGTCTCCATTGAGGCAGGGTGGCATTTGTTGTACTCCCCTTGCTTAAAGAGTGTTGCATTTTTGCTGAGTACACTGCCATGGGCAATGTGATTAGGTACCAAGATTCTGTAGGCACTGTGTAAACAGCTTATCTGCCAATGAAGGCTGCACTGTCAAGCAGGCCTCCTTGAAGGGCAGCCCCCAAAAAGGGCCTTTTAGGCCAGGTGATTGGCCTTGGTAGTTCGGGTAGTAAACTCACTGACGAGTAGTAGGCCTTTACAGGCCTCTTCGGAAGAGAGTCCCCTACATTGTGGGACATACATTATAGCCGCCAGGTAGCCAGCCTCAAGAGGCCTCCTGTGGGTGGCTCCAATATTTGTGTTGGTATGGTTTGGTTCCCAACAATGTTGTGTTCCTAGCATAATAGACTTGCTATCGGCTAGTACCCTACCATGCCTCCCTGAAGGCGAGTCCCCAGCAGAATGGGTAAATGGCTGACAGCACTGGTGTTTCAGGCCTAGTAGGCCTCTCAATCCTCAAAGTGAGTTTCGAGTGACGGGGTACACAGTCACCATTGTTGACGGTCATGACTGGCCTTAGCAGGCCTCCCTGACCCTGAGCCCCAACATGGGGTGATCGGCTGTTAAATTTACTGGCCAATCAGGCAATTGGCTTCAGTGGGGCTCTCTGAGGTGAGCCCTGATTATGATCAGCCAATAAGATTTGCCACTGACGGGGGTTCCTTTGGGTTCCCTAGCCACATTCCCTAGAAGGGACCCCTTCTAACCTGAAGCTGTGGTCCTAGGCCCTTGAGCAGGCCCAGGTAGGCCTTGTTTATGGAGGTTTTCCTGTGAAGCATATAGCTTGGGCTATGACCGTAGGGAATGCTGTCACTGACAGCCCAGTGTAACCTGAGGGAGAGTGGTTCTGGCATTTCATTTAAATTTGCTGATTCTGACAGTTGTCACTGCCTATGGGCATGCACTCCCCTTAGCATGGTGGCATTGGTATATCGTTCCCCAAAGCGTCAATCAACGCAGTGCGAGTTCCCTTTCGAAAGGGAACGTCTAGGTTAAGACTGTAACCTCTGTTCCCTGAGAACAGGGAACGAGACACTGCGTCTTTCGCCATGCCTCAGGGCCTGTCTGCCAAACAGTCCCTTCAGACGAAAAGGTGATTGTCATATGTGCAAGGCGCCCTTATATACTACTGTTAATAGGATTGCCATGATTTGATAGTGATTTCAGACACCTGTCATGCCTGAGGTGTTCCCCCAAAGCGTCAATCGACGCAGTGTCTCGTTCCCTGTTCTCAGGGAACAGAGGTTACAGTCGTAACCTAGACGTTACTGCAGTAAATATTTGTTCATGGCATTTTATATATTTTTTTGCTTTCATAACTATATTTGTCTTTCTTCTGAAAAACATTAACATAATAAAAATAATTTCCAGGGAATCTCTGGTTGATTTGACACATAATTTTACATGTAAATAAACCTCACATAGAGACCTATCTATCTATCTATCTATCTATCTATGAAATGTTGTACCTTAGATCAGTTGATGTGTCTCTTCCCTTAAATTTCACTTGCTCTTCTATAGACGTGTCACTCTTAATGGACACACAGCTGGACAAGTTTGATTTCTCCCTGTGGCTTTGACTTTAATAGAATAGAAACAAAAGAATAGAGATAAGAATTCTTAAATTGTATTACAGTACACAGAGGCTTAATTTGCGGGTGAGGGTGGCGGTGGTGGATGTAACACCCCAATAACCAAAAAAGGTTATACTATGGTTATACTATGGTTAATGGAAACATAACTCAGGCTATTAATGAATTATATACATCTCACGTTCTGAGCTTTTGTAAGCACTAAGTCCCCATACAAGCTGAACAGACCAATTATCTGCACAATATGACATTTATTTAATTGAGCATGCGTGTCGTGTTCACCAGCGCGCTCCAAAAGTGTGCTAAAATTTGTGCGAGGCAAGCCGTTCATATTGCGACACTGATGATAAAAGTCAAACGTAATCTAAAACTGCCACATAAACTGAAAAGACTGATGAAAAGAGGAGAAAACATAATCCTGCACCAACATACATTAGAAAGTATTTTAAACTACTCATGACCGCCTTTACTAGAATTTATCACCTTCTATTGTATTGTGGTAAATTTTTACTAACTTGTAGAATTTATAATAGATCATCTGTAGACAATAGAGTTTTTACTAAAGATTTATATTATAACTGTGGCATGTTATAGGGAACATGTGGCTATAGTTCCCTTTCAGTCGGTCACTGCAACGCACATCGGAGGAGACTGACAGAAATGGGATCTTCACAGAGAGACTAATCTACTTCGAGAGAAACTAAACGAGCCAATGCACATTGAAATGCGATAAATGCGCCAGCTGCTTCTATCACGCAGCGTGGGAATATAATGAGCAGCAGGTGCAATGCATCTTTGCATTTTGCTTCAGAGCCGAGCTTGTGGATGGTTCTGCTCTACATTATAACTTCGACTGAATCTGTTCGAGAGCTCTTTGAAAGAGTTCTTCTCTCGCAATGTTGGTGTACACGGCGCGCTGCAGCGGTGATCAGTTGAGTGCATCAGCGGGCTGCACTATCATTCCTGTTGTTGGCCGCTGACATCCCCCTGTGCGCTTCAGCACTAAGAGAAGTAAATCCTTCTAAAAGAGCAAACACGGGTGTGAGAGTGCGTCTTTTTCAAGATGACATTCCGCCCGTGTGTTTCTGGATGCGGTGACTATTTGGCTCCGGTTGACAGTCACGATCGTTGTCTCGCATGTTTGGGGATTCAGCATGCTGAGGCAGCTTTTGGTGGCCATCAGATGAGGGCTACTTCAGCTAATAGCATTGGTGATCTGAGGGTTACAGTGTTGGTTTCCCCGCCGAGTCCATCTCCTCACGGCTGGACGATTGGTTTCTTGGGGCAGCCCATGCTGGTTCTTAGCACCCCGCCCCAGTGCTTTTCTTTTCTGAAGGGCAAGATGAGGTGACTAGGTCGTGGACGGCAACCATAAATGCCCGAAACCAGCCTGTTGCCTCTTACCCCCCTCACCACCTTCGACGGAGGCGCAGCTAAGGGGTACGTGGATATCCTCCTAGTGGAGCAGCTGTATCCTAAGACCGCTAACACTTAATCCGCGTCTCCCCTCCTGGGCCTGCAACTTCTCTTCTGCTCTCGCAGGCAAGGCTTACAGAGCCTGTGGGGAAGCTGCCTCTGCCCTGTATGCCATGGCGCTCCTGCAGGTCTACCAGGCCAAAGCACTCATGGAGATGCACAAGGGTGGTCTTGACCCAGGTTGAATGTAGGAACTGCGCACAGCAAACGAACTCACCTTAAGAGTGACAAAAGTCACTGCACGCCTGGTTCAAGTAATGTCCACCATGGTGGTCCAGGAATGCCATCTCTGGCTGAACCTGGCAGGTATGCAGGAGGCCGACAAAAATCGGTTCCTTAACTCCCCTATCTCGCCTCACAGAAGAGTGCATCCAGTCAGTGTTGAACTCGTTCAAACGCAAAACAGCGGCCCGACTGAAGCCTGTTGTCGGACCCTTCGTTTCTACGGGCAGGTTCCTCTAGAACAAGTGTCCAGGCATGCTGTGGTTTTCACAGATGCTTCTGTCACCGGCTGGGGGGCCACGTACAGGTACACGTAGTTTCGGGTCTGTGGACGGGGTCCCAACTGCACTGGCATGTCAACTGCCTCGAGTTGCTAGCAGTACATCTTTTACTGAGCCACTTTAAGGTGCCTTCGTGGCATGCATGTACTGGTACGTACGGACAGCTCTGCGATCGTTGCGTACATCAACCGACAAGGTGGTCCTGTCGCATGTTGCAACTCGCCCGCCATCTCCTCCTATGAAATCAGAAGCATCTGAGGTTGCTTTGTGCCATTCACATCCCAGGCGTGCTCAATCATGCAGCCGAAGAGCTGTCACGACAGTTTACACTTCCAGGAGAATGGCGACTCCATCCCCAGGTGGTCCAGCTGATTTGCAGGCACTTCGGGGCCACACAGGTAGATCTGTTTGCTTCCCCGGACATGTCACAAAGCCAGCTGTTCTTCTCCCTGACCGACGGAATGCGTTTCCCCCAGTGAGCCTTCTTGCACAGACCCTGTGCAAAATCATGGAGGACGAGGAGCAGGTGATTGGATTAGCAATGACTGTTATGTTGATTCTCTCAGTCTGGGGCAGGCAGTCTAAACTTGCATACCTAATTTACACACTTTGTTTAGAGTGTCTCCACCTCTCGATAGGTGAGACTATCACCCTTTTGTCTTGGATGGCTCTTGGAACTGGAGCTGATTAGTCACACCCTCAGTCTAGGGTGTGTTTTCTAAACATGCTTTATTCAGAGTCTCCGCCTCTATGTAATCCCTCCTCTCTTTGAATGTGTATAACTACCATGAATACTGTATTTAGATTAGACTTGATGAACTACAGACTTGGAAGAATAGATCTCTTCTGCTTAAAAGATACAACCCAAGCCTCCTGGTCTTGCTTCGATGAAGGAATAAAGTTTCCAACAGCTGGAACCACCCTCGGTCTATCAAACTTCTCTGATGACTGCCTAAACACCCCTACTAAGGAGCAGTTGTCTGGGAAATGACCTCGGGGGAGATTTTTGAGGATTTTGTGGAGTGGGTCGGCAGCAAGAGACCAGCGCAGGCAACGTAAGAGACTCCGCCGCAACATTTGAGCCAGCGCCATTATGAGCGACCAAGCTAAACATTGCCACGGAGCCTGAGCAACACGTGTATGACCAGGTGTGCGAGGCAGCTTCACCATCCATCGTTCCACTCCACCTTGACCTGATGCCCTGACTCCTACGCTTACGCTCCTTCCACCAACAACAGCGACCCTGGGGCGTTCACCTTCAGTATGTCGGCTCCGTCTGGGTTGGACATCGCACCACCTTCACACCAGGTCACTTCAGCTCAACCTCTGCCCTCCGGATCCCTACTTCGACTGGAGCTCTGGATCAGCTGTGAGAGGAGACCTGATCCTGTGCTCGACTCCTGCTATTGCAGCGCTTTATAATAGTGTGAGTGGAGTCACTGAGTTATACATGATTACACAATATCATCACCCATTTTTGTATTTTGATAATAAGTGGATATCTGACAAGTTTTGCCATACATGCATTATTTGTGTGTGTCTGTGGTCTCTCTGTCTGTCTAAACAAAAATGTTGTACCTCAGAACACTTGATGTGTGTTTTCCCTCGAACTTCACCGGCTCCGTCATAGACCAGTCACTCTTCATGGACACACAGCTGGACTCCGGTGAGAATGATTTCTCCCTCTGGTTTTGACTTCAATAGAATAGAGACAAAAGAACAGAGATAAGAATTCTTAGATTATATTACAGTACATGTAGATAAACCTCACATAGAGAATAAATCCATCCACCTATCTTTTACCACTGGTTTTTAATCTGTTGTTGTGCTTGTTTCACAATAAGTGATGTAGTTGTGTTTAGTTTGGTCGAATCTGGTTTGGTTGAGTTTGTCAGTATTGTTCTGGTCCAGATTATCAGTGTTTTGTGGGTCAGTAGATGTTAGTGAAACATCAGGACTGAAGCTCTGGATCAGCTGTGAGAGAAGACCTGATCCTGTGCTCGACTCCTGCTATTGCAGCGCTTTATAATAGTCTGAGTCTCTGAGTTATACATGCTTACACAATATCATCACCCATTTCTGTATTTTGATAACAAGTGGATATTTGCATAATTTTGCCATACATGCATTATTTGTGTGTGTCTGTGGTCTCTCTGTTTGTCTAAACAAAAATGTTGTACCTCAGATCCGTTGATGTGTGTTTTCCCTTCAATTGTATTGGCTCCGTCATAGACGCTTCACTCTTCATGGACACACAGCTGGGCTCTGGTGAGATTGATCTGTCACCCTTAAATTGACTTTAACAGAATAGAGATAATAGAGACAAGAATCAATTTGGTTGAAATATGAAAATAAATTCCACATAAGAAGGTTGTCTATTAAGACAGTATGTTGAAGAGTGATGAGACTGTCCAAGGATAATGTCATATATCATCTAGCTGTCTACTGTATCTGTGTGTCTCTGGACAGTGTTTAAAGACCCTGAGTGGCTCCAGCTACTGTATATCCCGGCACCAGAATATGATAGAGACAACAGATCACTATACCAACCCTGGCAAACACACACAACACCCTGTTATGTGCAGAAAATGAGTCTTCTATAACATTAAGATCAAATGAAGATTGAAGTACCTGAATCCTGGAGAAAAGTCTCCATGTCTGAATGTGTGTGTGTCGTCCATGATTCATTCAGTCTTCATGGAGCTGCTCGGGTAAGAGATCAGAAACACTCATTCACACACACTCAAATACAATACATTTCATTTGACATTTTCTTCAGTGTGTTTAGGGAGACAAAACTAATCCGATTTCTGATCAGTAATTATCAACATTTCACTCCTGGTTTAATGTGATTTTCAATCATGTTAATGAATGTTCAGAACGGGTATCATCTGAATCAACATCTGTGTGTTTAAAACTGAAATATCTCGGCTGAACAGACTGGGAAGTTTGTAACACTAGAGTTTAATGTTCTTCCACTGAAGCCTCAAATATTTGTCGGGGTTGAGGGATGAAGCGAGGACTCAATTGCAGGAAGAAATGAGTCTGTCAGGACTGTCAGGAAAGGACCAGGCAAGGCACACGACTAGAATCATACAATCATACAAACCAGCAAAGGACTGCAAACAAAAGGAGAATAAATAGGATGGCAAACAAGGCAGGTAAGAGGGAAGACAGTGGGGCAAATGAATCAATCAGGTAACAAGATGGGCGGGGTTAGACAATCAACACAAGGCACAAGGAAACATACATGACAAGCCATGTGCTCACACTAAACATAACAAGCCATGTGCTCACACTAAACATAACAAGCACACAACTATGAGAAAAACTCACGAGCTGTGTGTTCTCACCACACATAACACGAACACGCATGAGCATTTACAGACTGTGTGTTCACACAAAACATCTCTACATGAAAGCATGTGGCCAGTGTCCCCAAAAGGGGTCAGCCCTATGTTCCCACAGCCCTATGTTCCCACATTTCTAAGAATTCTTTTTTTACTGAAAATTTTTTAAATTAGGTCCTATGTTCCCACAACCATATGTTCCCACAGCCCTATGTTCCCACAGTCCTATGTTCTCTCATTTAACCCCCCCGTCCCCCGAACTTAGTTAAGCAGGAAGCGCCAAGTGAGGGGTAGGTTTAGGTATGTTAACTAATTAAGCCCTAGTCCCCTATGAAGGGTAGGTTTTAGTGCTTGTGCTACAGGGATAGCCCAATAACATCCCAGACAAGTCTCCCTCCTGTGAGGGGTAGGTTTAGGTATGTTAGGGTTAGGGTTAGGGTTAGTGTAAGTGACTACCAAATTGGGAGAAATGGGGATACATAAGGCTGTGGGAACATAGGGCTGTGGAACATAGACATGGTCCCAAACAAAACCGCGTGCTACACAGAACATGACAACACAAGAGCGCCTAGTCAAAGAAATATAAACCAAGTGCGCACAAAACACACAAGACAAGATCACACAGCGAGTGAATGAACACACACTCCGCGCGCTCACAGGGGTGGTGTGGCGCAATGGATAAGACACATGCCTTTGGTGTGAGAGACCCGGGTTCGAATCCACTGTGAGACACCAATGTGTCCCTGAGCAAGACACTTAATCCCTAGTTGCTCCAGAGGCGTGCGACCTCTGACATATATAGCAATTGTAAGTCGCTTTGGATAAAAAGCGTCAGCTAAATGAATAAATGTAAATGTAAAATGTAAACAAGAGAAACAAGACATGGAGGGCTCGAACCCCGACACTGGACCGAAACCGAACTAGACATGAGTGCCAAAATCCGAACGCCTGAACAAAAAAACAAGGCACTCAGAAAAGAGCGCACGGCTAGAGCACACTCGCGAGACAAGAAAATACAGAAGTGTCACACAGAGACAAGACAATACAGGAGTGTCAGAACTGTCACAAAACCAAGAAATAAACTAGACCGAAGTGACAGCGTCTGATGTTACTCTCACCTGCTGGTGAAGGAGATTTTAACAACAGCACTCTTTGTACTCACATTTATTTACTCAGAAATTATATAAAATATAATAAAGTTTGAGACATGTAGAAAGAATGTTTTCACAAAAAACATTACCTAAAGTAAAACCTTACAACCTCTCTCATCTACCGAACTTATATTTTTTTAGTAATACAATACAAAATATGTAAACTACACGTCATTTGTCAGTTACCTTATTTTATAGTTGTGGCTTGTAGAAAGTTGTGATGATTCAACAATCTGTACTGATAATTAATGTAATTTTTTTAATTATTCACCTATATGTCCAACCCCACCCAAAACATTGATGTGTATATGTGAATATGTGTGTAAAGTGTGTAATATCTGCTCTTTTCTCATGTGAAACTGTGAGGTGTTCTGAACACGACATAGAGACAGTGCAGTCGAGCGATAGTGTCCCCCTGAACCATGTCATCCAGGCATATCGAGCCCCGGGACAAAACATCATCTACAGAAAGAGAAAACATCCCTTTAAAACCTTACAACCTCTCTCATCTACCGTACTTATAATTTTTTTGTAATACAATACAAAATATGTAAACTACACATAATTTGTCAGTTACCTTATTTTATAGTTGTGGCTTGTAGAAAGTTGTGATGATTCAACAATCTGTACTGATAATTAATGTAATTTTTTTAATTATTCACCTATATGTCCAACCCCACCCAAAGCATTTATAATATAAAGAAATTCATGTTTCTTGAAGTTCTTCATGTCTAAGTTTTTAAATACTTCAAGAAAGTATTTCCTAGTTTGTGAAGATAATGAGGAAGTAAAGCAGTTCACCTGACTAATGTTTACTCACCTGGATTACACTGTTACTGGTTCCTGACATGTTCATGGTTTCTCATCAACTGTTTCCCCACAACGTCAATTCCTGTAGAGGAAACTAGAAAGAATCGTTTTACGTCCTGGTGTAAAATGGCACACGGTAAAACTCTGAAAATACTTTTACTTCTGGAGGCGAAAGTTGCCAAACCAGTTTGAAGAGGAAAACCAGCAGATCTAGTCCATAAACTGTTCAGTTATATGAGAAAGAGAGAGAGAGAGAGAGAGAGAGAGAGAGAGAGAGAGAGAGAGAGAGAGAGAGAGAGAGAGAGAGAGAAAGACTTGATGAGACAAATAAGGTTATTTTGGATCCAGATATTATAGTATTTACTCATTTCAAGTAAAATGTTAATAATAATATTAATAAATATACAGAAATTCTTTAATTTCTTTCATTTTAATTTTGACTACTATGGTTCTTTGTGTCCATTATTTTGTTTGCCACTAGTATCCTACATATATACATATATACAGATGCACAAAGGAAGAACAATTTAACAGCATTTGGAAGACTGATGGAAAAAACACAAACAAAATCTCTTTTTTTAATTTGAACTTTTAACTGTTTATTTTACCTGTTTATTTTAACTTATTTAAAGGTACAATATGCAATAATTTTTTGCCGCTAGAGGGCACTACATTCCAAACAACAACAATGGCGTAGCTTGATGACGATGTGAAGGAGCGTGGAATGATGGGAACTGTCGTTTTAAACTCCACCGTGGATGTAAATCAGTCAGACGGGAATCGAAAAATCATGTTCATGGATGAGGTTAAGTTTTATTTTTATAATGACATGCTTTTTGTGGCGAGGGGGGCGTGGTTCAGCGCGGTCTGTAATGGGAGAGAGAAGAGACGAGCGTCCCGCAAGTAGGTCAAGTGCAAATGACGAACACCTGTGTCAGAGAATGTCTAATAAGGTGAGAGGTTTCACTCTCAGTACACTTCTGGCTTCTGAACTGGTTGCAGTTCCACTCTGATTCCACATGAGGGCGCTCACAGGACGAGTGCAGAATGAATGGAGGTCTATGGCGCTATACCAACCAAAATCCACTTTTCTCAGGATATAATTTTTTGTCTAGTAATTTGAATGTTGTATTCGAAAGGAGATGCAAAGAAATTACACATTGCTGGGTGTTAGATTTTTTAGAGTCACTTATTTGCTTAAATTTTTTTTTTTAAGTGTCAATGACGTCATACACATCGTACGACCAGAGATACTGCTTTACGGCAATCCTTCAGTCACTTTGGTGCTTTCGCGCTCTGCACTTTCTTTTCTCTCGAGGCATCGACAACACAGCTGACACAGTAAATACACACAGCTGACACAGTAAACACACGTGCTAGATGAGTTTTTGTTTTGTTTATTTCTGGTCCCGCTTCGGATGCCACGATGTCATCAACATTAACTGTAATATGCAATTACTTCCACTGCACTTTCACTCGGATAGCTTCTGTCCAAACTTTATTTGCACTACTTTAAATCCATTGTTATACTGCTCATTAGCCTAACTTATACATATATCTATTTGTTAAATTCTGTTTATAGTAATAGCCATCTGTATATTATGCTCACATTCTGTTTATAGTAACAGCCATCTGTATATATATTCATAGTACATATCTATCTGTAAAATTCTGTTTATAGTAACAGCCATCTGTATATTATATTCAGTACATATCTATCTGTAAACATTCTGTTTATAGTAATAGCCATCTGTATATTATTATATTCAGTACATATCTAGCTGTAAACTCTGTTCACAGTAATAGTTATCTGTATATTATATTCATAGGACAATCTATCTGTAAATTTTTGTTTATAATAGTATTCAACTCTATATTTATTCAGTACATATCCATGTTCTGCACTTATGGAACCACTGTATATCCTGCACTTGCTGCTATTGCACTTCTGGTTAGACCTAAACTGCATTTCGTTGCCTTGTACCTGTACTTGTGTAATGACAATAAAGTTGAATCTAATCTAATCTAATCTAATCAAGCGGTATCTCTGGTCGTAATCAGTCCTTCACTGACCAATCAGCGTTCATTAGCAGAATGCTAGCGTGTTATGGGCAACAACAACTCAACCTGTAAGAAATCGAAAGGACATAAGTACTTGTTCATTCAACTTTCGACCTATAACCCATGTTGAACTTGCAAAACCTACAATCAAATCTGAGATTTCTGAACGGCAATCGGGTGAAAGAGACAAATTTAGCCGTCTAGCCCCATAGACTCCCATTCATTCTGCACTCATGGGCGATCGCCCCCAGTGGAGCTCTGGTGGAACTACAACCAAAATTCTGTACAATAGGACTTAATAGGGAGTGGGCAGGCTCTCCGTAGACGGGCTCTGCCTGTGTCTTATTGCAGTGATCGGCGTGGAGAGACCGCTTATAAGCCGCGCGCTGGAACGAGAGAGAATTGGACGCAGAGAAAGAAAACCGGTGGATCCGAGCTCTCATTTTTGAACTGTTTTGTGCCGTCGCGGTTGCCACGGTGAATGCGCGTTGTGTGCGACTTTTGTTTGTTTTGCTTTATTTTAATAAAATACGAGTCCCAGTCACGCCGACCCCTGTCTTCTTCCTTCCTGACTCTTGAACCTCATCACACTTTTATTTCATTAAAATGAATTAACCGCAAGAAAAATAAGGTTTAATACTAAATTGGTTATCATAGATGTTACTGTATGTCGAATTCATTGTTGTGATAATGCGGCGCAGTTTTACGTGTTCTAAACAATTGTTGTAAAAGTACATTCGAACATACCCACATCATTTGCCAAAATACTGATTAATCTTTCTGTATAACACATGCTATATTTATTTACATGGCCATAAACACCAGATGTGATAAACAATGTCAATAAACTAAACACAAACATAAAGCAATAATACTTCCCTTACATAAACATAACTATTACCGAATGCTACATTTGGAAAATATAAAATTAAGCATGCTTTGTCGACAGAACCAGCTGCAATCGGTAAAGAATAACTGTGTTCCATAACGACTGCACGAAACAAGCTAACGTTTGTTGCTTGATAGACGCTACAACTACAACTTCCGCATTTGTCCAGGACGCCACGCAGTACGAGCAGAAACCGAGGATAACGCGGATATGACGCAATTGACTGGCGACTCCCCGCTCCCCCCTGCTCTAACGCCCCGTTTCCTTGGTTAAAATCGCAATTTTCTCATGATTTAAAAATAGTTGGAAACATTTGGGATATTGTAAGTAATCAACTTAACAAAATATATAACACTGGCCTTGAGATCAGGGGCGTTTCCAGCTTTGAAGGACATCTGGGGCTTAGCCCAGACCATTTTATGTAAATACAGGATCACTCGAAGAGTTTTTTTTTTTTATTACAGTAACAATTTACTTTCAGTCAAAATACATCTTTAACATTATGCACACACACATACACACTCTCTCTCTCTCTCTCTCTCTCTCGCTCTCTCTCTCTCTCTCTCTCAACACACACACACACACACACACACACACACACACACAGTCAACATACACTATTCACCTCTTGCTGTCTATCTGGTGTGTCCTTCTATATTTGTTATATTACTGTCTTTCTCACCACTTGCTGTTGTCTTTCTCACCACTTGCTGTTGTCTTTCTCACCACTTGCTGTTGTCTTTCTCACCACTTGCTGTTGTCTTTCTCATCACTTGCTGTTGTCTTTCTCATTTTTTTTTTTTTTTTTTATACCTTTATTTAACCAGGAGGTCCCATTGAGATTCAGAATCTCTTTTACAAGAGAGACCTGGCCAAGGTAGCAGCCAAATCACACAAATGCATACATAACAAACACCAAATTACATTTTCACGATAAAAGAAGTACAAATTGTTAAAAAATAAAAATATAAAAACACAATGAGACTCTTAAGAAAAACAAGAACATGTCTCCATCACAACACTCTTTACAGTAGTTTTAAATTCATTTATGGACATAAGGGTTTCTAACTTTAGCTCTTTTTGTAGATTATTCCACCCCCAAGGTGCTAAATAAGAAAAAGCAGTTTTTCCCAATTCGGTTGTAACTCGTGGCACCTTAAAAAGCAACCACTTTGAAGAGCGTAGCTGATAGGTACCAGAGCAAACAGAGAGGAGGTTACAGAGGTACAGTGGAAATTTGCCAAGTATAGCTTTATAAATAAAGATATACCAGTGCTGTTGTCTACGAATTTTAAGTGATGTCCAACCAACTAAATCATAAAGAATGCAGTGATGGGTAAGGGACTTTGTATTTGTTATAAATCGTAGTGATGCATGGTAAACTGAATCAACATGACGCAGGATGGAAAATGCAGCATGCATGTACAATATATCTCCATAATCAATTACAGGCAGAAAAGTAGCTTCCACAAGTTTCTTCTTAGCACTAAAAGTAAAGCAAGATTTGTTTCTGTAATAGAAGCCGAGCTTGACTTTAAGTTTCTTAACTAGAGCAGTAATATGTTCATTGAAGGAAAGCTTATCATCTATCCATATCCCC
Source organism: Rutilus rutilus (assembly GCF_951802725.1). Lineage (NCBI taxonomy): Eukaryota > Metazoa > Chordata > Actinopteri > Cypriniformes > Leuciscidae > Rutilus > Rutilus rutilus. Next base: position 42,803,608 of record NC_140216.1, on the reverse strand, counting down.
AAGTACTTGTATGAAGACACTCTCTCAATTGAGTTCCCATCTAATGAAAAAAGGCCACAATTGTCGAGTAGCTGTGCTCGAGCTTTAGAGAAGACCATAAACTTTGTTTTCTGTATATTTAAAACCAGTTTTAAACTCAATAATGTGTATTGCAGTGCCTGAAATGCAGTCTGAAGTTCCTGCACTGCTACTGAAATGGTGGAAGCCTGGGTGTAAACCACTGTATCATCAGCGTATAAATGTAATTTGGCTTGAACATCTCTATCCAAATCATTTATAAAAAATTGAAAACAGAATGGGTCCTAAGATTGATCCTTGAGGGACACCTTTAGTTATTTCAAGAAAATCCGATTTATAACCTTCAGCATAAACACATTGAGTACGATCTACCAAATAATTCTGGAACCATGCAACAGCCTTCTCACTTAAACCAACTGAACGTAGTTTGGTCAATAGCAATTCATGATCAACTGAATCAAATGCCTTAGACAGATCAACAAATAATGCAGCAGAATGTTGCTTCTTATCTAAGGCCCCGATAATATCATTTGTCACTAATGTAGCAGCAGTGATAGTGCTATGGCCACTTCTGAACCCTGACTGAAAATTATTTAAAATATTTTTATCAGTCAAATACTGTTTTAACTGTACATTCACAAATGATTCTAAGATCTTTGACAAAACAGAAAGTTTTGATATTGGACGGTAATTATTCAATTCTGATGGGTCTCCACCTTTATGTAAAGGGAGAACATAGGCTGCTTTCCAACTTTTAGGAATGGAGTTAGAAAGAAGACTCAAATTAAAAATATGCGCTATGGGCTCAGCAATAATATCAGCTGCCACTTTTAACAGAAAGGGATCCAAATTATCTATACCTGCTGACTTTTTGTGATCAATATCTCTGAGGGCTTTATGAACTTCTGAAACTGAAATAGGTTTAAAATTAAACAATTCCCGATTTACATTTTCAGATGCTGACATGGCAGGACATGGGACAGATCTATTCACGGTTTGATTAAATATGAATCCAGCCTGAATAAAGTGTTTATTAAACTGATTGACTATGACTGCTTTGTCTTTTACTTCATCTGAACCAATAAGAATCTGTTCTGGAAGGTTTGAGGTCACACGTGCACCCGACAAAGATTTAATTGATTTCCAAAACTTTAAAGGATTGTTTAAGTTTTCTGTGGTTGACTTCAAATAAAACTCAGATTTGGACTTTCTAATCATCAAAGTACACTTGTTTCTTACAGTTCTAAATGCAGTCCAATCAGCAGAAGAGTCGGAAAATCTGGCTTGTGCCCACATTTTATTTCTTAAACATATTAGCTCTGATAGGCTGTCTGAAAACCAATGATTGTCCTTACCACTGATCCTAAACTTTTTGATTGGTACATATTTATTTACAATGGAAATAAAATTGGAATGAAAAAAATCCCATGCCATTTCAGCATCCGAAAACAAAGACACCCTGTTGAGTTCACTATGATACAGATCATGCAGAAAAGCCTGTTGTTCAAAACTTTTAAAATGTCTTTTTAGGATCATGCGCGGTTTTACCTTTGGGATTTTTGTATTTCTTACACAAGCGACTGCACAATGGTCACTGACGTCATTACAAAATACGGCAGTTGAGGTGTATTTATGAACTGAGTTTGTTACGATTAGATCTAGGAGAGTAGATGTTATTTCTGCTTTGGGATTTATTCTTGTCGGTTCATTAATAAGTTGCACTAAATTTAAGTCATTACATAAGTCTTTAAAACAATCAGAGTTCCCAGACAGCCAGTCCCAATTCATATCACCCATAAGAATAAATTCAGAGTCATTAATTTCATGTAATATTTCAGATATAGATTGGAAAGCATCCTTTGAAGCAGATGGAGGTCTATAGCACCCAACTACTGTAATATCAGCGTCTTTTGAAATATTCACTTTCACAGTCAGAATTTCAAATTGTTTAGCTTTAGTTAATGACAGGGTTACTGAGCTTATAAACTTGGATTTCACATATATGGCAACCCCACCTCCTTTGCCAACCCGATCAGTTCTATAAACTTTAAAACCTTCAATAGAAATAAGTTCATCAGATACAGATTTTTTAAGCCAGGTTTCAGAGATAACAATGATATCAGCATTGGTTGTATTAGCCCATATCTTAATCATATCCATTTTAGGGACTATACTTCTAACGTTTAAATGTATAAAACCAAGGCCATGTCTGCTTTTGAAATCAGAAGGAGTGGCTAAGGATTGCAAAGTATTAAGAAGACCAAGAACAGGACCAGGATTGGGCTGAACATTACCAGATAACATCAATAAAAGCATAATCAAACAACGTAGTTTTTGTTTAGCTGGGTAATATTTATCATTACCACTGTCCTCTATGAACTGAGAAAAGGAGAAATCTGAGACAGTAAAATGATCATTTAACAACATTAAGTTCTGGAGATACAGGGTGTTATTAATTTGTGAACAATTTGTTTTGTTACACAGTTTGATTTTCTGGCGGTACATCTCATAATGGCTTGTAAATGAAATTGAGAAATGACCATAATTTAACTGTATCAGTAGGCCTATACTACTTCTCATTTTGGGCATATTAAATTCATCTAGTATAGGGCTGGACTGTAAAAGTATGAATAATATAAACAAATGCATGATGTCAAGTTACCAGGTTTGGTTGAAGACAAGTCAAAAAGTCAGGGCTATAGAATGGAGCCTAGCAGGGAGGCTTCCAGGTAGCAGCAGGGTATCCAGAAGGTGGCTAGCAAGTGAAGCTAGCAGCAGGGCATCCAGGTGGTAGCTAGCAAGGGCAGCTAGCAGCAGGGCATCCAGGTGGTAGCTAGCAAGGGCAGCTAGCAGCAAGGCATCCAGGTAGTAGCTAGCAAGGGCCGCCAGCAGCAGGGCATCCAGGTGGTAGCTAGCAAGAGCAGCTAGCAGCAAGGCATCCAGGTAGTAGCTAGCAAGGGCAGCTAGCAGCAGGGCATCCAGGTGGTAGCTAGCAAGGGCAGCTGACAGCAAGGCATCCAGGTAGTAGCTAGCAAGGGCAGCCAGCAGCAGGGCATCCAGGTGGTAGCTAGCTAGGGCAGCTAGCAGCAAGGCATCCAGGTAGTAGCTAGCAAGGGCAGCCAGCAGCAAGGCATTTAGGTGGTAGCTAGCGAGGGCAACTAGCAGCAAGGCATCCAGGTAGTAGCCAGCAAGGGCAGCCAGCAGCAGGGCATCCAGGTGGTAGCTACCAGCAACAGGTTAGCAACATAACATCCAGGTGATGGCTAGCAGGCAAAACCACCAGCAGCAGGCTATGAAGCAAGGCTACCAACAGCAGGCCAGTAGCAGGGTAGCAACAGGGCATCCAACAGGCGGCTAGCAAGCAGGACTACTGACAGCAGGCTAGCAGCAGTAATTCCAGCAGCAAGCTAGCAATATATCATGCAGGTAGTGACTAGCTGCAGGGCTAGCTGCAGCAGGTTAACAAGCAGGACTACCTGTAGCAGGCTGCTAGCAGGGCATCCAGGTGGTGGCTAGCAAGCAGGGCTATCAGGTGGTCAATGTCCAGGTTTTAAGTTCAAAATTCAGCCTTATCCACTATTAAAATAATCCCAGTATGGAAGAGAATGTCCTGTTTCTCGAGAGTATACTCATTTGAGTTTAAAAAACATAAAACATCACAGAAAAAAAGTAAAATCTTGAGATCTTAAACACTGAGATCCACACATAGGTGTGGCTCGGCTGCCATCTTGGAATATGATCAGTATATAGAGGGACACATTCAGGATTCAGGACTCATCACTTGCTGTTGTCTTTCTCACCACTTGCTTTTGTCTTTCTCATCACTTGCTTTTGTCTTTCTCATCACTTGCTGTTTTCTCTCTCTCTCATCACTTGCTGGGTATCATTAAAGGGTATTTTCTTGGTTTGAGCATTGCAAATCGGTTCATGACACTGTTATGGTCTGTGACACCTACAATTCCCCTCTCAATGGACATCACTGCCAGGTAATTGAGCCTCTGCTGACCCATGGTTCTTCTCAACCATGTGTGTAGGCGACGCAGAGCACTGAATGATCTTTCGCAACAGCAGCTGCTGACAGGAATCGTTAGTGCTGCTTGAAAGACTGATCTCAGGCTTGGGAACATGTCAGGGTCAAGGAGCTTGTATACACTTGCCATATCTGAAATGACACCTTCATCTCTTCTTTTGATCAGGAACTGTCTAGCCACTGCAACCTCTTCTTTACTGACCTTCATGTTATAGTGTTTAGCAATCAGCTCTAGAGATTCTTCACACAGGAAGTAATTTGCTGCTGGATGGCAAGCTTTGATGCCTTTCATTAGCTCTGCACCAACACCACAAAATCTCCCCTCCAGCTCACTCACCATTCTGTCAAGGCATGGGTAAAATATGTGATTTCTTATCTCATCCCCAGCGCTTACATAAGCCCTTGTGCCAGTGGTGGACTCTACCACATAGTCATCTAATCGCCTCTGCTTGCGTTTGTGAGAACCTCCTGGCGCAGGGGTCTCTGACAGATGGTTGGCCTCAAGAATTTCTTTGGCCTGATTATGAAACTTCTCTGCCATTTCCTCTGTCTGCATGGACCTAAGTGTTTCAAGGACCGCATCTTTATACAATGTAGCTTGCGCTAAGTCCACATCCTCTTTTTGAAGGTACTTGTGAAGTCCCTCTGTAGTGGACAGCAAGGCTTTAAACATAACAAGCATATAGACATTTGAAAGTCTTAAAAGTTTGGAAAGCAGTCCAATTGCTGTGGTAGTAGTGATCATTTCTCTGAGGCACTTCAACAGTGCTGGCAGATTTGCGATCACAGCAGTGACTGATAAAGCTGGCATGCCCAACCCGTCTTCGAGAGCTGAACAAGCTCACTCTTCTCTAAGCCCAAGGCTTTTTGCGTGTCAGAGAAAGACTGATGATTTACTAAAGACACACTGAAGAAACAGTACACACTCTCCAGTGTGTCGAAGAAATCTATGGCTTCTGGCACAGCCCTACAAGTGTGACAAAGCACCAAATTCAGTTCATGTGCATAGCAGTGCACATACACTGCTTCTGGATGCTTCACACGAAATTGAGCCTGAACACCCCGAACAGCACCGCTCATGACGGAGGCCCCATCGTAAGCCTGAGCCACGCATCTCGGGTCTTGCAGGCCTTTGGATTTTAAAACTTCTTCAATGGCCTCTGTGATGGAACGTGCATCGAAAGACTTCAGACTTTTAAGTTCCAGAAAACTTTCTTTGACAGTGTTCTCATATCCCACATAACGAACACACACAGCAAGCTGTTCCACATGACCATCTCGAGCCTCATCAGCCATCACTGCATACATTTTTGAATGCTTCATCTCTTTAATAATGGATGCAGTAACTTCCTCCGCACAACATTGTATCATTTCATTCTGAGAGCCTGCAGAGAGATATGTGGAATGGGCAGGAGGTGTGTAGATTTGGAGAAAGGGGTCGATTTCCTCCAGAAATTTCATCATCTCTAAGAAATTTCCGATTGTCAGAGGACTCTTTCTCATCATGGCCACGGAATGTGAGGCCTTGCTTTCCCAAAAAGCTAATGACAGCAGTGATACGACGGAGGTATTCTCTTCTTTCAACTATCTGATCAACATTGGCCACATGCATTCTCTCAACAACACTGCCTTGTGATAAACTGGCTTTGTAATTCTTCCAAGCAAGCATTGAAGCTTTGTGTCCTGAACTAGTATCATGCTCTCTAAAGCTGTCCAAAGCTCGTTTCCAGTTTGAAAATCCAACAGAGCTGGTTATCATATCTTTATTTACTCTAGACACTTGTTTCCCAAAGAGCCTGCATGAGAAGCAGAAGGCTGCATTTCGGTTAGCAGAGTACTCTAACCACTCAAATGTCTCAAACCATTTTGGCTGGAAGGCCCTTCTCTGTAGTCCAAAGGTGGTGAGAGGGTATTCTTTGAGTTTTGCTCTGGCTGGGCCTGTTTCTACAGTTCCTAAATCTTCCACTACAGTACTATCGACCTTGACTAACTCATCCTCTCTCCTCCCTGAATCATCTGTGATGCAAAAGAACAGATACAGCACATAACTTATTACAAATCAGCTTCAAACAACTAATTCATCAAGTGCTACATATTTAAAATTGTAGACCAATACCATTGAAGAAAATGTTTTGGGAAGAACAGATCAGTGGGAAGATCTATCATGATTCTTGAATTTTCATGTACATTACTATAAAGTTATCACAAAAGAGTCATATTATATTGAGTAAAGTGAGGTAAAAAATTATTTAAAGGGCCCCTATTATGGAATTTAGAAAATTACCTTTCATATAGTGTGTAACATAGATCTAAGTGAACCAAAACATCCTGCACAGTTTTAAATATGAAAGTTCACCGTATAAAAAGTTATTGTCTCTCAAAAGTAAGAGTCGATTCTGAGTCAGTTTAATGAATTGTTTTTCCAACGCGTCTTTTTACCTTTCGTTGTGACATCAAGGCGACAAATTATCATATTGGCCACGCCCACTTATTCATATTCACTTATTCATATTTACTACCACAGAAGTATAGCCCGAACCTTGTGTTGTGTTCACGTCATTTTATCCCTGCCCAGGTACGAGCATGTGGAGAGTCAGTGGCTACAGTTCATATTTACCACCACAGAAGTAGCCCGAACCTTGTGCTGTGTTCGCGTCATTTTAATGACGATTACTTTTCAAACATCAATGCTTTCAAGTGTGGATACGCAAGCCGGTTAATAGTTTTTTATCCCCATTATACCCTCTGTTGTCAGTGTTTCTTTTTCTGGACATAAACACTGTTTACACACGGCCTGGTATCGGTTGTTGGTATCGAGCATTTTTACGAGTACATGAGCTCGGTATCGGGCTCGGATACTGGTATCGGTATCGGTGCATCCCTACCAGTTGATACTGAGTAGGGTGACCATATTCCAGGTCACGTCCGGCCGGGATTTCGAGATCGCCCAAAATATCCGCGATTCGGCTTTTGCTTTCTCGTCGCCATTCATTTTGTTTACATGTACACCTTTTGATTCAGTAGTACTGAATTAATTCCGATTGGTTAATCTGAATGTAGTGTTTACATGAACGCTAAACAAGTGATCGGTTGATGTGCGTGTAAGCATTGCTAAGAAAATTCCTTTGTTTTCGTCTCGATCGGGATCCGTGTGAATAAGAATGCATGACCTGCAAAGCTGGCACGTACGTGTCAGTGTCAAATAACGTAATAATGTAAACATAATGAATGGTGACTGTAGAAAGCAAAAGACGAATCCCGGGCATTTTGGGCGATCTCGAAATCCTGGCCAGATATGTCCTGGTTAAACAGGACGTATGGTCACCCTAATACTGAGGGAAGGTTCAGTGCCCAGTTTAATTGGATCAGCTTCTTCCTCCTCTGAATCACAACCTGTAAGTAGTATTATTAATAATTGTTGCGTTTATGTTTTCTGTAGCATGCTCAATAAGTATTGTGTGTGTGTCTTGTGTACGCTCAGCGCAGCTACTAACATTAGGTCTCCGCTGTCAATTGTTTTGAAATATGTGAAATGTTTGTTGTTGTTATTGGAGTTGTCATAAATGGAGCAATATTATCAATAGCCTTGGTGTAATACTGCAGTGGTTTATCAATATGTTTATGCGTTGGGCTAACGCAAACCATGACCGATTGGGTGTTTACCACTAAACTTTGGGCTATGGTCTAACATAAATCAAATTGACCAATCACCGCAGATTAGCATCACGCAAAGGAGGGGTTTGGAAAAATGTATCTTTGAACGATTCCTAAGGGAGTCGCTGAGCAAATCAGGTAAAAATAAATGCAGACAACAAAAGTGTTTTTTGCCATTGCATGTGTAGTAGTCATAGCTGCCTCGTTAATTTTGGTACAACCCTAGTACAAATGAATGGTAATCACCTAATTAGATACAGGTGCGCCATAGGTGCGTGAGTGTGTGTATAAGGAAGCTATTGCGTTGTTGGAGTGCGTTGACTGCTGCAAACTTGGACGCTGTTCTTTCGAGTTGTTCCCTCATGGGGATCTTCGAGCTGAGCCATGCAGTATTTGGGTATGTTACCATGAAGAAATAAATATTTAATGTGGGGCGAGCTGTTGGAAATAAGTATTAATGGTTGTGAGTTTGCGTGATCTTAAATGCATCCCGTGTGTGTGTGTGTATTGTTAATGGACAAGGTGTAATGTGATTTGCATTTGTTATTTTTTTGCTTTGTATTTTGTTGATCAACTTGTATTTTTCTTTTCTCGTTTATTGGTTTGATTTTGACAATTTTGATTATTGTTCTTTTTTTCTTGTTTATTGATTTGTGACAATTTGACATTGATTTTGTGATTGAGTGCTGACCACTCTAGGTCCAAGTTAATGGGTACCCTTGTTCACTGAGTGATTTGAGTCTTTTGAATTCCCTGTCACTTGAATGCACGTGTGCTTGTGGTGAAGTGAGTACATTACTGTACGTTTGAAGTGCTTGTAGTGAAATGGAATTGGGTAGGTTTGTTATTTCTCCTTGCCATCCGACATGTTATCTTTGATTTTTGTTATTTTTCTTTAGTTTTGATTCTGAAGCCACCTTAACCCCGTGTGTGTGTGTGTGTGTGTGTGTGTGTGTGTGTGTGTGGTCTAGTTATTATAATAAAGTATTATTGTTATTTTTTTATATTCACGTCTCTGCTGTGTCTTTGTGGGAACGAACCTGTGTGTCCTTATTGGACCATTATTTCCCTGGGTGAAATTCCCAGGGTGGCGTAGTCGGTGTTGTAATTATAATTGAGTCCAGAATAACGAAACCCACCCCTTCGGTGCTACACATGCATGTAAAACTGTTGTTGGGGACTCCCAAAACAATATTAGGAACATTTTAAATGCCATAATAGGGGCCCTTTAATATAAATTTTTATTTTTTGACATAAATAGTCAAAATGATGTATGAGATCCTAAGTTAAAGCAATACATGCATGACTTTAGTCTACGTCCATTGACACACCATGGCATCGAACTGTATATAATTCTCAATGTACATCTGTCAAAAACTTTTCATTAGGAGCATTGGGATAAACAGTGTTTCACTTTTAACTTTCTCCAAAGTAAAATGACTGACTAATTGTTACCAGTTTCCATGTCTGATCCTGGCATAGCTGCTGCTGGCTCCTCCCCAGTCTGCAGCTCATCTTTGCTACCCTCTACAAAACCATTTAATCAAATTGTATATTTACTACAAACTAATAACACAAAACAAGTCACACATACATTTTATGGTAATGCTTATTGGTTATCCTTAGAGAAAACAACACCTGATAAACAAGGAAATTCAGTGCAGTGGGGATAAAACTAATGTTCCTGGCTACCCTTACGAAAAAGAAGTATACTTCAAGTTCATTTTATGAAGAAGTATTATTCGTTTAGATGTATTATAAGTGTAAGAGTAGTAAACTTTAAGTACACAACTAGGTTTCTCATTTGTAATGCATCTGTACTACAAGTGAACTTATTAGTATACTAGTAGTAGTTTACTATTTTAATACAATTAGTATTTTTTTTTTAGTTTATGAAAGTACACACTGAAGTGTACTCTCAGTAAACTACTAGTTTAGTAGATACTGCAAGTATACTTGCAAGTTTTCTTTAAGTGAACAAACTTATACTTGTTATAGTTCACTATTTATGTATTATTTTTGCACTTGCAGTATAGTATTATGTTCAAATGTAGATATTATTTTTTATTAAAAAATACCTTTAACTGTACTTTAATTTTAAAGACATTTCATTAGCTTCATGCATTATCTTTTTATCAACACTTGAATGTTGGTAAGTTTCATAAAGAAAGGCAACATTTTAAACAAAAAAGTTGAGAAAATCACATGCATGTCAAAGACTACGAGTCCAACACTATCAAAGCTTCACAGACAGTTGTTTTCTAAGGTGACCTAGCTATTGCTCTGTTGCAGGACAGCAGACCTGATTTTGCGGGACACGAGGGAGAGAACCTACTATTATTATACTAGGTGAATAAATATAGATTTTATATTAGATGTCTTTTTGCTGTGATGTTAACATGCTTTAAATTGCTAATAGGCTTTATAAAAATGTTAATGACGGCGTCACTAATAATATAAAACTAATTTTAACAGCACGTGTCTATTCAATCTAAATAATTAAGTGAAAATAATAATCCAATCGCTAAAAAGCACAATTCCAAATAAGCACATAAATTCAATCCATTAGGAAAGACTAGAACGATTAAATGCGTTCTTACTGGATTCAGTGCATCTTGAATTTATATTTTTAGTCTGATCTGGCAGCTTCGAGTAGGACCTTCTCATTAATTATGAGACATTACATTATTATGTCAGTAGAACTCCTGGCAGGTATAGCTTTAGTAGTTCACTTTCACCAGGAGTTCACTTTTTATGAGGTCTACATTTGCGCGGTTCCTTGTCTCTGTCATGCACAATTTTTTTTACAGTCTATGGTCATGCAGCAGTCATCAGAGAAAACACCCTCTCCAGGAAGAGGAGTTTTTTTGTTTGTTTTCCCGCTCTAGCTAGCCTAGAACCAGTTATAACGGCTGCGCATGTTCAGTGTTTTCTTATTACATTTTTTTAGAATTGTAATTTAAAGGACGATTAAATAAAATGATGCAGACAAAATTAAAACGCGGCACACTGCTTATGACTTGCGTGACGCGGGACAACAAAGCTTCACATTCTTCACAGCTTCACAAAATGCGGGACAGGTGGTACCCCTTTGATAATATTTAGCGGGTTTTTGATTTACACGCTGTTTAATGTTTGATGATGATCACCTTATTTTATATTTGAGTGAGTGAGTGAGCAATCTTCTATCACTTGTTTCAGCTTCTTCTTCTCCTGTGTTTTTATCCGGAGGAGATTCTGTACTAGAAGATGCCATGCCAGTACAAGTGCTAATGTATAACGCTAGCCTATGGTATGGTAATAACTAGCTAGTTAAACAAATAGGCCTACAGTGAAAGCCAGACAGATGATGATCTTCAGACTTTAAGGATAAAAAAACTGAATTCTTACCCACTGACTTCTTTCCGAAAAATCCCCAAAGTCTCGTTTGCTTCATTTTTCTTTATTTTTTTCTTTCCTGCTCGCTGACTGTCTCAGTTGTTAACTCGCACTCATAGACTGTAGCTCGCACTCATAGACTGCGGTTGACTGTGCTAGCTCCTCCCCTACCTGCTGCTGCTGCATATTTAACAGAGAGGAAGAAACGGAGTAGCCCATAGGCTACCGACAGCAAAGAAATGTATTCTATAGGCTAGATTATTTTTAAGGTCTATTTTTACAGGCTGTATGCAGTATATGCAAAGCCAAAGCGCAATGAAATAAAGCAACTTATAATTTCGGGGGTTTACATAGGCTATTGTCCAGTTTCATATTTGCTCAGTGACAGTCATTACATTCGGGGCTTGACTCAAAACATTCGGGGCTGAAGCCCCGGCAAAATCGGCTTGCGCCGCCCCTGCTTGAGATTATGGGATATTTTAATGCTTGTTCTTACCGTTATAATGGAGTCTGGGTTTGGAGAAACACATGAGGAAATCAACAAACAAACTATGACCATATAGGACAGTGAAATCTAAAATAATCATATTTTTCACATTTATTTCATCCTGTATTATATGAGAAAAATCGAATCTATTTATTTGCTCTTGTACATTAAGAGCACATTGCTATAATAACACGGACACACAAACCCCATCTATGTTCCTGGTAGCAAATTCCTCTTAAACATCATTAAGAAACTGAAGGAATGGAGAAGATCTGGAAGACCAAGAACATTTTCTACTAGAACTGCTTGTAAACTGGTCAGGATCACAAAACTAAAGGCCCAAATCACTGCTAAGGATCTGCAGAAGATTGAACTGCACAGGAGTCGAGCTGCACCGGTATTGATCACACACACATCATCTGCATGTAAGTGTCATCAGAAAGAAACCTGACCTGTGATCTCATCACTAAACCCAATGTCTGAGGTCTGCAAAAAAACTTCCATAAGACAGAGTCCTTTTGGGATAAAGTACTGTGGTCTGATGAAGTTACAACTCAACTTGTTGGCTACAATCTCCAAAGGTGTGTGTGGAGGAAAAGGGAGAAGAGTGTGAAGAAAATATCATCTTGCTGACTGTTAAACATGGCGGTGGATCTGTGATACTTCGGGGTTTGTGCGGCTGCCAGTGGAACATGAAATATCGTAAAGGGAGAGAAGAACGGATTATACTAAACATCAACAAACCCTGGAAGCTGAAATCCCACAGTCAGTGAAGAAACTGAAGCCGAAGAGAGGTTGGGGGATTCATACGTGTTTTTGTCGATTTCCCATTCATTTCCTATGGTCGGTCATTTTTGACCGAAGAGCACAAGTGTGACTATTTTTTTACAACCACTTAGCCTGCTCGAATCATACCCTCCATTTTTTTTGTGTGTTAACATTCCAAATGCCATAAAAGTTACCAAGTTTTGTACCATTCCAATGAAGCTGTGATTTTTAAAAATGTAAAACTCGAAGAGCACCAGAGGGTTAAGGTATATTGCATTGCGTTTAACTGTTTGTTGTAATGCGAGAGATTATTGTTGCAGTATAAAATATTCCTCATTCCACTGTGTCTACATTTCTTAAAGCAGTGTCACTGTCATTTACACACATACTCCCACTGTTTCAAAGTACTGCACTGGTCCCAGTTCAAAACACTTTAAGCACTACCCTCTCCACAAGCACCAGTAAGTCAAGTCAAGTCAAGTCAAGTCAAGTCAAGTATATTTGTATAGCGCTTTTCACAATACAGATTGTATCAAAGCAGCTTCACAGTATTAAATTAAAATAATACAACAAGGTTTGTTTCTAGTGGAATTTATTGATAAAATCAAATTAGATATCCCCAGAATATCCCCAACTGAGCAAGCCAAAGGCAACAGTGGCAAGGAACCGAAAAACTCCATCAAGTGACCTAATAGTGTCCTAAAACTCCATCAGGTGACCCAATGGAGAAAAAAAAACCTTGGGAGAACCCAGGCTCAGTCGGGGGCCAGTTCTCCTCTGGCGTTTATTAACTAGAGGCCGGATTGTAATTTGAACTGTAAGATTAAAAATATTATATGAATGCCTGGCTGAAGAGATGCGACTTTAATCTAGTTTTAAACTGGGAGAGCGAGTCTGAGCAACGAACAGTATCAGGAAGGCTATTCCAGAGTTTTGGAGCTAAATGTGAAAATGCTCTCCCTCCTTTGGTGGTTCTGGATATCCTAGGTATGACCAAAAGCCTTGAATTTAGTGATCTTAAAGAGCGCGATGGATTATAGGGCGATAGAAGATCCGTTAAATAGACTGGAGCTAAGCCGTTTAGGGCTTTATAAGTCAGTAGCAATACCTTGTAATTAATACGGAACTTTATAGGTAACCAATGCAGTGATGATAAAATCGGTGTTATATGATCATATTTTCTTGATCTAGTAAGAACTCTAGCGGCGGCATTTTGGACTAACTGTAGCTTGTTTATTGAGGATGCAGGACAACCAGCTAATAAAGCATTACAGTAATCTAGTCTCGAGGTCATGAATGCATGAACTAACTTTTCTGCATCAGAAACTGATAGCATATTACGTAGCTTAGCAATGTTTCTAAGGTGGAAAAAGGCGGTTTTTGTAACATATGAAATATGATTTTTGAAAGACAGGTTGCAATCGAGTATAACACCCAGGTCTTTTACTGTAGAGGATAAAGTAACAGGACATCCTACTATATTAAAGTTGTATTGCGAGAGGTTTTGTGGGCGGTTTTTTGAACCGATAAGTAGTACCTCTGTTTTGTCTGGATTTAATAAAAGAAAATTACGCGTCATCCAATCTTTTATATCTTTAACACACTCTGTCAATTTGGATAATTTAGCGTTTTCATCTGGCCGTGATGAAATATATATTTGAGTGTCATCAGCATAACAATGGAAACTAATTCCATGTTTCCTTACAATATTTCCAAGTGGCATCATATATACTGAGAATAATAGAGGGCCTAACACAGATCCCTGCGGCACTCCATAGTTTACTGGAGTTATGATCGATTTTTCTCCATTTAAATAGACAAAATGGTAGCGGTCAGATAAGTATGATCTAAACCAGCTTAATGCTTGTCCTTGAACACCAGTATAATTTTGTAGTCGATCTAAGAGTATTGTGTGATCTATAGTATCGAACGCAGCACTAAGATCAAGTAAAACTAGTATTGAGATACAGCCTTGGTCAGAAGCTAAAAGTAAATCATTTGTGATTTTAACGAGCGCAGTTTCAGTGCTATGGTGCGGCCTGAAACCAGACTGAAACTTCTCATAGATATCATTTTCTTGCAAGAAAGAACACAATTGAGCGGACACCACTTTTTCTAATATTTTAGACATAAATGGAAGATTTGAAATGGGTCTATAATTTGCTAGGTTATTATGATCTAATTGTGGTTTCTTAATGAGAGGTTTTATAACTGCCAGTTTAAATGTTCTTGGAACATGACCTAAAGATAAAGACGAGTTAATAATATTAAGGAGAGGCTCTTCCACTACAGGTAACACTTCTTTCAGTAGTTTAGTTGGTATCGGATCTAATAAACATGTTGTTGTTTTAGAGGAAGTGATAAGTTTATTTAACTCTATTTGTTCTATAGTTGTAAAGCACTGTAATTGTTCTTGCGGGGTGATAATTAAGGCTGAATTATAAGGCGCAACTGAGGATTGAACGTTTACAATTGTGGTTCTGATGCTTTCTATTTTCTCAGTGAAGAACTTCATAAAATCATTACTACTAAACTGTAACGGGATATTTTGTTCGGGTGATGTCTGTTTATTTGTTAGTCTAGCCACGGTGTTAAATAAAAACCTTGGATTATTTTGGTTATTTTCTATTAGTTTGCGGAGGTGCTCAGCCCTGGCCGCTTTTAGGGCCTTTTTATAACGTGACATACTGTCTTTCCACGCGATTCTAAAGACCTCTAAATTAGTTTGTTTCCATTTACGCTCTAAAATACGGGTTTCTCTCTTTAGAACATGCGTAGTATTGTTGTACCATGGTGCTTTAATTTTCTCTCTGACCTTTTTTAATCTAATAGGTGCAACAACATCCAATGTTCTAGAGAGAATAGTGCTCATAGTGCTAGTTAGTTCTTCTAGTTCATCTGTTTGTTTGGGTTCAGGCAGCAGCTGAGACAGATCAGATAAGCAATTTGAGAAATTATCTATGGTGGATGGAAGGATTGTTCTGCCTGGTTGATAACGCGGCGCCGCATGACATATTACAGCAGTACGTAATATGCAAGTTACCATGTAATGGTCAGTGACTTCATCACTTTGCGGTATAATATCTATATCGGTTGGATCGGTTCCATGTGATATAATTAAATCGAGTGTATGATTAAGACGATGAGTTGGTCCGGTGACGTTTTGCTTGACCCCAAATGAATTTAATAAATCTGTAAACGCAGCCCCTAACGCATCATTTGGATTATCTACGTGTATGTTAAAATCTCCAACAATTAATGCTTTATCGACATTGACTAATAGGTCTGAGAGAAAATCTGCAAACTCTTTTAGGAATTCAGCGTAAGGCCCAGGCGGTCTATATACGGTAGCCAAGGCTAGAGATAATAGGGATGTTTTTCTAACATCTAAGAGCGTAACATTTAGTACAAGTACTTCAAACGAAATAAACTTATAACCCGCTTTCTGAGTAACATTGAGAATATCTCTATAAATTGTCGCAACACCACCGCCACGACCAATCAGACGGGGCTCATGCTTATAGGAGTATCCAGGAGGAGCAGACTCATTTAGACCGAAATAATCATTTGGTTTAAGCCAGGTTTCAGTTAGGCAAAGTACATCGAAGCTATTATCTGTGACTATTTCATTTACAATAACTGCCTTAGGTGTGAGTGATCTAATGTTTAGAAGACCTAGCTTTAGAAATTGTTTTTGTTTACTAATAGCAACATTTTCTGTTTTAATAACAATTAGATTTTTCCTAGATCCTGCAGTAGATTTATTATTTGATCTCACTAAACGAGGAATAGACACGGTTTCTATGCAATATTCTACACTAGTATTTATATCAGTTAAATTGGTGCAGCAGAGACTATGATTTGGACTTTTGGTTACTAGTCAAAAGGTATTTAACATTTTGGAGATGTTATCCGACAGAAGATCTGCTCCGAATCTGCTTGGGTGTAAGCCAGAGAGTCAGCCAAGGCAGAGAGTCTTGGTCTAGACCTGACTCGCGTCTTCCGCTGCGGAACCACCCAGGCTTCGTGGTGGCGTGTTGGAGCCGGAGTGAACGAGACCATGGCTGAACGAGACCATGGCTGATCGCGACCTCGGCGCTCGGGACCTATGTTGAGAAACGCACGGAGTAGACGAAGTCGGAGTCAGCGGGTTAGTAACGTTAATCTCTAATTTGTGTGCATCGGCGCGTGATGTTTCAAGAGCTAACCGCCGGTCTATCAGCTCGGCTTGTCTCAATAAAAGGTCGTGGATCTGTTTCTCAACAGCTTCCAGCTCAGACTGCAGTGCGTGCAGCTCAAATGTGTCCTCACCTGCACCAAAAGGTAGACTACTTTCATCTGATATATTCGCCATTTTAACAGATGGACAGTAAGTTAGCAACGAAGCTACCAGTGATGCTATCAATATTAATACTAAATTTATGACTAAAGTTTTAGATATAATCCGTCTTTTTAGTGGTACGGGTGTAGAGTAGACGCACGATAGGCGAAAAATGTTTGTAAGTGAGTGTTGAGAAGACGCGTTCAGCCGTGATCCACGGGAGTAACCTATAGGAGTATCCAGCGTTGGATCGCCTTGCCCATCAGTAATTCTAAAGAACATTTATTACAATGTTCATTAAGCACAAAGTCTCCATAAGCCTTGCCCATCTGGTCTACAGTACATTGTTGGTCTGAAGTAGGCTACAGATTTAAGATAATTGTGTGTGTATACTTCTGCATTTATTTACTTCTATTTATGAGTTTTATTTGTTTACAAATAGGAAAAATGTCCACATCCACAATACAAAATGTTTTCTTTATTGTTTTGAGTTACTAGTATATGCAATGGAACAGATTGTTGTCATGCATTTCATATATTGATTCATTCATTTATGCATCTATCCATTTATTAATTAATTAATTAATTTTTGCTTCTAAGATTAATGCTTTGGTCAGTTGTGAAACATTTTGCAAGACAGCGCTTTCCTTCGCTTTCACCAGCAGAGGTTCTCGTCGAGCTCTGATTTGAAAAGCTTTGAGAAAAAAAAAATTTCTGATATAATTGTGTTGAAAGCTTCGCTGGTTCAGAAAGTTTCACTTCGCCATCACTACCTCAAACCTTCCCAGTCATAAAGCTCGTCCTGGGTCGACATTTCATTACGTAACATTAGGCATTAGGTTTTGATTTATATGCCGTTTAATGTTTGAAGGTTGTGTTATTTTACATGTGCGTCAGCAATGCTTCTATCACTCGTTTCAGCTTCTTCTCCTGTGTTATGTTCATGAGATTAAATACTATTCAAAGGATGTGTAATAGCGCCCCCTACCGTATAACAAAATAATTGAGGAACAGTGCGTTAGCAATGCTCATTATAGGTCGTATATTTTTTCAACTGTGTTTGTTCGTAATTGAATTATTATTATTTATTTTTTTTAAGTGGCAAATGCATCATTCCTTTAAATGAAAAAGTTCAATAAAATAAAATTCAATAGATGATTCCCTTGTGAATGTTACTATAATCAAAGGCTGAATTACTCAAAAATTAAGTCATTAAATAAATATTATATATGGAGATGTTTGTAGTAGAGCATTTGCCAGTATATATGTCACTTTATTTATATAGCGCTTTTTACAATACAGATTGTTTCAAAGCAGCTTTACAGTGATAACAGAAAAATAATGCAACAAAGTTTGTTTCTGCTGTACAGCAGATCTAGAAGAAAATAATGTCATAGTCCACCTTAAGTAAGTTCAGTGTTGATTCATTTCTGTTGTAAAAAAGTTATTTATTTAGTCTATATCTATAGTCTTAATCTATACAGCCGCTCTGGAGAAAACAGTGATGTCATCGTCCAGCTCAGTTCAGTTCTCATATAATGGTGTCAATGCAGGAGATCAATAATATTGTTGATTATTAAGTGTCTCCAACTAAGCAAGCCAGAGGCGACAGTGGCAGGAACTCAAACTCCATCAGTGACCTTTGCAGAAACCAGACTCAGTCCTCCTCTGGCCAACGAGCGAAAAGTGTATGATTATGATTCAGGCATTAAAGGTCAGAGGTCAGATTGGATCTGAACATTCAGAATATTTATCCAGTTACATCTGGTTGAAGGTTTCCTTGTTTGACTTTGGATGAAGGATTGGATCATTCTGTAGAGTTACACAAACACATGTGTGTGTGATGATCACTGTGGGTTTGTGTCTGTTGATTCTGTTGAATGTGATTGTGTCTGTAGTGGCTCTTTATTCTCCATCAGCTGATCCAGAGAAGGTCAGACTAACATCTAAACCTGTAAGTAAAACACAGACAGTCAAATGTGTGTGACATTATTGCATTATCCACTTTAGAACAACTAAAATAAAATACTTAGATGATTAAAGTGAGAGATTATAATATAACACTGCGATACATGATTGTTAAAGCTGTTTTTAAACATTCAGATATTAAGTTTGCATCTAAATCACCATTAATGATGAGCCTTGACCCTTATCTATGATCCTATATGACTGTCCACATTCTATGTACACTGTTAGACTTTTCTGTAATTTCTACAGTTATTTAATTAAAAACACTCAGTATTATACTGCTATTTCTCTTAACAGTAAATAACTGTAATTCCCATTGCATCATGGGAATTTTCTGTGACGTGAAACACCACATACAGAGACTTACTGTATGTTTAAAATTTGCTGTATACTACTGTATTTGACGTAATGGCCTCTTTCCATCGAGCTTTTTATTTCCTAATGTTTGCCTTACACCGTGTGTCTACAACGCTATAATAGCCAGAGGCTGTCTATATATGACACATTGAAGCGACCGGACCATTAATGCAAAATGCAAACCTGTTTGTCCCTTGTCAGAAATAGCGCAAGTGCTTGGACTCGGAGTACCGTACGTCAGAAATATAACAGGGCATCTCTATACACTGTCTGGGATTTGTCGTGTTGTGCCGGAGCATCCAGTGTAATATCACTGGGTTCTGACTGTCTTTTGCTGGACCGCGCCGTTCGTGTCTGGCCCGGGGTAGAGACGGAATTCACTTCACCGAGAGAGAGACCAGCAAGCAAGGTAAAAAACATTCTGTGTGTGTTGACAGGTTTGTGCACCCCAGTGTGCACCCCAGTTTATACTCGTCAACATAGCAGTAACAAACTTTACCACGGTAAACTGCGCTAACGTTCCATTTTACAGACTTAGTTAGATTATTTAATTGTCGAGTTAAAATACGCCAACGAGCAACGCTTAGTTTACATTAACATTAAATTAACTAATGTGAAATTCTGTTTTGGTTGTAGCTGTTGGCCTACTGATGAGAAAATCACATTGTATGTTAGCTTACAAGTTTTATGGATAGCAGCTTTCTAGTTTTAGCATTAGTTTGCAAACTATGACATATTATAGTTTTTTTTTTTTAAATGGAATTTAATATTTACTGCAATTATTGTATGTGTTTAAAGGCAACTGTAACAAAGGACCAGTTCGCGCCAGTGAGTTCTAGCAAGATTCCTGAGGTAAGCCTAAGCTATAACGTTACTTGAAATCATATTTTTGATATATTTTTACATAAGTATGCTGAAATGATTAGCAATATGTGATAGGTGCTATGGAGTCACTGGTGCAGGTAGCATACAATATCTTATAAAATCTCTATAAAATTGGCTAACTTTATAACAAATAAGTGACCTTTGCATCATGTCTAACATTATATTTATTACACAGCAAATAAACCAATCAGAAGATGTACCATTTTCTATGTTCAGTCTCACCAGATTAAATGTATCCAGGTAAGCACTGCAGTAAACTCTCACTAATTCATACCGAATCTAGCATTCGAAACAACTTAAGTTTATATTTTTTGCATTATTTTGATATTTTATTAGGCAGAAGACTTTCTACCATTGCAGTCTCACCTAATATCAGCGCACAGGTGGGTTAACTACTGTAGGAAGGAAAACGATCATCACAAAGTGATTTCTTGCATGTGTCTTACTGTGTATTTGTCTCAAACAGGAACCCCTTCACTACAGACTAGCTGAAATGGGCTAAATCATCGATTTCAGTCTTTCTCTCTACGGATCTCAGCATTTTTGGACAGAATTTAGGATATTTACATTTACGCATTTGGCAGACGCTTTTATCCAAAGCGACTTACATTGCATTCAAGGTACACATTTTACATTTTGTCAGTTCTTGCTTTCCCTGGGAATTGAACCCATGACCTTGGCATTGCTAGCGCCAAGGCTCTACTGTTTGAGCTACAGGAAAGCTTTAGTTCATATATGCTCATAGTTCAATATGCTATTGACAAAAATATATTCTTAAGTTATAGTAAAAATAATAATAAAAATGTTAAAAAAGGACGTTAAAAATAATTTGACACTAATATGGAATTTTCTCCCCCTCTCTCTTACTCTCGCCTACTTTTCTTTCTCTCTCTCTCTCTCTCTCTCTCTCTCTCTCTCTCTCTCTCTCTCTCTCTCTCTCTCTCTCTCTCTTCGCAGAGGTGGACAAAAACATTGTGTTGGCTTTTTAAAGATTATTTTGATGATGACTTTTACTCCTATGCTGTGGAAAAGATGTTTCTTGAGCATCAAAGAGACTTCTTTCAAAAACATTAAGACACTTAAATACTTCTTTTGGCCACCAGTGTACATGAATCCAACACATTTTTGGAAATAAGTGAAATTATTTTGAAGGTGGGGTTATGTATCATGTATTCTGAAAAGAACTGTGTTTTGTCCTGTGTTGGACATTTCTTTTTTGACTGCTTAATGTATTTATATTCTGCAGTTTTATGAATGTAATGGTTGATATTTCATTATAATAAGCTATGTATAAGCTAAACAACCAATTACTCTACATTAATTTTGTCAAATGCTAACGTTTTGTTTAGGATTTTATGTATGTTTTTTAACAAGGTGTGCAGTGAAGGACAGCACATGTGTTCATTTAACACATTTACACATCTTTGTGCCAACCTTTCTGACATATTTACTTTGTTAAAATCATTAACACAATGAATGAGTTAAAATTAACACAAAAAAGAAAAAAATGTCCTTAAACTCACCCATTAATGTGTACAATTTTAACACATCATTTCCAGCATTAGCAGACTGTTTATTTTTTAGATATATATGAAATGGTTTAAATAAAAGAAAATGGTATTTTTTAATAATTTTTTCTAATTGATTTGTATGTCAGTAGTACTTATGTAGGATAAAAATAAAATGTATTCTATATCAAAATTATGAAATCTAATTTGTATTTAGTACAAATAAAAAAAATTACAGTAGTGTGCTGATTAGCTTGGTTTTTACAGTAATGCACTGTATTACACAATTACAGTACCATGTAGTTACTGTAAAACATAAATGCGGAAATGGTACTGTAAATCTTAATTACAGTGTTGCCAGTAAGTTACTGTAAAAACTCATTGAAATGTCTAACAGTGTAATTGGCTCAGTTTTATTTATGATAAAGAAACTAGTGATAAATATTTACCATTATCTTCTATTGCAATTTACATTCTCTCAAAATACATAATTTAGGGATAAAAAGACAATGATAAAAGCAAAATATTGAATTCTTTGAAATAAAAAGAAACGTGAAGATATTTAATTGTTGCTATAAACTATTATAAAATAAAAAAATTATTAAACATGTTTATAGTGTGTAATTCACCATTACAAGGAAAGTAAACTAAGAAGAAACTAAGTTAACTTTCAATTAAAATATGAACAGTTTTATTCATTACTACTCACAGAAGCTTCTCCAGTTTATAATGTGGATCCTCCTCCAGATCAGAGAGCAGCTTCACATCTGAGTCTCTTAGTTTATTTCCAGATAGATCCAGTTGTCTCAGGTGTGAGGGGTTTGATCTCAGAGCTGAAGTCAGAGCAGCACAACCTTCATCTGTAACACCACAATTACTCAACCTGTAGAGAACAATGACACTCTTCAGTCTCTCTGTTCAGGATCTACAGCTCAGATCAGCAGGAACTTCACAATCAGACGCTTAAAAATAATCTATTGTAAATAAAATAAACAGTCCCTTTAGTAATTTCACAGTCGATTTTTTTGTATGACAATCATTATTCACCATATGAGACATTTTATACAAACTTACCACAGAATTTCCAGTTTACAGTGAGGATCCTGCAGTAGATCAGAAAGCTGCTTGACTCCAGAATCTCCTACTTTATTCAATGACAGACTCAGTTGTCTCAGGTGTGAGGGGTTTGATCTCAGAGCTGAAGTCAGAGCAGCACAACCTTCATCTGTAACACCACAATCCCTCAACCTGTAGAGAACAATGACACTCTTCAGTCTCTCAGTTCAGGATCTACAGCTCAGATAAGCAGGAACGTCACAATCAGACACTTAATCAGTGGGGATTTCTTTAAAACTCGGCTTCCCCTATAATGTCAAAAAATTTATGGCCAAATATGTACTATTGTGTTAACATTTTATTGACAAAAAATGCGCTAGAAAACGTTCATCTCAAAGACGAGTTCGTTCAGAATCAGTTACATATAGCAAGTCGGCTGACTCGATTTCCTTCTCATACATTCCCGTAGCGTCACAGACAGTGCATTTCCCTGTTGAAGCCCAGCGTCCATTGACTTCAATGGGGCTGCTTTGAACAGTTTTTTTCAGTGCTTCGAAACTAGATGGTCATTGGATAAATGCTGCGATTATGTCCTGCTTATGGACGCTCAGCGCCTCTGGCGGTGAATGGAGGAGTGGGATGCCCTGGGGCCTCATTTATAAACGTTGCGTACGCACAAAAGAAGGCGTACGCCACTCTCTATGCAATAATTGGTATTTATAAAAAGCAAACTTGATGGGAAAATGTGCGGTCCTTCACGCAAACTCTGACCCAGGCGTACGCACAAAAACGGGTGAAATGAGAAATGACGACACCATCGGCAGATGGAAGAAAAACTTGAAAGTGTGTGAAAGCGTGTGAAACTGTAGACCATTGTGTAAAAGAAATGGCAATACTGCCTCTCATAAATAAACAAAGACTTTACAAAGCAAGTCTTACAATTAACAGCCTACACGAACACCCGTTTGATCGATCTGCAGTGTAAAACAAACAAAATCAAACGAAGATTACAACAGAAATGCAAATTAACACATATTTGCAAAAAGAAAAGTGAAATATGTTTTGTAATAATATTAGCATGTTATGCAATTCATCCTCATAACACATCTGTAGCTTGTCAGATGCAATCAAATGGATGATAATAAAATGCCATGATGCCATCACAATGCGTAATGACGCACAATGGTTGATCATACACTTCACACTTGCGCCCGAGTGAAGTTACGTTTCTTGGTTTTCCTCTGTGTTTGCCATGATTTCGCAATCGATGAATATTAACTTGTGGGCGTTTCACGGACTATTTATGGGCAACTATGGGCGTGACGTGTCACATTCTTCACCGTCTGTCTCTGCACTACAGTTCCCAGAATCCTCCATCACCTGCACCTGCTGTTCATCATTATCATCATCTCCTTCACCTGTGTTCCAGTTATTATCATCATCTGCATCACCTGTCTTGTGTTCATCTATCTGTGTATTTAAGTTCCTCTCTCACTCCTTTTCAGGGTCGGTTATTGTTTGTGCACGCACACTGTTCCGTATATTCTTCAGTTTAAATAAATATTGAGTATTTTGCATCTTTGCCTACCTTCATCTTCTTCACCAACCCTGAGACGTTACAACATGAAGCCGCAAAAGCTGCGCTACATTTAGAATTGATTGTGATTTATTAAGGGAAAACTGCGTAGGATGTGCGTGCTCACAGTTTTATAAATCTGAATATTTCTGTGCGTACGCACGTCCTATGTTTCATCCGTATGCCACTTCTGACGCAAATCCTACGCAAAGTTTTATAAATGAGGCCCCTGGACTCCGGGCTTCTGCGTGATTATTGGAGGGTCTGTCGCAAGGCTGCATCTCCTTTTGATTGACAGCGATTTCATACAATTAAAAGTCACTGATGCTGAAGCTATTCGAGCTCAGTCCCATCGCGGATTTTGCAAGTATAGTCGAAAGACAAACTGCTGCAACCTATTTCTTGGTATTTGCTTGTCGAAATTGCTAGCCAATTTTCATAATACATTTCACACAATTATACATTTATACCTTTATTCTATTATTACTTTTTATATTTTTTATATTATTATTAGTAATAATTAAAAAATAATTATTAAAATAATTAAAAATATATATTATTAGTAGTAGTATTATTATACTTTATTATATTTTTATATACCTTTATTATATTATTACATTTATACAATTATATTTAACTCTGCTGGCCATTGAGAGGACACTGGTCAAGTCACTGGAAAAGACGCCTAGTTGGTACAACAGGGTCACAGAGCATTTTCTTGAAAAGGAACGTAGAATTTACGTATAAATAAATGGACAATTTTTATGATGTAGGCCGAAAATGAGCTTCCCCTCTTTGAAAGACCAGCAGCCGCCACTGCACTTAATCCATAGCACCATTAACCCTCTGGGGACCAAAAACGCGCCCGCGCGTTTTGCTCGTTTTTTTTTTTTTAGCAATGAAAATAAACACTAAATGCTCTGTTAATTTTGATCTTTCATTTTCGTGTAATACATCAATCGATCCTGTTCAGTTTCTATTTTTTTTCTGTATACTCACAATAAAAATAAAGTGTTTTGCTTTTTGACAAATAAAGAAAAATTAAGATGATGCTATTTCTGCCTTCTCTCTGTCAGTAAACTCCCATTTGAAACGCGTTCGAAAATGATCTATAACTCCGCGAAAATTCAGTCAAACAGGCAAACAGACCCACGGGCATAAAGCTTGAGATCGCAGCTTTTAATTGAAGTCATTTATATAAAAAACAAATATTCTTAGTTTCTGTAATCTGTATACAAAGAGAGCGACTCCAGTCGAGCTCATTACGAGATGATTCACAGTAATTTGACCACTCCCCGGAGAGCGCGCGCTATTCAAATGCAAATTCCGAGAACCATTTCAGTCTGTGAAACGCCCCCACATCAGCCGTAAACAAAGCGCGTCGCGAGTGAGACATTATCCTTTATGGAGAAAAGTTTCCACAGTGCTGATGAGGAGAAATTATCTCCTGATATGAGCAGCAGATCGCGCTGAGGAGTGAGGTAGGCTGTTTTCTTTTCTCAAGTGTGGAATAACGTTATTTAGTGTAGGCCTATAAACCACAAAAAGATGAATCGCATTTCTATAATATGACTCGCGTTTCTGTGAGATGAATGAAGGGTACATATTTGTAAAGAGTGTTTAGCCTAAATATGAATCGCGTGTCTGTGTGTGAAAGAATAAACTGCTTTGCCATAGCCTACTGAGATGAGTAAAAATCGACTGGAATATGTTGAAACAAAATGTATTTGTATAAGCAACGTAAATTAACATTTATATGCCCTGATATTTCAATAAAACAACGTTAGTCAGGCGTTAGTCACACTATTTTTGTCAAAAATAAAGTCATAGACTAAGATGTTAGATGTTCCAATGTTGGCTATATTCAAACTAATGAATACATATGATAAAATGTAGGCCTATAATCTTTTTTTTTTTCTTTCTTTTTTTTTTTTACAAAGAAAGAGTACACTTGAAATATTGTTGAAATTGTAATTATTGTTGTAATTGTAACATTTTTAATAAAATAGCTAAACATATTTACAAGATAGATGTAAGCGAAATCTTAAATGGTCAATATAAGTATTCTTCTAAATACATTGTCCTTGCATTGTGGCTCAGTCAGTGTCACACCTGAATGAATGGCTAATTATGCAGAGTCATTATGCAGAGTGGGTGGGACACTGTAATCTAAGGTGTAAACTACTCCTCCCCCTCGCATATTGGCTTTCCAAGCAAAACCTGTTTTACACCATTTAAATCAATGTATTTTTTTTTTGTGAACAATAAAGCAAGACTATTTTCACATAATTTTGAAGCCAGTACTCAAAGGTACAACATCAATTAGACAAAAGTCTTGTGGGCACATATTTAATATGTGTTTTGTGGTCTTAATTCAGCCACTTTCATTTTTATTTTTTCCAATAACCACGCATAAACATTATTCTCTTAAAAATACAAACATCTACATACACGTTGCCCGCATATTTTGGTAGCCCTGTTTGTGCTATATAGAGTGATTTTACACCTTTGCCATTAACATGTTTATAAATAACTGAAAAAAGCACAAATTTCAAGGCATGTCAGAACATCTCAAGGGCTCCAAAAACACCTTGGTCCCCAGAGGGTTAACAGGTCCAGTCTAAGGTTCAGACCTGCTTCTACAAACTGCTTGAGGGGGTTAGTTTCCATATCATAAAAATTGCAAGAATAATCAATAACACTTTATTTAACAGTGTCCTTGTTACATATGGTACATGTACCTATAGCTGTGGCCATTAAGAATGCGCATCACAAGGAAAGGGATTCCAAAGTGAAGTTCTCTTGCACATGACATACATTACCAGTAGGGAGCAGTCATGTTTCTTTCTCAGTTATAGCGTGTACTGAAGCCAATAACATGCAACGGATGTGTTAACCTCTCAGGCGCGTATTGACAGCAAGCGACAGAGCTCATTAACGTGTGAGAACCACATTTTTAAGTATACTGCTAATGTACAGCTCAAATAGAAATAAAATACTGATTCAGTTATTGATGTTTTTGCATTGCTTGTCATGGGCGTTTGAACATTACTGTAGTGTAAAACAATGTTACAATAACTTTTTTTGTGAACTACGTGCAAATATCCCATCCTATTTTAGCAACCTTAATTACCACATTGTGGAATTATTTGTATTTATTATTATTATTATTATTATTATTGATACATTTTCTTGACATTTAAATAGCATATCAAATGTCTTTTGCAAGGACATAATGACGGAAATGTGACTTATGTAAGTCTAACATAAAATTATATTGCATTTTAATGTCAGTCTTTGCCACAGAAGTGACCTGTTCATACATGTTATGTGTTTTATCCTATATCACTAATTTATTTTATACAGTACAGGTAGCAGAAGACTCAACCAAATAAGTCTGATATTTTAAAATAGGCCCGTTGTTCGTTCATTGGCCACTTAAAAGTACAATCTGTATTTTTATGTATATATAATTTTTTGCGTCATCTGAGGTTTTCTTCCAGACACACAATACAGAAATTTCTCGTCTCAGGGGGACATGAGGGAGGGAAGCATGGTCATTCGAAAATAGGTTTCTACTGATACAAAGCTTAAAGGAACACGCCGGCTTTTGGGAACTTTTTTTTGTAGTCATGGACAAAATATGCCTTTATAAAATTGATAGCCAATCGTGTCTTTATCACACTTCTACGTTCAAAAAGCTGAAGCAATAGCAGCCCTCAATGGACATTCATGTTAAAAGATCAAATTCTGTACACACCTTATTAATAAAGCATGAGTACAGATTAGCAGATGAGCCCAGAATACGAACATTGCGTTAAATTGCACATTAGGCTAAGCGTTTTCCTCCCATAGAAAACTCTTATAATAAAGAAAAAGCTTAATTTGTCTTAATAGGCTACTTCAGTGATAAAGATCAAATGCTGTACACACACCTTATTAATAAACCATACTATCCTACAGAAAAGCAGATGAGCCCAAAATATGAACGCAACGCATTTAATTACACGTTAAGTGTTTTCCTCCCATAGAAACCCTTTATTATAAAGAAAATAAAGGTGGCTCTTAATGTGGATTTCTGTGGGAGGATGGCATTGCGGTGCACAGTAAATCCTTTAAATGGTATTCAATGCAAAACAAAAATGAAAAATATAAGTAGCCAAAAAAATTGTAGCCGTCTGGCATGGCCGCTCGCTCTAACGTTAACCTAGATAAATGTTCGCTATTGTTAAGCGCATCTCCAAGTGTTTGTGCGGAGTGTGGAGCGCGCACTGCATGACATGGAGGCGCCGGTGCCATCACTCGCATTTTCCTATCAACAGTGGAAACAACTTAAAATACTCCATCATTTCTGGTCATACAGAAAAGAATAATACATCAGTCGCAACTACTTTTATTTGTGTAAACTCTCAACAACAAGAAAACGTTGTGCTTTTGTAAAATAAAATAAAACGACCGGGCTTTCATGATCTCTGTGAATTGGAGCGCGTCTCAAAAATGAACTGAAGAACAGTGTATAGACAAGCCTCACAGACATGAGAAATATAGCTATCTATATAAAGCTTATAAAAAATGTCCACCAACGAAAAAAATCCAATCGAAAGCAAATACGGTACCATCTGATTATAATCCTGTCCGTATGAAAGGCACATCTAGGCTAAATTACAGCGGAGATGTAGATATGTTTGCAGGCAGCCTACACTGATTTAGAAAAGACTAGTTTATTAATAAACAATTAAAATGCTTCGTTATTTTTTTCAGACACATTTATTATCATTAGCCTACTTTTGCCGGTGCTTTGCAGCAAGTTTTATGCTTGCGCTTGAGCGCGGAATATGGCTATAGCCTACATGCACCCAGGATCGAATATAAACGTGCGATTAGTCCTAATTGCTTAAATGAATGACTACTAGTCTAGAAAAATCTTTAGTCTATGGCAACTCTAATCAATAGCCTACATTTAATATTTGACATTATTTAATTAGTTATTAGTATCCAGCTCTTTACATTAAATTAGTTGAGTTAGCATAATTAGTTAAAGGGTTAGTTCACCCAAAAATGAAAATTATGTCATTAATGACTCACCCTCATGTCGTTCCAAGTCCGTAAGACCTCCGTTCATCTTCGGAACACAGTTTAAGATATTTTAGATTTAGTCCGAGAGCTTTCTGTGCCTCCATTGAAAATGTATGTACGGTATACTGTCCATGTCTAGAAAAGGTACTACAGACATCATCAAAGTAGTCCAAGTGACTATATTTTTCCATCTTAAAAATATATCTAAATTACGCCATATGCTCTCATTGACAAATGCGGAACAATTAGTTCATGCGTTCATGACCTCAAGGCTAGATTATTGTAATGCTCTACTGGGTGGTTGCCCTGCACGCTTAATAAACAAACTACAGCTAGTTCAAAACACAGCAGCTCGAGTTCTTACAAGAACCAGGAAGTATGACCATATTAGCCCGGTTCTGTCAACACTGCATTGGCTGCCTATTAAACATCGCATAAATTTTAAAATATTGCTGATTACTTACAAAGCACTAAATGGTTTAGCTCCGCAGTACTTGAGCGAGCTCTTAACGCATTATAGTCCTTCAAGTCTATTGCGATCTCACAATTCCGGCCAGTTAATAATACCTAGAATAGCAAAATCGACTGCTGGCGGTAGATCCTTTTCCTATTTAGCACCAAAACTTTGGAACAGTCTTCCTAACATTGTCCGGGAAGCAGACACACTCTGTCAGTTCAAAGCTAGATTAAAGACACATCTCTTTGACCTAGCATTCACATAATACATTATAGACTTCTATAATTCAATGTTAGGCTGCATAGATTAGGTCAGCCGGAACCGGGAACACTTCCCATAAATCCTGATGTACTCGTTACATCATAAGAAGAATGGCATCTACGCTAATTTTAGTGTCTCTGTTTATCCCAAGGTTTTCCCGCAGCTTGCCGGATCCAGGCCGTATCCAGATATGACGAAGGACCTTCGCCTGGACCCGATGACAACGCAGTGCTGAAGTGCCAACTAGTCTCTCCCTATGGAGGATCCCTTTACCACTCTACAGATAAATCGTTGTCGGGAAAATTCATTTCGCGTACCTACCCCGAAGTGACAAAATACAATAAAATTCTGTATCAAAATTTATAAGGAAAGACCAGTACATTGTTTAGGCTTGGTTTGTAGGGAATTACAAACCTGCGCACATATATTCAAACACACATAACTATAGAACCAATTCTTAATGCATGTGAACGCCATCAGCGTTTCTCACAGGTTCGCGTTTTAAGTCTGTGTAGAGAGAATGGTGTCGTCTTAGCGGCCCCTAATTTAATAACAAATGATTGTTGCGACAGAAGCGAATCAATCAAAAATAAATTTAGCTGAAAAATAACTTTATTAACCCTCTGGGGACCAAGCTGTTTTTGGGGTCCTTGAGGTGTTCTGACATGCCTTGACATTTGTGCTTTTTTCAGTTATTTATAAACATGTTAATGGCTAAGGTGTAAATTCACTCTATATAGCACAAACAGGGCTACCATAATATGCGAGCAACGTGTATGTAGATATTTGTATTTTTAAGAGAATAATGTTTATGCATGGTTATTGGAAAAAATAAAAATGAAAGTTGCTGAATTAAGACCACAAAACACATATTAAATATGTGTCCACAAGACTTGACTAATGGATGTTGTCCCTTTGAGTTCTAGCTTCAAAATTATGTGAAAATAGTCTTGCTTTATCTTTCACAAAAAAAATACATTGATTTAAATGGTGTAAAACAGGTTTTGCTTGGAAAGCCAATATGCGAGGGGGAGGAGTAGTTTACACCTTAGATTACAATGTCCCACCCACTCTGCATAATGACTTTGCATAATGACTCTGCCTAATGAGCCAGGTGTGACACTGACTGAGCCACAATGCAAGGACAAAAGATGTATTTAGACTTACATTGACCATTTAAGATTTCGCTTACATCTATCTTGTAAATATGTTTTGCTATTTTATTAAAAATGTTACAATTACAACAATAATTACAATTTCAACAATATTTCAAGTGTACTCTTTCTTTGTAAAAAAAAAGAAAAAGATTATAGGCCTACATTTTATCATATGCATTCATTAGTTTGAATATAGCCAACATTGGAACATCTAACATCTTAGTCTATGACTTTATTTTTGACAAAAATAGTAGGCTTTTTTATATATATATATATAACGTTAGATATGAGCAGAAATTGCTAAACAAAAGCTTATTTGATGTGGCAGTATATTCTACAGTAGCCTAAAAACTGTTTAATACGTTGCTTATACAAATATATTTTATTTCAACATATTTCAGTCGATTTTTACTCATCTCAGTAGGCTATAGCAAAGCAGTTTATTCTTTCACACACAGATGCGCGATTCATATTTAGGCTAAACAGTCTTTACAAATATGTACCCTTCATTCATCTCACAGAAACACGAGTCATATTATAGAAATGCGATTCATCTTTTTGCGGTTTACATAGGCCTACACTAACGTTATTCCATAACGTTATTCCACATCAACACTTGAGAAAAGAAAACAGCCTACCTCACTCCTCAGCGGGATCTGCTCCTCATATCAGGAGATATTGCTCCTCATATCAGCACTGTTCTGAGGAAACTTTTCTCCATAAGGTAGGTTATTATGTCTCACTCGCGACGCTTTGTTTACAGCTGATGTGGGGGCGTTTCACAGACTGAAATGGTTCTCAGAATTTGCATTTGAATAGCACGCGCTCTCCGGGGAGTGGTCAAATTACTTTTGAATGGCTCGTAATGAGCTCAACTGGAGTCGCTCTCTTTTTATACAGATTACAGAAGCTGAGAATATTTGTTTTTTATATAAATTACTTCATTTAAAAGATGCGATCTTAAGCTTTATGCCCGTGGGTCTGTTTGCCTGTTTGACTGAATTTTCGCGGAGTTATAGATCATTTTCGAACGCGTTTCAAATGGGAGTTTACTGACAGAGAGAAGGCAGAAATCGCATTATGGTCATTTTTCTTAATTTGTCAAAAAGCAAAACACTTTATTTTTATTGTGAGTATACAGAAAAAAAATAGAAACTGAACAGGATCGATTGATGTATTACACGAAAATGAAAGATCAAAATTAACAGAGCATTAAGTGTTTATTTTTCATTGCTAAAAAAAAAACCGAGCAAAACGCGCGGGCGCGTTTTTGGTCCCCAGAGGGTTAAAGAACCGCTATAAAGCCAAAACAATCTCTGTTACCATAAATTATACGTTTATCTCTGTAAAGCTGCTTTGAAACAATCTACATTGTTAAAAGCGCTATATAAATGAGGATGACTTGACTTGAACAGTAATAATACATAATTACATGCAACTAACCCTCAATCAAATCCTAATTCTACCCTAACCCTATAGAAAGTACATGTAGTTACTTAATATTACTCAGTACTTAAATATATAATTACACTGTAACAATGACACCTTAAAATAAAATGTAACTGAATATAATTTTTTTATGCAAGTACCCAAAACTCAACATATCTATATATGAACACGGTTGTCACATCTTTACATCATCCAGTCATGTTTATACTATCATTAATATTGTAAAATGATGTCAGACACATTGGAAAGAATCTAATGAAAATAAAAGCAACAGTCCCATTAGTAATTTCACAGTAGATTTTTTTGTATGACAATCATTATTTACAATATGAGACATTTTATACAAACTTACCACAGTATTTCCAGTTTACAGTGAGGATCCTGCAGTAGATCAGAAAGTTGCTTGACTCCTGAATCTCCTACTTCATTCCATGACAGAATCAGTTCCCTCAGGTGTGAGGGGTTTGATCTCAGAGCTGAAGTCAGAGCAGCACAACCTTCATCTATAACACCACAATCCCTCAACCTGTAGAGAACAATGACACTCTTCAGTCTCTCAGTTCAGAATCTACAGCTCAGATAAGCAGGAACTTCACAATCAGACACTTAATCCACGTCACCATTAACAGGTCCAGTCTAAGGTTCAGACCCTCTTCTACAAACGGCTTGAGGGGGTTAGTTAACCTCTCAAACGTATTTCTTTGACATTTAAATAGCCTATAAAATGTCTTTTGCAACCTAGCCGAAGAAGAGCCTATCTACAGGGTTCGTACCAAACTGGATTCACAGCGACGAGGTTCCCAAATCGAATACCTCATCGACTGGGAGGACTACGGCCCTGAGGAACGTTCATGGGTCCTACAGGATGATATCCTTGATCCAGGACTCCTCACCCAGTTTCACAGCGAACACCCTGACCGACCAGCTCCCAGAGGTTGTAGTAGACCTCGTCGTCCTCATCATCATCTCTCCACCCAGTCGTCAGGAGCCGCCCATGGAGGGTTGGGTACTGTCAGGGATCCACCAGATCTGCACACTCCGCCCACTCGTT
This sequence comes from Rutilus rutilus, assembly GCF_951802725.1. Taxonomy (NCBI): domain Eukaryota; kingdom Metazoa; phylum Chordata; class Actinopteri; order Cypriniformes; family Leuciscidae; genus Rutilus; species Rutilus rutilus. Next base: position 42,770,151 of record NC_140216.1, on the reverse strand, counting down.
CACTCTCCCCGGAATACTGATTCACCACACCTACACCTCATCATCACCTCATCATTCACTCCCTTTATATACAACCCTTCACCTTCTGTTCAGTGTCTGGTCTCGTCTTTACATGCACGCACAAGACTCACCACCTGTTACTTACCTGATCTACCAACCTAAGATTCTCATCTTCAGTCTTCATTCCGATCTGCCATCTGCCTTCTCCGTTGATCATCTTCATCATCTTACAAAGCATGTAGAAGTCTGTAATTTTTATCATAGGTACACTTCAACTGTGAGAGACAAAATCTAAAACAAAAATCCAGAAAATCACATTGTATGATTTTTAAATAATTAATTTGCATTTTATTGCATGACATAAGTATTTGATCACCTACCAACCAGTAAGAATTCCGGCTCTCATAGACCTGTTAGTTTTTCTTTAAGAATCCCTCCTGTTCTCCACTCATTACCTGTATTAACTGCACCTGTTTTAACTCGTTACCTGTATAAAATACACCTGTCCACACACTCAATCAAACAGACTCCAACCTCTCCACAATGGCCAAGACCAGAGAGCTGTGTAAGGACATCAGGGATAAAACTGTAGACCTGCACAAGGCTGGGATGGGCTACAGGACAATAGGCAAGCAGCTTGGTGAGAAGGCAACAACTGTTAGCGCAATTATTAGAAAATAGAAGAAGTTCAAGACGGTCAATCTCCCTCGGTCTGGGGCACCATGCAAGATCTCACCTTGATCAATGATCATGAGGGAGGTAAGGGATCAGCCCAGAACTACACGGCAGGACCTGGTCAATGACCTGTAGAGAGCTGGGACCACAGTCTCAAAGAAAACCATTAGTAACACACTACGCCGTCATGGATTAAAATGCAAGGTCCCCCTGCTCAAGCCAGCGCATGTCCAGGCCCGTATGAAGTTTGCCAATGACCATCTGGATGATCCAGAGGAGGAATGGGAGAAGGTCATGTGGTCTGATGAGACAAATATAGAGCTTTTTGGTCTAAACTCCACTCGCCGTGTTTGGAGGAAGAAGAAGGATGAGTACAACCCCAAGAACACCATCCCAACCGTGAAGCATGGAGGTGGAAACATCATTCTTTGGGGATGCTTTTCTGCAAAAGGGACAGGACGACTGCACCGTATTGAGGGGAGGATGGATGGGGCCATGTATCACGAGATCTTGGCCAACAACCTCCTTCCCTCAGTAAGAGCATTGAAGATGGGTCGTGGCTGGGTCTTCCAGCATGACAACGACCCGAAACACACAGCCAGGGCAACTAAGGAGTGGCTCCATAAGAAGCATCTCAAGGTCATCCCAAATCAATGTCAATACAATAGTACTAGCTTAGTACTAGCCTACATTGGGTTTAATTTCTCGTTTAAAGAGATTTTAAAGAATTTCCACTTGAATAAATCCATGGATCTGCAAGCTCTGCATGTGTAAGTTACTTTAATGGTCTAATGGTAAAACTTTTGCCAAGCGTGTCAGAGGTTCTGGGTTCTAATCCGCACTTCTATAGTTTTTTCTTCTTCTCATCAAAACCGAATATGTTCATCAGTAGTTGTATGTCAAGCAGGAACACGTTTGTGTGCAATTTGTTTTGTGATTTCACCGGAACGAATAGTCTCTCCGCAACGGCATAAAGTGATAGATTAAAGCGCACGTCTGTGTTAAGAGAGACAGTGTGCGCACGCCACAAGAGAACACACTGCATCCGTGCCACTGATAGCAGCAGCAATGAGCACTTTGAGCACTTGATTTAAAAAACAGTGATGTTTTATTTATTTGCATCAGGTACGTTCGTGCCACAAGATGTTTTAAAGAGTGGTGGGGACAATATCGACCCTGGCAAAGAGTGGTGGGGACATGTCCAACGTGTCCAACTCGCAAATTACGCCTATGACTGAATTTAAAACATCTCATCTCATTATTATGAATATAATTTTAAAGCGCATTTACCAAAATGTATCAAGAAAGCTCTATTTTAAAATACATGATTGATGTTTGCTTCATCATTGGAAAATGATATGATTTTAGGCTAACTTATTATAGCCTAGGCCTACATTTAATTCTCTGTTGCACTCTTTTTGAACGTATGCACAGGCATCTTTAAATTTGAACAACAACAACAACAACAACAACAACAAAAACAACAACAACAACACTGTCTTTACAAAGCACATCAAATAATCGTCATCGTGTAAATAGATTTTTTCAATGTCCATATTACCATATCAAATATTTGGGTCTAATACAATTTTAGTTATATTTTATTGTGGTTTTCTCACAATCACAACATTACATTCAGTTAATTCATCAGACACTGATAATTATGTTAATTCTATTTTTAAAATGTAACATACTGTAATAGTCTATAAGCATATTTAACAATCAGATGAAGACAAATAATTCCAAAGTGTTTGTCTGGCTTGTAGATAATGTATGTTCTTCTATACCCCATCTGGTGGATATTCTGCGAAGTACAACAGATGTATTTCAATTATAAAAAATGTGCTGACAGGCTTGTGCTGACAGGCTTGATCGGCATTCCGCGGGGAAAAAACATGCATTCTTGATGGACACATCTGTACCATAGTAATAACAGTAAATTATGCATAATTACATGCAACTAACCCTCAATCAAATCCTAATCCTACCCTAACCCTATAGAAAGTACATGTAGTTGATTAATATTACTCAGTACTTAAATATATAATTACACTGTAACAATGACACCTTAAAATAAAGTGTAACCGAATATTAATTTTTTATGCAAGTATCATATCTGTATATGAACACGGTTGTTACATCTTTACATCATCAAGTCTTGTTTTTATTATCATTAATAGTGTAAAATTACGTTGGACACGTTGGAAAAAATCTAATGAAATAAAAGCAACAGTCCCATTAGTAATTTCACTGTCGATTTTTTGTACAACATTTTTTTACCATATGAAACATTTTATACAAACTTACTCCAGTTTCTCCAGTTTACAGCGAGGATCCTGCAGTAGATCAGAAAGCTGCTTGACTCCTGAATCTCCTAATGTATTCCATGACAGATCCAGTTCTCTCAGGTGTGAGGGGTTTGATCTCAGAGCTGAAGTCAGAGCAGCACAACCTTCATCTGTAACACCACAATTACTCAACCTGTAGAGAACAATGACACTCTTCAGTCTCTCAGTTCAGGAAACACTGAAATAAAGTATATGATATATATATGAATTTCAACTCAACAGATTTGTATATGAAAACAGTTTTCATTACTATTGACATTAACATTGTTGTTACTTGATGGTAAACTTTTTTTATATATATTATTTTTGTATATCATTTATTATTCACCACAGAAAATAAAAACAGACAATGTTGAGACTTTTATAAAATCTTATACATCTTATACAGAGGAGATTCAGATCACAACCAGGACAAGCGGTCAGTTAGTGGACGCGGCGAGAGCGCGCAAGTGCTTTTTCTAAATACACCTGTTATTCAGTGTTCTATTTGACTCAAACTAAGCCTATTTTCGGTTTTCTGCTTATTTTTCATTTTTACCGATTTTTATGCAACTCCACCGAGCAAGGACACCAGGAAGGCACTTAAGTATCTTCTTCTCCCTTTCCTCTCCCAATTTTTTCTTATTTACCCTTACTCAACATGTGCTTTCAATACATTCCTATAATCCCTCGGCAACGCCCTTTCATCACGCGCAGAAGGCAGCGCAATACTGCTAATCTGCGTCCCATTCTCTCATCCTCACACACACCTCTCTCTCTTTCCGTGGGTCTATGGAATTGTCGGTCAGCAGTCAATAAAGCTGACTTTATTCCAGCCTTTGCATCTCATTCTACTCTTAGTATCTTGGGCTTGACTGAGACCTGGATTCGTCCAGAAGACTCAGCAACCCCTGCTGCACTCTCTAGCAATTTCTCTTTCTCTCACTCCCCTCGCCAGTCTGGGAGGGGTGGGGGCACAGGGCTTCTCATTTCTAACAATTGGAAATACTCAGAGCTCTCTTCTTTATGCAACAACAACTAATTTGAATATTGTCCTATTACACTTACAACTCCAAGTAAGATCCATATTGTAGTCATTTATCGCCCCCCAGGTCAACTGGGAAGCTTTATAGACGAGCTGGATGTGCTACTGTCCTCTTTCCCTGAGGACGGCACCCCACTTGTAATCTTTGGTGACTTCAACATTCATCTCGAAAAGTCGTATGCAACAGATTTCATCTCTCTCCTAGCCTCTTTCGATCTCAAACGACTCATCACCACAGGTACTCACAAATCAGTCAACCAACAGGACCTGGTTTACACACACAACTGCATTACAGACAACATTTTGGTGAGACCTCTCCATGTTTCAGATCATTTCCTCATTACTTTCAGTCTACAACTCTCTATCCATGTACCAACAACCCCCCCCCCCCCCCCCACCAGTCACTTTCAGATGAAACCTGCATTCACTTTCTCCCGCCCATCTTTCCTCTGCCGTGTCTTCTTCTCTTCCCTCACACTCACACTCACAATTCTCATCTCTGGATGTGAATGCCGCAATGAATACCTTATGCTCCACTCTAACCTCTTCTCTAGACAATATCTGACCTCTCTCCTCCAGGCCTGCACGTGATACTCCCTCTAACCCCTGGTTGTCTGAGGTTCTTCGTGAACACCAGACCGAACTCAGGGCAGTGGAGAGGAAATGGTGCAAATCAAAAGACACATCTGACCTGAGTATGCATAAATCTCTCCTCTCTTCCTTTTCTGTTGATGTTCATGCTGCAAAATCTTCATACTTCCACAACAAGATCAACAGCTCCTCTAACACACGATCACTCTTCAAGACATTCAACTCTCTCCTCTGTCCATCTCCACCACCACCCGCCTCCTTTTTAACGGCTGACGATTTTGCTTACCTCTTCACCAACAAAACAAAAACTATCAGCAGTCAGTTCTCAGCACCACACACACAGGAACCCAGACCAACCTCTCCCATAGCCAATAACCTTCTCTCCTCCTTCTCTCCGCTAACCGAGGAAGAAGTATCTAAACTTATGCTCTCCAGTCATCCTACCACCTGCCCTCTAGACCCCATCCCCTCACTCCTTCTACAAGCCATCTCTCCCACACTTCTACCAGCACTCACACACATCATCAACTCATCCCTCCATACTGGCACTTTCCCTATCGCATTTAAGCAGGCTCGGGTAACACCACTGCTTAAAAAACCAACACTAAACACATAATTTGTAGAGAATTACAGACCTATCTCTCTCCTACCATTCATTGCGAAAACACTTGAAAGAGCTGTTTTCAACCAAGTAACATCCTTCTTGTCTTTGAACCACCAGCTGGATATCAACCAATCCGGCTTCAAGAAAGGGCATTGAACTGAGACTGCATTACTGTCGGTCACAGAAGCCCTACGGATCGCAAAAGCTGCTACCAAATCTTCAGTTCTCATTCTCCTGGATATGTCTGCTGCCTTCGACACTGTGAATCATCAGATCCTTATGTCCACCCTCTCATCACTGGGCATCACAGGAACTTCCCTTCACTGGTTCGAGTCCTATCTCACAGGTAGGTCCTTCAGGGTCGCATGGAGAGGCGAGGTATCCAAAGCTCATCAACTGACCACAGGGGTTCCTCAGGGTTCAGTTCTTGGACCCTTGCTCTTCTCCATCTACACCACATCACTGGGACACATCATACAGGCACATGGTTTCTCTTACCACTGCTATGCTGATGACACACAGCTCTTCCTCTCATTTCAACCAGATGATCCCACAGTAGCTCCACGGATCACAAGCTGTCTGGCAGACATCTCGGCATGGATGAAGGAGCATCACCTGCAGCTCAACCTGGCAAAGACTGAGCTTCTCGTCCTCCCTGCCAATCCATCTCTACAGCACGACTTCACTATCCAGCTAGAATCATCATCAATCACCCCATCAAGGTCGGTCAGAAATCTTGGAGTAATATTTGATGACCAGCTGACCTTCACAGATCACATTTCAAAGACAGCCCGATCATGCATGTTTGCACTGCACAACATCAGGAAGATCAGGCCTTTCCTAACTAAGCATGCAACACAACTTCTCGTCCAGGCCCTGGTCATTTCTTGGCTTGACTACTGCAATGCTCTTCTGGCTGGACTTCCATCATGTGCAACTAAACCTCTACAAATGATTCAGAACGTTGCAGCTCGTCTTGTCTTCAACAAGCCCAAAAGGGCCCACGTCACTTCTCTGTTCATCTCTCTGCACTGGCTACCACTCGCTGCTCGCATCAAGTTCAAGGCATTGACGCTTGCTTACAGATCTATCACAGACTCAGCTCCCTCCTACTTTCACTCACTTCTACGAGTCTACATCCCTACCAGAAGCCTACGATCGGTCAACGAGCGACGTCTCGTGGTTCAATCAAAGAAAGCCACAAAATCACTTTCCAGAACATTCTCATTCACAGTTCCATGCTGGTGGAATGCTCTCCCCACCCTCATCCGGAATGCAGAATCCCTGGAAACATTCAAAAGACAGCTGAAAACCCATCTCTTCCGTGAGCACTTAACCTAAAAAAATAATAATAATAAATTCCTTTTCCTTTAAACCCTCGCTTATCGGGCTTATGCTACTCTGAACAATGCCTGAACTTCGTATTTTGAGCACTTCTTTCTTTGTTTTTTTGCCTCTTCACGATGACTCGCTTAATTTAGTCCTAATTTGTAAGTCGCTTTGGACAAAAGCGTCTGCTAAATGACTAAATGTAAATGTAAAATCTTACTCGAGTATTTCCAGTTTACAGTGAAGATCCTGCAGTAAATCAGAAAGCTGCTTGACTCCAAAATCTCTTACTTTATTCCATGTCAGATCCAGTTCTCTCAGGTGTGAGGGGTTTGATCTCAGAGCTGAAGTCAGAGCAGCACAACCTTCATCTGTAACACCACAATTCCTCAACCTGTATAGAACAATGACACTCTTCAGTCTCTCAGTTCAGGAAAAACTGATATAAATTATATGATATATATGAATTTCTCCTTTTTCAGTATTGCTTAGGTATGAAATCACATGCTAAACTCATAAATGTGATCATGCTTTATCAGTGTAATGATTGTTGTCAGTGTGACTTACTGAACTGATCTGGATTCTTTAACCACAGGTAGCAGCTTCTGAAGAACTTCATCTGCTGTATTTTGTGCTCCAATAAACTGTTTTAGATTAAAAACATCCACCTTCTGCTCTGATGTCAGCAACACATAAACTAGAGCTGACCACTGTGAAGAGGAGAGTTGGGTTTCTCCTATTTTTCCAGATTTCAGATAATCTTGGATCTCCTGCATCAGTGAATCATCACCCAGTTCATTCAGACAGTGGAACAGATTGATGGATCTCTCTGGAGAGCGATTCTCCCTGATCTTCTGTTTGATGTACTGAACTGTTTCCTCTTTGTTGTAGGAGCAGCTTCCAGTCTGTGTCAGAAGTTCTCGTAAGAGAGTCTGACTGGACTCCAATGAGAGACCCAGAAGGAAACGCAGGAAAAGGTCCAGATGTCCATTCTTACTCTTGAAGGCCTTATTTACAGCTCTCTGGTGCAGCTCAGATAATGGAACATATTTCTTCTGGTTTAAGATTTTAGAAAAGAGACTTTGTTTGGTTTTGTCAAACACATTTCTGTTCTTATATGTAAAGTAAATGTGTGCATATAGAGCTGCTAGATGTTCTTGGATGCTCAGGTGAACAAAGCTGAAGACTTTCCCCTGATACAAGCCCAACTCCTCTCTGAAGATCTGAGTGCACAATCCTGAGTACACTGATGCTTCTGTCACATCAATGCCACACTCTCTCAGGTCTTCGTCATAGAAGATCAGGTTGCCTTTCACAAGCTGCTGGAAAGCCAGTTTACCCAGTTTGAGAATCATGTCTTCTTCTTTCACTCTCTTCTCATAGTCCTTCTCATGTCTGATGTTGGTCTGAATGATCAGGAAGTGTGTGTACATCTGAGTGAGAGTCGTGGGAATCTCTCCTCTCTCTGCTTCACTCAACATCTTCTCTAGAACAGTGGCTGAGATCCAGCAGAACACTGGGATGTGGCACATGATGTGGAGGCTCCTTGAGGACTTCAGGTGTGAGATGATCCTGTCGGCCAGACTCTGATCACTGATTCTCTTCCTGAAGTATTCCTCTTTCTGTGGCTCATTGAAGCCTCGTACCTCTGTCACTCGATGGACACACTCAGAGGGGACGAGATCCGCTGCTGCTGGTCTGGAGGTGATCCAGATGAGAGCAGAGGGAAGCAGATTCCCCTCAATGAGGTTCATCAGCAGCTCGTCCACTGAGGCTGATTCAGATATATCACACAGTTTCACTTTTCTCTTAAAGTTCAGAGACAGACGACACTCATCCAGACCATCAAAGATGAACAACACTTTATATCCATCACTGGATATTTTTATTTCTGTTGTTTTGGGTAAAAAGACATGAAGAAGATCTGAAAGACTGAATGTTTTGTCCTTCATCAAGTTGAGCTCTCTGAAAGGAAATGGAAATATGAGCTGGACGTCCTGATTCTCTTTCCCTTCAGCCCAGTCCACAATGAACTTCTGCACAGAGACTGTTTTCCCAATGCCAGCGACTCCCTTTGTCAGCACAGTTCTGATGGGTTTGTCTTGTCCAGGTAAAGGTCTAAAGATGTCATTGCATTTGATTGGTGTGTCCTCTGTTGCTGCTCTCCTGGATTGTGTCTCAATCTGTCTCACCTCATGCTCATTATTGATCTCTCCACTTTCACTCTCTGTGACGTAGAGCACTGTGTAGATCTCATTCAGGAGTGTTGGGTTTCCCTGTTTTGCTGTTCCTTCATACAGACACTGAAACTTCTTCAGTAGATTTGATTTAAATGTGCTATGGACCAGTTGAGAATCACAACTGAAAGAATAAATTATTAGATTACAAATAAAGTAGTAAAAGGGATCATAAAATATACTTATGTCTAGACAGAAATGTTGTACCTCAGATTAGATGACATGTGTCTTCCCCTAAATGTTCCTTGAGTGTCCATAGACTGTTCACTAATTATGGACAAAATAGAGACATTATAATTGAGAAAACAGATACAAGAATTCATATAGAGTCAAACTGTGGACAAACATGTTCATTTTTATTTATTTTCCTATTGAAATAAATTCATAAATGAAGAATAAAGTAAATATTCAACCATGACATTTACTATTTTAGCTGAGTACATTTTTTTTTTTTAGAGGGGGGGTCAAAATGACACAGATATTGGTAGGTCATCTATTAGTATTATTTAAAGAGGAATGTCTGAAGAACAAAGAATGTTGGAACTAGAAACGTACATTTATTCATATAAAAACAATAATTGAAAATTGTTATTTTAATTGCCCTCTACAAAATAGTGGATTACTGCTGTAAATAATTGTTCATGGCATTTTTGTCAGGGTTCTGCCCTGGCAGTGTTGTCTATGTTGTCTCTGTTCAATGTATCTATGTTTATGTTATGCTTAAACACATCGCTGTGTCTTTGTTTGTGTTTGCCATGTGCTCCTCTGCCCCTTCCTCCTTGTTTCCCGGGGCCTGTACCATGAAGATAGCTGAACAAACTCGGGGTTACAGGATTAGTTTTGAGTTGACAAAACCAAACCGATGCAATCAGGCTTTATTGGTACCATGATGCAGCTCATCGACTCTCTCTGTCAACTCAGGCTTTGATCTTAAGCTATGATTACTCCACGCGCGCGTGCACATAAAAGAGTGACTCGACACTGAACAACCAATCGCGGGTAGAGCGAGAGTGATATATTTTTCCGCAGAGGAGCAAGAGATAATCATTCATAATTACGATGAATTTAAATATGTATTTCAACCTCGAAACAATACGGTCTTTGCTGCCAAAGCAAGAGAAGACTGTTGGAGAAAGATTGCTGATTGTTAATGTGTAAGTTAAACAAATAGCTTACGTTCTATATTTATGTAAAATTATGTATATATGTATGTGTAGCCTATATGTGTAATATAGCCTATAGCCTATTTTTATAATATATTAAAAAATGTGCATGTATGTACTAAGAGATTGATATTCTTTTTTTTTTTTGATGCACCCAACTCCAAATGTTCTTGGCAGCAGATAAAGACAAAATATAAAAATATAATTCAAAGTGGTGAGTATTTACCACAACCTTTTATTATTTTTGTGAACATTTTATCACAAACACTTGTTTGCAGCAAACAGAAATAGAATTAAATTCAGAAAACCAGAATACACTGTGCTATTGGAGTTGGAGTTGGCTCTGAGTAGCAATTAGATTGGTAGATTTGAGTAGATTACAGGTGCTGTACAATCTGACCCTGCTGCTGGCTCCTCTAAGCAAGTAACACTGGGTACGTGTGCAATACATTACTACTTTTAAGTTTTAAATATGGCTGACTGTATGTTCTGCAGTAGAGGGAAATACAGTGTCCCTGTTGAAGCCAGCACACACACACACACACACACAGTCTCCCATACAGAGGTCAGTATACAGCAGACAGAACACCAAAGACCTGCTTTACAACAATTATGCTTTATATTGACCTACTTTTATTTATTAAGGTGGAAAAAATGAAGACACTCTGTCTATGTGTTCTCAGACAGTTGCTGATGTGAATGCACTGGGCTTTTTATTATGGCAAACATTTGAATGTGTGGCATAAAAAAATGGACTGGCCCTTACACCCCTCTTTTATTGTAGGATTTTTCACAACCTGCCCCAGAAACTGAGGCCTCTCACAGAAGAAATGTGAACAAGGTAAGGATTTAAAACCCTTGACATAAATTACAGTCAGTCCTGTGTTTGTAGGAAGTCAAGGAACTTTTTTTATTTGAGCCTCCAGAAAACTTGTAATGATCATGTTTGTGGTGGAAACAGACTCAGTCAGGGCCCTGTACAAAAGGATACTCGGAACTAGACTGCACACTAAAGGAGACTCAAACTAGACTGCACACTAAAGGAGTTTTGAACTAGACTGTTCACTAAAGGGGACTCGAGCTGGACTGTGAGCTGAGGAGGCTCCAAAAAAAATTTAAAAAATAAATTGGAGATCAAACAGCTGGATAAAACTGTTCTCAGTATGTGAACTTATTTAACCAAGTAACACTTTAGTAATGCAACTTTCTCTTGCTCTCTTCCTCCCTCCCTCCCTCCCTTGAATGAGCTCTAATTAGCTCGACTGGAATCGCTCTCTTTTAATACAGATTTCACAAGATGAGAATATTTGTTTTTTATATAAATAACCTAATTTTAAAGAAGAGAATTCAAGCTTCATGTCTGTGTGACTGTATGCCTGTTTGACTCAGTATTCGCTGAGTTATTGTTCATTTTCGGACGCGTTTCAGAATGGTCTTCACTGACAGAGAGAAGGCAGAACTCGCATCACGTTTATTTTTCTTTATTTGGCAAAAAGCACAACAGTTTGTTTTTATTGTGAGTATACACAAAAATAATACACATTTAACAGAATCGATTGATGTATGAAACTTGCTTGTAATATCAAAGTCAACAGAGCAAAATTAATTTCTTTTGAACTGAACTGAAAAAAATCCAGCAAAACGCGCGGGCGCGTTTGTCGACCTCAGAGGGTTAACAGGAATGTGTAAACATGAGCACATTTCCCCCATTTTAGCCTTGCTTCACTTGCTGCCTGAACAGTTCAGGATTAACTTTAAAATTATTTTATTTGTTTTTAAATCGCTAAATGGTCTTGCCCCACCCTACATTTCTGAGCTACTTCATCTTTATACACCCACTCCTTCTCTCAGGTCAGCTAATCAACTGCTCCTGTATGTGCCCAAAACAAGTCGTAAGCTCAGAGGAGACCGTGCCTTTTCTGTGGCAGCTCCGAAATTATGGAATGATCTCCCTTAGTTTATTAGACAGGCCTCTTCAATGTCTCATTTTAAATCTCTTCTAAAAACCCATCTTTTTTCTTTGGCCTTTAACACCAGAAGTTGACATTTTGATTATTCTATTGTTTTTATGGTTTGGCTGTTTTTCATATGTTTTGTTTCTTAATTTGTTTTATATTGTATTTTATGTTTTGTATGAGTTATGTATTGTTGTGTTCTGTTTTTGTATATTCTTCTGTACAGCACTTTGGTCTACTTCGGTCGTTTTAAAATGCTTTATAAATAAAGTTTGATTGCATCGCTTTATAATAGTGTGAGTCACTGAGTTATACATGCTGTCAGAATATCATCATTCATTTCTGTATTTTGATAAGTAGATATTTGCCTAATTTTGCCATACATGCATTATTTGTGAGTGTCTGTGGTCTCTATCTGTCTAAACAAAAATGTTGGACCTCAGATCAGTTGATGTGTGTTTTCCCTCAAATTTCACCGGCTCCGTCATAGACCAGTCACTCTTCATGGACACACAGCTGGACTCCGGTGAGATTGATCTCTCCCTCTGGTTTTGACTTCAATATAATAGAGACAAAAGAATAAAGATAAGAATTCTTAGATTAAATTAAAGTACATGTAGATAAACCTCACATAGATAATCAATCCATCCACCTTTCTTTTACCATTGCTTTTAAATCTGTTGTTGTGTTTGTGTTTCCCATTAAGTGACGTTGTTGTGTTTAGTTTGTGCGATCATTTGGTTGAATCTGGTTTGGTTGAGTTTGACAGCATTGTTCTGGGGTGTGTTTCCAGAACAACGGTGTAACTTGCTGCTTAACTGCTGCTGCTGCTTAACTTGCTGCTGAGGTGTTTTCTGGCCCTGGAGGTGTTCTGACATGCTCTGACATTTGTGCTTATTTCTGTTACTTGTGGCATTTTCATGGCTAAAGTCTGATTACACTGTATTTAGCACAAACTCTGCTACAATAATATATCAGCAGCATGTATGTAAAAGTTTGTAGTTTTGAGATGACATTTATGCGTGGTTTGTGAAAAAAAAACAAAAAACCCATACTGATTATTTCTTCACAAGACTTTTGAAGTTTTTCAAAACTATGTGAAAATCATCCTGACTGCTCATTCAGATAAGACAATATATTGATTTAAAATTTGTAAGACGTGTTTTGTGTAAGAAAGCTTTATGCGAGTAGGCACATCCTGAATATTAATAGCTTTCACACCTGAAAAAGACAAAGACCCTCCCCTAATGGCCCTGTTAGGTACTATCAGGCCCTATCATTCTGAGCAACCTTGCACAAAGAATGAGGAGATTTAAAAAAGAATGGCTTTTTGATTGTTTGGATTTATTTACAACACAACATAATCCAAATATGCACAACAAATGACAAAAAAGCACATTATTGAAAAAAACGATCCAAAGACAGAGACCTTTGTGCCATTCCGAAAAAAAACATAGTACATACCTTTCATTTCCAAGGTGTTTGATTTTTCACTTTTCACTTTACCATGTTCATGTACAGAGACTCATGTGAATGTTGAAGTCAGCAGGACTCATCAGTGGGGCATCTGGGCCCTGTAAAAACAACAACAACAACCTGTGAACATGCTGATATCAAGAGAAACTATAGGGCTGCGTGATTTTGGGAATACATTTTAGATTTTTCTGGTTAAAATAGCTTTTTAAAATTCACAGAATACACACACACACACACTCACACACACACAAATGTTTCCAACAATATATAATGAACAGCAGGTTTGTTGTGCCTTGTAGGCATAGGCTATGCGCAGTGCTGCATAAAATAATAATAACAATAACCTATAGCAGCCTATATATCGTTAAAAAGGAACACTTCAGTAACAACTACGCTAGAGAAAAATATATTGATTATCAGATGTCACTTCAAATGTTTCCATTTGTTATGATGTAATGAGATTGGAGTAAAACATGAAGCCTAATGTTTGGTGCGTTTTGCTTTTCAAACGCACAGCGTGTTTTGAATATGCTCCAAAATATGAAACATTATGGTTACCATATTATACATATCTACGTTTGAGCAGATATCCACAAACACAGTATTTAACAGTAAACACAGGTCTAATTATTACAATATTCACCATATATCTAGCAACAGTTCAACTGCAATGTGAAGTTTATGCAACAATAACATTAACTAATATAATTCAGAATACATTTCTTACCTATATCTTTCTTGTCTTCAAATCGCATTCTTCTTCTTCTGAGGTAAATCCAATGTAAACTGACTAAGCTCACGGCGTGTCTTCCAAACTCGACGAAAAACAGAGACTTATGAAGTTTGGTGCTTTGTGTTTGAGGTAAGGAGAGCGTTCGCGTTCCATGTGGATGATTTGCATGTCAATCTTGGTTTTCAGTTTGAATCCGATCATTTAAAAGTACACACTTAAATGTTTTTAAAGATATATGGCTCATAAATGTGTGACAAGTATTCACTGAGTTTTGTTTCAGTTTATAGACGTGCTCAAGAAAAAAAAGTTCACCGAGACGGAGAGGCAGAAAGCACACTCTGTTTATTTTCTTTATTTTACAAAAGCACAATGTTTTGATTTGATTGTAAGTGGACACATACAAAAGTAAACATATCACAGATTCTTTTTTCATATTTCTTTTTTCTGTATGACCATAAATGACGGAGTAATTTAAATCTATTGTGCTACTATTTGAAGAAAATTCAGCAAAACGCGCCAGCGCGTTTGCCAACCTCAAAGGGTTCATTCCTGGTGGAGTTTTGGTTCCTTGCCACTGTCGCCTTTTTCGCCTTTTTTTTCTTTTACCTTTGTTTGCTTAGTTGGGGACATTAAATGTAACATTTAATTTAATATTCAACAATATTATTGATCTGCCTGCATTAACACCATTATATGAGAACTGAACTGAGCTGGACGATAACATTACGGTTTTCTCCAGAGCGGATATTTATAGCTAAATTAATAACTTTTTGACAACAAAAATGAGAAATCTCTGAACTTACTTAAGCTGGACTGTGACACTATTTTCTTCTGGAAACAAACTTTGTTGCATTATGTTCCTGTTATCTCTGTAAAGCTGCTTTGAAACAATATGTATTGTAAAAAGCGCTATATGAATAAATGTGACTTGACTTGACTACCATAGTGTGATGCATCGTTGAAGAAATCAACTAGCTAGTCACAGCTGTTTCACGAAACTGTATTGTCGCAAATTGGTAGTTCAACCACGTTAGTTAATGATGTCACGCATGTAGTGGATCTCAGCACTCGATCAGCAAAGCTGGTGGGTCTCTCCACTCGATGTTTCAGAGAACTGGGGTTACGACAGTAACCTATTATTCTCTTTCTTCATCTCGTGTTCGAGATCCACCTATGGGAGAGACATGGACAGCTCCCCGATTGCCCAATACACTCACAGTGAGGTTCTGTGAGCCAGAGACGGTCACCCAAAGGGGCGGTGCCTGACACGGCCCATAATCATGAACCCACCATAATGAAGAACACACATAACTGCTGTGTACAGGCAGGACATGAATCGTGTGTGGCACACACAAGAGAAGGAAAGGTTAAGACGACCCCACCCCCAAAACAGAATGTGCTACCGAGGTTCTGCATCCAGCCGGTAGTAACACACAAACGTATGGGGAGAAGCCCAGCTGGCAGCAGAGCAAATGTCCTGCAGTGACACTCCCCTAAACAAAGCCCAAGAGGCGGCTAAGCCCCTCGTGAAATGAGCTCTGATGTCCCCTGGGGGCTGCATTTGCTTCGATTCATATGCCAAAATGATAGCGTCCACAAGCCAATGTGAGAAGCGTTGCTTAGATATGGGATTCCCCTTGCGAGGGGGTGCCCATGAAATAAAGAGTTGGTCACTCTTCCGGAAAAGCACTGGTCCAAGCCAAATATGTCTGTAAGGCATGGACAGGACACAGGGCATTCAGCCTTTGATCCTCCGCAGAGGAAAAAGGAGGAGGGTGAAAAGCAGACAGCTCTAACACCTCCGATGTGAACGCAGGGAAGCATTTCGGCATGAAGGCCGGATTAGGCTTAAGGAAAACCTTATCTCCACCAAGAGAGAATTTAGTGCACAAGGAATGGACTGAGAGTGCATGTAGCTCACTGACATGTTTAGCTGATGCCAAGGCCAAGAGCAAAGCTGTCTTGAAAGACAGCAGCTTTAGGTAAATATTTCCCAGGGGCTCAAAAGGGAATTGAGACAGAGCCTCCAGCATTAATCCCATTCAGAGACCATTCTTCTGATAACTGGCAAAGAGCGAAGGGGATCCTTCATAAATCTGTGGATTGGAGGTTGCTGCCCAACCACTGAGCCCTCAAAACCCATATGACAAGCAGAATGCACCGCCCGCAATGCGCCTCTTCTCACTGTCAGGGAGGCCCGACAGGTTCAGCCAGAGCACACGCTCTCCCACCACAGAAAGCGCCATGGAGCGCCCGCAGGTTTGGGCGGCCTGATGAGCGTTACGGAGGACGAAGTCATTAACAGTAATGATCTCCTTCCACAGCGCGGGTGAGGGGGATCCCTTGTTCAGCTGTTGGCCTAAATCGTCCAAAATCTCCACCTGGTAAGCAGAGAGGAGGGAGGAGACATTCAGGGCCCTGACAGCCAAGGCCGAGGATCTATAAGTGGCCTGGTGCACACAGGCAGAAAAACGATCCATCTTGTTAGGCAAGACCGGCTTCGGGATAGCGAGCAGCCCACCCTGGACTGGGATGAGGTGCCTGGTGATCAATGGCTCGATAGCGGGGGATCACCCATGCCGAGAGCCACCATATCCTTCACCTCTAGACCCGCAAGACCGTGTTTGAGATTGAGCGGGTCGCTCCAGTTGTGCCTCATGTGCTTCGCGCACACTGGGAGGAGGGGGAAGAGTTGTTTCCTCGGACCGGGAGGGGGTCCCAGCACTTTCCCGTCATAAATGTCCCTCTCCTGGTTGGTGGCGCTCTGTGGAGCCGGCCACTCAATGTTGAGGCGAGCGACCGCTCACTCAGACACTTCCAGGATGGACTGAGGCAAGGCCGTGGGGGCGTTGGCCTGGGAAGCGGCATGGCCCCAGCGTCCTCAGAAACCCCGAGAAGGCTTGGTCGTCATCATCACCAGAACCGTCCAGTTCGTCGACGAGTGGGAGGTTGCCCGCGAAGATGTCCTCTTTGGGGAACGCAGGATTTATATGCCCGGAGGTAAGGGGGTGGGGCCTTACCTGGCATTGGCTGCACGCTTCTGTCTATCTTGCCAGACTTAGTGCAATTGGATGCTTCTGCAGAGGTCAGGTACGGATGCCCTTCCTATAGGTGGATCTCAAACATAAGATGATAAAAGAGAACTTATTTTAATGAATCGTTTGAGATCTAATGAATGCCAGATGTTTTACTATAAATTACAGACATGGCATCTGAGGACTAATTCTCATTTTTCTCAGTTATTTTGTTTTATTTCCAGATTCGATCACAGGCTTTTTCTTACGTACCAGAGCATGTACCCACATGCGCACTCTTCAAAAACGACGGTTTTAAATCTCTTGACAAACTAAAAGATGCAAATGACATTTGTATGCATTCTAAATAAAAGATACAGATTGTACTGAATGTCAGCTTGCTTATTTGGCTCAAGATAAGTATTTATTGAGTCCACACATCATGCAAACAAGAAACTCTGCTAACCACAGGTCGAGAGCTGTCGATCCAAACCCACAACTTTGTGATGCTGTTTGCGAATGTTCATTGGAGCGAAACACAGACTCGTTGAACAATGCTGATAACGACAGAACTTGTGACCATAGTTGGCTAACAATGCTTTCGGGAAATACACCCCTGGTCCAGATTATCAGTGTTTTGTGAGTCAGTAGATGTTAGTGAAACATCAGGACTGAATCTCTGGATCAGCTGTGAGAGGAGACCTGATCCTGTGCTCGACTCCTGCAATTGCTGCGCTTTATAATAGTGTGAGTTTTGATAAGTGGATATTTGTCAAATTATGCCATACATGCATTATTTGTGTGTCTGTGATCTCTCTGGCTGTCTAAACAAAAATCTTGTACCTCAGATCAGTTGATGTGTGTTTTCCCTCAAATTTCACCGGCTCCGTCATAGACCAGTCACTCTTCATGGACACACAACTGGACTCCGGTGAGAATGATCTGTCACCCTTAAATTGACTTCAACAGAATAGAGATAATAGAGACAAGAATCAATTTGGTTGACTATGAAAATAAATCCCACATGAGAAGGTCGTCTATTAAGACAGTGTGTTGAAGAGTGATGAGACTGTCCAAGGATAATGTCATATATCATCTAGCTGTCTACTGTATCTGTGTGTCTCTGGACAGTGTTTAAAGACCCTGAGTGGTTCCAACTACTGTATATCCCGGCACCAGAATATGATAGAGACAACAGATCACTATACCAACCCTGGCAAACACACACAACACCCTGTTATGTGCAGAAAATGAGTCTTCTACAATATTAAGATCATATGAAGATTGAAGTACCTGAATCCTGGAGAAGAATCTCCATGTCTGAATGTGTGTGTGTCGTCCATGATTCATTCAGTCTTCATGGAGCTGCTCGGGTAAGAGATCAGAAACACTCATTCACACACACTCAAATACAATACATTTCAATTCTCATTTTCTTCAGTGTGTTTATGGAGACAAAACTAATCCAATTTCTGATCAGTAATTATCAACATTTCACTCCTGGTTTAATGTGATTTTCAATCATGTTAATGAATGTTCAGAACTGGTATAATCTGAATCAGCAGATTCTCTTCAGTCAGATATGTCACATTTGCACCAGTATTTCATCTGTGTGTTTAAAACTGAAATATCTCTGCTGAACAGACTGGGCAGTTTGTAACACTAGAGTTTAATGTTCTTCCATTGAAGCACTGAAGGTTGAAGGATGAAGCGAGGACTCAACTGCAGGAAGAAGTGGTCTTTTTATTAATAAAACAAACATCAAAAACTACGCCATAAGGGAAAAAACAGAGTGGCAGCTTGACGAACAGGCAAGGCACACGACTAGAATCATACAATCATACAAACCAGCACAGGATTGCAAACAAAAGGAGAATAAATAGGACGGTAAACAGGGCAGGGGCCTGTTTCAGAAAGGAGGTTCAAACAACTCTGAGTTAAAACTTGAACTCTGAGTTGACTTACCCTGAGTCTGAGTTTTCGGTTAGAGAACAGCTGAAATGAGTTAGTTCAATCAACTCTGAGTTGACTGACTCTGAGTTAAGCGCGTGCACCACAACTATAAAAAGCCATTATCAATGGAGCGCAGATATTATGAGTCACCATGGCAACAGTGCCGGACAAAAAGAGGTCTGCATATTTCTCACCAGCAGAACTGGATGAGCTTCTGCAAGCATATGGAGAGTACGAACACATATTATTATTATTTTTGAAATATCGGCTGCAGCAGCGAAGGACAGAGAGTTAGCTAGGGAGAAAATAGTTGCTCGAGTCAATGCGTAAATTTGCATTTTAATTACTGTTATACAGTGATGGGTGTAATTAATTACAAAGTAATCTAAATACTGTAATTTAATTACGGGCTTACTCTTAATTCTTCTGTAATTTAAAGTAAAATCTGATGTAATTGCATTAGACTATAGAACAATTCTGTATATTTAACATACATTTTTAAAAGGTATATTTTTAATGTAACCTTCTCCCTCTAAACACTTTAGTAAATTCAAGAATAAATCATGCAATTGTATATTGTTTATTTCAAAGCATTAAAAGTGCAGTTTCTTGTCTCTCCTTGTATTGTTCAAGTGGTTGAGGTTGATATGGGATTTAGTAATAAGTAGACCAATACTTTCTAAAGATAGTCATTATTACATCAATCTAATTACACTGTTGAAGATGTAATTTGTAGTTAGTAATACAAGTAACTTACCCAAACTGTTATATCATCAGAGGTGAAACTGGAAGAACAGTATGTTATTCAACCTAATTTAATTTTTCATGTAGGTGCAATCCTGCAGGCATTAGAAGAACATGGCAGCAGCTGAAAATTAAATATAAAAACATAATTCAATCAGGCAAGGCTTGAGCATATCATGGGTGTAGGCTACCTGACTTTACAAACATTTGACATATTAAATAACTAAATAGCATCCAGTGCAGCAGCATTTTTGGCTGAGGGAATTCCTGGAGGGACTTCAGAACCAGTCACTCCTGAAGATCCAAGGGCCTTCATAAAATGTAAGAGTAAAATGTACATATGTGTTATTTTTTATATTTTATATATTTTTTATATTTCCATTTATTTTACTTCGGGTTGGGTTTTTTGTTGGTCCCAACAGATTCTGATGGTAGTATCTTTCTTTTGGAGCCTCCTGTGCCAACAGAACCCCAGGCAGTTGTAAGTAGCCTACTCAATACACCAGAAATTATGACAAATAGTGTTATAAAGTGCACTCGACCAAAAGCTCATCTTCACAGGACGATGGAGATAAAGAGTTTCTGCTGCTACTGAGAGGCCTACAGAGGTAACGTTAATATTATGTGTCTACACATCAAACAATCTACACATTCAGATTTTTTCACATTTTTATGTGGAGTAGCCTATAAAATCTAAGTTTAAATCTAAGTATAAACAGGTATTCTTATCTCTCCCTCCGCCCCCAGAGTGTGGAAGAACAGCAGGAGGACGGTCCATCAACTTCTGGTGCACAGATCAACACAGTTCAGTGATATTCAGTAAATGCCACAGTTTAATTCTGTAGAATTTGTTTATAACTACATTATGTAGCTCTAATCTACTACTGTATTTTAAGTTGCCAGTTAAGGAGTTATACTGACTTCCTCTTGATAGGAAGTAGAAAAAAGAAAAAGAAAAAAAAACAGCAGTAAAACAGCAATGAATAAATGTACTGAAAGATTAAATGAGGTGTTTAAACACTGCTTCCTCTTAAAAAAAGGAGAGAAGTCTGAAAGAAACTCTGGGTTTACCGAAGAAAACCTGCTCCCAACCAGGTTAGGTTCACAGAGTAAGTTACCATGGTAACTGACTCTGAGTATAAGTTACCACTCTTTCAGAAACGGGCTTGATTTACTCTGCTTTCTCAGGATTGACATACCTCCCATTCTGAAACAGAAAACCCAGAGTTTCCCTCATTTCAGGGTTAACATATTCAGAGTTTTCACTTAACCTCCTTTCTGAAACAGGCCCCAGGTAAGAGGGAAGACAGGTAGAGCAAATGAATCAATAATCAGGTAACAAGATGGGCAGGGTTAGACAATCAACACATGGCACAAGGAAGCCATGTGCTCACACTAAACATAACAAGCACATGACCAGCAAAGATAATTACAAGCCATGCGCTCACACAAAACAAGACAAACACGCAACTATGAGACAAACTCATCAAGTTTCAAGTTTGTATTTATTTATATAGCACATTTAATAACAGCAAACAAGGCTGACCAAAGTGCTGAACAATACACAATTCATGAGAAAAGCTCACAATGAATTAAAAGCTAAAGAAAAAAAAAAAGGTTTTAAGAGAAGATTTAAAAACAGTTAAAGACTGAGCCGCTCTGGTGTAAACCAGAAGGCTGTTCCACAGCCTAGGGCCAGCAATAGCAAAGGCTCTATCTCCTCTGTTCTTTAACCATGATCTGGGGATGGACAAAAGTCTCTTATGACCAGACCTCAGGTTTCGTGTGGGATTGTGTGGACAGAGTAGCTCAGACAAATAGCTCGGCGCCGGATTATTTAAGGATTTAAAAAGAAGGAGAATAATTTTAAACTGAATTCTAAAATGCACTGGTAGTCAATGAGATAAACATGATCAAATTTACGTTTTCTTTTGAAAACGAACTTTGCAGCAGAATTCTGTACTAATCGGAGACGAGCAATAGAGTATTTGGAGATGCCATAGTAGAGAGAGTTGCAATAATCCAACCGCGATGTAATGAGCGCATGGACAGCAATCTCTAAGGTTTTCTCAGAAAGAGAGGATTTGATCTTAGAGAGAAGACGTAGCTGGAAAAAAACAAGAACTAATCACCGCATTTATTTGTTTATCAAATTTGAGGTTCTGATCCCAGAAAACACCTAAGTTCTTAATGCATGATGAAGTAGAAGGAGAAAGGTATGGGATTAATATCCTGCCATGATTCAAAACTGAAAATGAAGTTCTGAAAGGTTGAAACTAAGTGTTCGAAAACTCCAAATTTTACAAAAAAAAGTTTTGCAAGATCGAAAAATAAGATTTGCAAGCTTGCAAAATGTAAAAAAAAACAAATATCTCTGCAAACATTATGTTGTTTTTGAGATTTCCTTCTTCAGAACTGCGAAAAAAAAATTACGATGTTGCGCAAATTTCTAATTTGTCAGTGTTCTCCCACTGTATTAATTTGTTTTCGAGGTTTGAAACCTTGTAAATGGTGATCTGAAAACTGGTGTGCGAATGTGTGAAAAAACGTTTTGAAACTCTGAAAACAGAGTTTTGCAGGCTTGCAAAGTGGTAAAAAAAATAAAATCTCTGCAAACATAATTTTGTTTTTGAGTTTTTCTTCTTCAGAAGTGCAACACTCTTTTTTACGGTGTTGTGCAATCATTTTTTCAGAGTTTCGAATTTGTCAGTGTTCTCCCAGTGTATTAGTTTGTTTTCCAGATTTGAAACCTTGTAAATGGTGATCTGAAAACTGGTGTGCGAATAGGTGAAAAAAAGTTTTGAAACTCTGAAAACTGAGGTTCGAAAGGGCGAAACTTATTACATTACATTACATTTGCACTCCTATTGCAGACTATTTTTTCAGAGCTGAGTTTACAACACCAACTTTGCAGAGATACGCCCACACAGTTGCGAGCTTGCGACTCACGTGATTTGTGGCAGCGTTGTCACGCAGCTCTGCTCTGAAACTCTGAAACTTAGACTGAGAGAAAATTAAGTTTCGCAACCTCGCAACTTAAAAAAAAAAGCCTGGAGGGAGGGCCTTCTGCTCTTGGCCAATGCTTCAATCACAAGTCGTATTTACTGGAAAGGTGGGATTGACCGACTGCTCCGCCAATGACGAAAGCGCACAGGATACGCAAACAGGATGCACGGCTCTCTGGTCACAAGGGCGATCGGGGACCGCGTTCTGCAATTTTTTACGTGTTTCTTTTGTAAGTATAGACACGCAGATTCTGGTCGTGTTAAGGAGTCAGTTATGGTCGCGTTACTTTAGTACGTGTAAAGACGCACAGTTTTACCATGTTAAGACGACCAATTTGAACGTGTTTCTCAACGCGCACATTATAGCCATGTTCGAACTTGTAGTATTTTTTTTAAAGCAGACTTACTTTTAGATTTACCTTACTAGATTTACTTTTTTTTACTGATATCGTAAATTAATAAATGTTACATTGTAAATTAAGTAAATGCTATATATTACATATTATACATTATAATTTATTTATATGGGTTATTAAATGTTTAAGTTATTGGCCTATCATTTTCAAAATTATATAACTTACACAGCACAGCATAGGCTATATTTATAACTGAACACACACACACACAGAGAGAGAGAGAGAGAGAGAGAGAGTGAGAGAGAGAGAGAGAGAACTTTATTCACTTTAACATAATAATGTTTTTGTAATTTGGTGTTCAACTCAAAACCTTTTATTATCATATTTTTTCAGAGCTATTGTGTAAACAAATAAAATAAAAAAATAAAATAAGACAGCAGGTAATGTCCTCAGAACAAAAGTGTCTGTTTTATCAGCAAAAGCCAATAACCAACTGGATAGAAACAAACTTCTTAAAATTAATTTTCACTTTGTGAATCACAAGTGGTGATAAATGTTTTTAAAGTCTATAAACTGTAACTATTTTAAAAACAAATGGAGACAGGGGCAGCGCCAGAGAATTTTTAACGCTGAGGGGGTGCTAGATCATTGACGGGGAGCTGCGCAATTATAGGCTATATATATATATATATATACTATTTATAAATGAGCAAAACTTGGCCACTAAATATTTAATATTCAATTATTTTAATGATCACAATTAAAGTTTTAATTTTATTAAACTTAACAAGCGCAACATTCAGCATTCAATCAAATATCTAAAAGATGTATTATTAATAATAATGTCATACATAATATCTCTACAAAACGAAATTCACTTTAAAGAAAGGCTTTCTACAAAATAAAACTGAATGAAGTGCTCAAAATCATGTCTCAATCAACCATTCCTTGTCTCTCGATATATTGCGCATCCTATCTTACTCGTGCTGTTCACTTTTCATAAATCAACATAAATGGAAACAAAATATGAATGGAGACATGAGTTCTGCTATGACTATGAGTTTGTTTGTGCTGTTCTAAACTTCGTCTTGGATGCTGCAGGCTGATGAGTGCTATAATGAAATTAGTACATTATATTTAAAATATGTAATATGTAATATTACAGGCTCGACATTTACGCTTGTCCGGGCCAAGTGGATTTTTTTAAGGGGCAAATGAAAGAGAATTTTACTTGCCCGACCGGACAAATAGCCTGATTAAAACATCAATAACAAAAAAATACTATTCTGCATTAATTTAGTGTAAGTTGCAACTGATAGTGAATACAATAGCCTAATATAATATATAATGCAGGCTTCTGACGATAACAAGCTTCTGCGTGCCTAATTTGGAAACAAATGAAACATTCAAAATGTGTTTTTATATTTATAACATATGATACAGATACACGTGCATCCTGTTTGCGTATCCTGTGCGCTTTCGTCATTGGCGGAGCAGTCAGTCAATCCCACCTTTCCAGTAAATACGACTTGTGATTGGACTGTATGTCAGCAGACAGTAAAGCATTGGCCAAGAGCAGAAGGCCCTCCCTCCAGGCTTTTTTTTTTTAAGTTGTGAGGTTGCGAATCTTCATTTTCGCTCAGTCTGAGTTTCAGAGTTTCAGAGAAGAGCTGCGTGTCAACGCTGCCACAAATCACGTGAGTCGCAAGCTCGCAACTGTGTGGGCGTATCTCCGCAAAGTTGGTGTTGTAAACTCAGCTCTGAAAAAATAGTCTGCAATAGGAGTGCAAATGTAATGTAATGTAATAAGTTTCGCCCTTTCGAACCTCAGTTTTCAGTGTTTCAAAACTTTTTTTCACCTATTCGCACACCAGTTTTCAGATCACCATTTACAAGGTTTCAAATCTGGAAAACAAACTATACACTGGGAGAACAGTGACAAATTCGAAACTCTGAAAAAATGATTGCACAACACCGTAAAAAAGAGTGTTGCACTTCTGAAGAAGAAAAACTCAAAAACAAAATTATGTTTGCAGAGATTTTATTTATTTTACCACTTTGCAAGCCTGCAAAACTCTGTTTTCAGAGTTTCAAAACGTTTTTTCACACATTCGCACACCAGTTTTCAGATCACCATTTACAAGGTTTCAAACCTCGAAAACAAACTAATACAGTGGGAGAACACTGACAAATTAGAAATTTGCGCAACATCGTAAAAAAAATGTTGCAGTTCTGAAGAAGGAAATCTCAAAAACAACATAATGTTTGCAGAGATATTTGTATTTTTTTACATTTTGCAAGCTTGCAAATCTTATTTTTCGATCTTGCAAAACTTTTTGTAAGATTTTGAGTTTTAGAACACTTAATTTCAACCTTTCAGAACTTTATTTTCAGTTTTGAATCATGGCAGGATATTAATCCCATAGAAAGGTAATCCAGGTCAATGTTACTGCTCTTAAAGTTTTCATGGTGTCATGTCACACAAGGCGAGGAAGCAATAATGCAAGTAAAAGTATATTTATTAGTAGTTGCTCAGAGTCAGATATAATCGGGACAAACACAGTGGCAGTTGAGTGGCGCAGGGACCTCGACAGGAAACACAGTTGATGGGTAGATAGGTCGAAAATAATTAAAATCCCTACCATCAAGTGAAGGTTTTTTGAGAAGAGGTGTAACAGTAGCTTGTTTTAGGCTATCCCTGTGCTCAAGCATTTATTCAGAAAAGACACCAAACATGTTCCAACTGAATCAAAAATTTGTTTCAAAATACGGGGAGAAAGAACATCAAGAGAGCAGAAGGAAGGTTTCAAATGATCAACAATTTCTCTGAGAGACAGAAGAGAAACTGGATCAAAAACACTCCATATGGCTGAAGAACAACCCAGTTCAGGTGAGACAATAGCAGATGGTTGTAACTGTGATCTTCTCACAGAAAAAAGAATTTAACACAGAAAATAAGGCTTTTGACCAATGATGTTTTTTTAAATTAAATTATAAAAATACTTAGACTTAGCAGATTTCATAGCTTTCTGAAAAGCACTAAGGCAGTTTTTGAGCATTTCATAGGAAATTTGTAACTTATCACTTTTCCATTTACGTTCTGCTTTTCTACATGCTCGCCTCAGAGAGCGGATATTATCATTGAGCCATGGTTCAGTTTTAGGTTTTAACTTCTTAGCTTTTAGAGGAGCAGTGGTATTTAAAACCTCAGAGCATGCAGAATTAAACAGACTAAGATGTTCTTCAGCATCCAAGTCGGGTAAGGGTGACTCCAGGGACAGAGACAGAAACACTTTGTTAAAGGTGTTAGTGAATTCATCACGGAAACAGGGAGAAAAGGAACGAGTCCATTGTGCAGTAAGAGTAATGTGAGATCTTGACGGAGGAAAGGACATAGAAAACAATACAGGCATATGATCTGAGTTCAGAGTGTCAAAAACCTGGGCATCAGTAATGGAAACGCCATGAGAAAGTACCAGGTCCAAAGTATGGCCATGAGTATGAGTAGGATCTTTCACCCACTGAACCATGTTAAATGAATCAATCAGATTTAAAACCCCCATTGTTAGAGGTTTTGACTGACAGCACACATGAATATTAAAGTCCCCTAGCAGAAGAATATTACTATAATTAGTAACACATTCCCCCACAAAAGCAGTAAATTAATTTATAAAATCTTTCACTTGGTGAGGGGGCTGATACACCAGCGCTAACAAAACAGGATCATCAAATTCCAGTCGCAACAGCTGTACTTCAAAGCTACTGTAAATTGTAGACGGAACAGAATGACAGTAGCTACTAAAACTCTACTGAGCGAAGCCATGAGCTGCGTGTTCACACCAAACATATCATGAACATGCAGCCAATGAGCATTCACAGACTGTGTGTTCACACAAAACATGACGACATGAAAGCACAAATAAACAAATTTTACTTTGTAAACAAATCCGCGCTATTCAGAACACGACAACACGAGCGCCTGGTCAAAGAAATATAAACCAAGCAATAACAGACAAGAACAAACGGCGAGTGAATGAACACACACCCCGACACTGGACCGAAACCGAACTAGACATGAGTGCTGAAATCCGAACACCGTGCTCTGAACAGAAAAAAGGCACGGCTTGAGCACACTCGCGAGACTATACATGCTCAGACAGAGACAAGACAATACAGGAGTGTCAGGACTGTCACAAAACCAAGAAATAAACTAGACCAAATTGACAGTGTCTGATGTTACTCTCACCTGTGAGTGAGTGAGGTTTTAACAACAGCACTCTTTGTACTTGACAAAGTCAAGCTCACATTTATTTACTATATAATATAATATATTTATATAAAATATAACAAAGTTTGAGACATGTAGAAAAAATGTTTTCACAAAAACATTACCAAAGGTAAAGTAAAACTTTACAACCTCCCTTGTCTACCGTACTTATCATTTTTTAGTAATACAATACAAAATATGTAAACTACACGTCATTTGTTGGTCACCTTATTTTATAGTTGTGGCTTGTAGAAAGTTGTGATGATTCACCAATCTGTACTGATAAATTATGTTTTATTAACAAGGTTCGGGAGGAGCACGTTCAGATAATTAACACAGAGGAGAGCACTCAGCAATCAATGGTAAGAGGTGTATATATACTCAGCAGTCTCACCTCATTCCGTTGACAGTTTTGCAGCATCCCTCCAGCACCCCTTCTCCACGCTTCTATTCTTTGGTAGCAGCTTGATCTTGCAGCATACCAGTGAGTGATCGGAGTCGCCGTCAGCACTGTGGTATGAGTGGGCGAGAAGCACATTCTTGAGGCTTGTATGGACCTATATCTCCAACCCCTCCCAAAACATTGATAATATAAAGAAATCCATGTTTCTTGAAGTTCTTCATGTTTAAGTATTTAAATAATTCAAGAAAGTATGTCCTGGTTTGTGAAGTTAATAAGGAAGTAAAGCAGTTCACCTGACTAATGTTCACTCACCTGGATTAAACTGTTGGGTTACTGGTTCCTGACATGTTCATGGTTTCTCATCAAGTATTTCCCCACAACGTCAATTCCTCTAGAGGAAACTAGAAATATTACTATTAAACACTTTGATGCTCGGTTTTTCTGAGGTAAAAAATCTTATTACGCCCTGCTGTAAAATGGCACACATGGTAGAGTCCTGCACGGGTTCGGGTACCCGCAAATTTTGCTCAAACGGGTGAAAAATATCCAACTGTGTCGGATACGGGGGAAACACGGATCTAAACACGGGTTTAAAACAATCACATGCAAACGTAAAAATATATGCATATTTTTAGGAACACATCTACAAAAATATTCCTGTATTTCAAGTTGATAAAATAATTTAAAATCCACATCAGTTTATTTTGTGATTGTGCCTACGCGCCACGCCCTCCCAGGAACTACGTTACCTACGCTACTTTCACTTTTAAAAATGCATCATAACCGCGCGTGCGATCTGCTTGCAGTCGTCGAAATGGATGCTGAGGAGTTGAAGAAAAGAATAGCTAGTGGAGATTGTAAAGTTGTCGACAATACGTCATCAAAATTCAAGTCCAGTGTGTGGGAGAAATTTGGAGTTATCTGAAGAAAACAATATTGTGAAAGGCTTTGCTGCATGCAGTTTCGTGTTGGATAGCCGCAAATGTGGAACTTCATCGCTGAGGAAGCACGCAGATAACTGTGGTAACAAAGCAAGCAGTTCTATCGAACAGTATTTTCAAAATTTAACACTGTTGTTCAGGATGTGTTGTGTGCAGGGCGTGTTTGAAACCAAAATGGTCAGATGTAGGCTAGACGAAATTGCGTGGCAGATGGTGTAGCCGCGTCTGTTATTAGGCTACTCAGTTTTGTGGTAACCTTAGCCATGTTCTTCATGTACCGGCCTTTTGACAGCTTCGGCTGAAGTTGTCCTTGTGTTAATTGTCGTTATAACTTCTGTATGATCTGGCAACATTACTGGCAACAAAAACTAAACATTTTTGTGATTGTGTCTATAATGTGATTGGCTAAACTGATTTTATTTCGGGTGCGGGTCGGGTGTCGGTTCTATTTTAAGCGGGTCGGGTCGGGTGCGGATTTTAATTAGTGCTGTTGACGGATAAAAGGTCGGATGCGGTTTGAAGCACTGCAGGTACGGGCGGGTGCGGATTTACAAAATCAGACCCGTGCAGGACTCTGACACATGGTACACACATGGAGGCAAAAGTTGCCAAACCAGTTTGAAGAGGAAGAGAGAGAGAGAGAGAGAGAGAGAGAGAGACAATGTTCGCACTAGTTTAGATCAGTAATCATTTGAGGGCTTGATGAGATTTTCAAACTCATGAAAATTAACCCTCTTATTTAATGTTCTCCCTTTTGCTGTGTTTCTGTGTTTGTGTTTGCAGTGTTTGCAGCAGAAATAAGCAGGCTTGTGGATGAGGCTTTCCCCAAATAAAGCGACAGGGCACAGAGGGAAGAGAAGTTTTGCTGAGTACGAAATGTTATGAACAGGGAGTGATGGACATGGAGGAGGCTGTAATAATTGCAGGTCGGTGCGAAAACGTAAGAAAAGCGATTGATATGGGACATGTGACTGCTAATGTCAAGCATAATATGACTGCTGACGGGGCTGTTGCTAATGTGAACTCTATGTCTGACATTAGTGGACTATACAGAGCGATTGACAGATTAACTGACGAGGTGAGGGGCATGAAATCAGCTCTTAACCGTTTGGAGGACGAGAATAACAGACTGAAAGAGAGAGTGTGCCGTAGCGGCACAGATGAATGGAGTAGACCGCACTCCCCGTCACGGGATTCAGGTCAGGTCACAAACTAACCTGAAGCATCACAAGCACAAGCATACATGAGGCAGTGAAAAATTCAGAAAAATGAATCGGACGTGGAGGTGTACACAAACACTGACCAGGGGCCATTGGTATCATATGTGAAAGGAATTATTGAGGGCATTGAACTTCTTATTTTAATAGACTCTTGTTCTAGTGTATCACTAATTAGCTCTGATTTTCGAAAGTCAATCCCAGCACTTGGCAATCGACCTCTAAAGAAAGACTATATTGCGGCCAGATGTTGGAGATGCTGGGCACGCTTACTGTGACACTACAGCTGGGTGCTGAAACACTGGCAACACGTTTTTCATGTGGTGAGAGAAGCAACACAGTCCGTATTGTTGGGATGGGATTTTTTAGTGAAAAATCATGGACTGCTGGATGTTAGTCATGCTAAGCTGCAGTTATGGGACGTTTCCATTCCACTTCTTGCCAGCAAAGACTTTGTCCTAACATGCTAGATTGTTTCTCTGGCCACAAATATGACATTTTCCACCCCTCAGTGAGTCAATCAGTGCCTGTTAAGATTGGTTTGCCTTGCACAGCCCAAGTGTCTAATAACTTTGAGGGGTATTTGGAACCTAATGTGTCTGATTCAGCCGGCCTGGTTGTGGCGCACACACTCACTGACGTGCACAATGGACTAACTAAGGCTCGGATTTTGAATCCTTCTGGACAGGACATTTCTATAAAACAGGGGAGGCGCTGAACTTCTCATGTCGGAACAGAACTCCCACCTTCACGGCGATCTTGATCATGTTCTTCACCACCTTCTGGGCTTCGCTGTGGTTCCCCGTGTGCTCTTTGGAGACGCGGTACAGCTCGTCCAGAACCTCGCTGCTGTTGTTGTCGATGAACATGTGAGCCATGGACTTGCTTGCCATGTGACTGAGGATCTTCTTCTGGGCCTTCATGGCCATGTACCAGAGGACGGATGGACACAGACATACAGTGTGTGTTTACCTGCGTCGGGCAGTCGGAGGAGTGTGTGTGTCGAGTCTGTGTGAGGAAGTAGCGTCTTCCGCTGTGTAACTGTGAGAGGAAGTGAGATATGTCACTTCTGCTTTCTGTCTCTCTCACACACTTAAACGCTGAGTTTCAGACTCTTGAGAGACGTGTCGTATCGTTCATAGCATTGAAAGTGTGACTGTTAGAACACAAACTAACCTGAAGCATCACAAGCACAAGCATACATGAGGCAGTGAAAAATCACACCAGATCTTTCTGATATCTGTGTCTTCACAGCTGCAATGAGATTAAAACAGAAAGTTTTCACCAGCTGTGCCTCCTCTAGAGCAGGGGTTTAGAAACTATGGGCCCTCAGGGGCTGCAAGAGAGTGCTGGGAGTCCGGGGAAAACTTTGGGGAAAAACTTATTTTAATTGAATATAATTTAAATCAAAGTTTATTTTAATAAAAAATGTATATTATTTAAATAATATAATCTGATTTAAATAAATAATAAATCTAACAGTACAGTACAGAAAAGATGCAATGATGTAACATAATAGGAACTTTAAATGAAAATATTAAAATAAATAAATACCAATTCATTTAAATAAATAGCGAATTAATAAATTAAATAGATTTAAAAATGTATACTATTAATTGATACATTGAATGTAAATAAACAAAATTATTAAAATAAATAAAACGTGATATAATAACTTTGATTAAAATAAAAATAATATTTTAATTTAATTTAATATTTAAATAAATAATATATTTGATTAAAATTGATATTTAAAAAGTGATATTTAAATAAAAACAAAAATATTTGACATTTGAAATAAATAAAACCTGATTATAATAAATAACTGATTTAAAAGTTGAATAAATAAAGTATTATTATAATTAGATTTCTTTTTTAAATGACGTAAATAGATAATAGATTAATACATTTGACTAAAATAAGTTTATTAAAATAGATAAAAGATGTAGTTGGTCATGGGTGGCTGTCCGTGTGCGCGTGCCTTCCACCTGGCTCTCCTCTCTTCTGCTTGTTTCAAGATCTTCTCCTCACCTGTATTTAGCTGTTTCTTGAGCTGGCAGTGCCAAGCTGATTTCTGAATTTCCTCACGTAGGTGGTTCCACGACGCGGAAGTGGTGTTACATGGGTAGCCTAAAGACAGAGCATCCTCAAGAGACTTTGCGAATTCCTCGAGCTTCTCTGGATGTTGCATCTTAGTCGCGTCAATGCATGGGTTCCCTTCTTATTTGCAGCGGCGGAGTTTCTTTGGTAGCAGCTTGATCTTGCAGCATACCAGTGAGTGATTGGAGTTGCCGTCAGCACTGTGGTATGAGTGGGTGAGAAGCACATTCTTGAGGCTTGTATGTCTGACGATGACCATGTTGAGCTGGTGCCAGTGCTTGGATCGAGGGTGGCGCCATGACACTGTGTTGTGGCTTTGTCTGGAAATAGGAGTTGGTCATGCAGAGGTCATGAAAAGAGCAAAGCTCCAACAGGCGCTGCCCGTTCTCGTTTATCTTGCTAACTCCAAAGGAACCCAAGCAGGAAGGCCAAGAGTTGTCTTCTGCACCTACTCTGGCGTTGAGGTTGCCAAGAAGGACGAGGTGTTCGCTGCTGTGCATGTTCTTGATGGCGTCATTCAGGTTGGTGTAGAACTCGTCTTTTGCCTCAGGTGTGGAGGTCAAGGTTGGGGCTTAGGCGCTGATTAGTGTAACTGGTCCCTCAAAGGTATGGAGGCGGAGAGTCAGCAGGCGATCTGATCCCTTGTTACCTGGTTCAACCATCTCCAGCAAGGTGTACTGCCATCTCACTGCAAACCCTACTCCATGCTCTCAGAGCGGCTATATCTACCTTCAGTCTCAGTAGCTCGTCGTTAATGACCGTTGTCTTTCTTACGTCACTGATGTTCAGGAGGTCGTCAAGCCCAGTTGTCATGGTGCGGACGTTCCGGCATCCCAGATTAAGAGCTGGTCTCTTCTTGTTGTTTTTTATTGGTGTGTTATTGCTTGGTGCAGAAATTGCGGTCTGCTTGTTGGATTTCCTTATCCCCATGCACCCAATGAGGAAGGCAGACCGTGGCAGGACAGCACCTTACTTGCTGGGGACTGCTCAACTTAAGACGGGCAGTAGCTGTTCAATGAGATGCGAAGATCTCTCCCACCGTCGGAAGCAACCCATGGCGCCACACTTTACGCCAATCGAGCGTAATATTATTATATTATTTTTGTATATCATTCATTATTCACCACGGAAGAAAAACAGACAACGTTGAGACTTTTATAAAATCTTACCACAGTATTTCCAGTTTACAGTGAGGATCATGCAGTAGATCAGAAAGCTGCTTGACTCCTGAGTCTCCTACTTTATTCCATGACAGATCCAGTTCTCTCAGGTGTGAGGGGTTTGATCTCAGAGCTGAAGTCAGATCAGTACAACCTTCATCTGTAACACCACAATCATTCAGCCTGTAGAGAACAATGGCACTCTTCAGTCTCTCAGTTCAGGAAACACTGATATAAATTATATGATATATATGAATTTCTCATTTTACAGTATTGCTTAGGTACGAAAGCACATGCTAAACTCATAAATGTGATCATCTTTTATCAGTGTAATGATTGTTGTCAGTGTGACTTACTGAACTGATCTGGATTCTGTAACCACAGGCAGCAGCTTCTGAAAAACTTCATCTGCTGTATTCTGTGCTCCAATAAACTGATTTAGATCAAAAACATCCATCTTCTGCTCTGGTGTCAGCAACACATAAACCAGAGCTGACCACTGTGAGGAAGAGAGTTTGGTTTTTCCAGATGTCAGATAATCTTGGTTCCCTTTCAGTTGGGCACGTTCGACGCCATGCACCAGTTGTCTTTCGCTTCAGAGCCGATCGGTCCTCATGTCGATGTCTCTGAAGAGTGTGTTGTATTCCAACGTGCGAGTGTGTCGGTGCTTCTTCAGGAAGTCTTTCCCGGTGCTGGTGTTTACAGCACGTGACAGCAGTGATCGCAAGCTTTCTAAGCTCTCAACTGCTGTTTTAACAGCAAAGCAAATCTCTGTGTTTGTTTGTCTGACGGCCAGTTGAGGGCGAAGAGAGTGAGTGCTTCACTGGTACAGGCTGCACCATCCCTGTCAATGTTATTCCCCTGTGCGCTCCGGCACTGGTGAGAGCCTTTATCCAGTACAGCCTTGCAACCTTCAGCTACCTCTTGCTTCGCCAGCCAACAGCTGGGTGCGGTTCGAGGACCCGGTTTCGCCTTCTCTGAGGTCATCTAGAGAAAGGTAAGAGTCGAACTACGCACTCAGACCCTTTCTCTGGCCGCCTTTAGGCCTTTCGAGCTGGGTCCCTGTTTGTTGCCTGAAGGCTGTGGTATCCGTGGATACCTTGGGCCCCCTGTGTTGGTCCGTTGTAGCACTGAAAGGTGCTCCCGACCGACTCAGCCGGTTCGTCATCAGATTCGGCTGGTAGATTCAGTTCTTCGGGCACCCTCCCATGTGCAGCGCTGTTTGTTAAACATCTGTGTTCCGAATTGTGTTGCCATGTGTGCAGTCATCGCTTCCTACTGGCAAAGGTTGCGATCGAGCTGTTCCTCCAGCCGATATGAAAACAGGCTTCTAAGTGAGGCCTGTTCTTCATTGTACTCAAACTATAGTGAGTTAGACCATTAGGGATCTGTGTGCTTGATTTGGGCTCTTTTTCTAAGCCTCCGTTTAAGTTACAACACAGTACGCATTACTAATGCCCAGCCCTATGAATGGTCTGCAGCGTGGGGCCTGAAGGACGCGTACCTCAGATATCCACTCCTCCGCACGGGTCATCCTGTGTCTTGTGTTGAGGGGTCGAAGTCTCGGTACAAGTCCCTCCCTTCGAGTGCTACATAGCCAGTTGGGTTTCAGGTCAACTGGAAAGGAGTACTTGTCTACGGACTGAGGAGCTTTTTTACAGTGGGGGGTGAACTTGGTTTACATGTTTCTCAATTGAAATGTGTCCGGTTGGTGCTTAGAGGTGAGAAAGGATCCTACTGAATAAACTTCAGAGGCTCCTGGGGCATATGTGAGATGCAGCCGCATATAAACGGTTTCCTCCATATGATGACTGCTTCAGCACTGACTTCATGACCAAGTTCCTAGGTGGCTGTGGCAGAGCAGCACGCTCTGTGTGTTAACAACACTTGGTATGCTGCAAAACTCTCAGCAGTGTTCAGACCTTTTGTTTCTCCGGGCTAATCGCTCCTAGAACCAAGTGTCTATTAAACACTAGCTCAGGGGCCATGTATAACGGGCATGCAGTGAGGAGGGCTTGGGCTTACTTCACACTGCATTGGCATTCAATTGCCTCGAGTTGTAGCAGTTTCCTTGCTTGATGCCGCTGCTCAGTAAGATGCACTGCCCAGTACAGCGACCGTTGCTCATACGCTTCCCTCGCATGTTACAACTCGCCCGCCACCTCCTCCTATTGGGTCAAAAGCTTCTGAGGTCGCTTTTTCCACTTTAAAAATTCCGGCCTGCTCAATCGTGCCGCCCAGGTGGCCTCACAACAGCCTGTTGCTGAAGAGAGTGGAGACTCCATCCCCAGGTGTTCCAGCTGTCCGGATATCTTTGGGGCCGCACAGTTACATCTGTTGCCGCTCTGATTTGTTCCCTTGCTAGTTGCTTACTCCCTTAAACACGGAGACACTGGCTCACAGCTGATGCCAGGGTCTATGCAAAGTGCGTTAAATCCCCAGTGAGCCCTCTTGCACATCACTGTGTTAAGTCAGGTAAGAGGAGCAGGTTCTTTAGTTGCCCCGTAATGGCCCAACTAGGACCTCATTCCCTAGACAGCCTTCCTGACTCATTTCTCTGAGACTTCTCAGGGATGGGGCTCCTTTGGCACCCACACCGAACCGGAGAAATCCAGGTTCTGTTGTGGTGGTTCAGCCATCTACCTCTGAAAGAGCTTAGATACTATTACTTCTGCGAGAGCTCCCTCTCAAAAGAATGAGGCTTGCTTTCGATCTGAAGTAGGACCTGTTCGTTGTTGGTGTTCTTCTCAATAGAGGGACCCCCGAGAGTGTTCGATCACTTCTGTGCTTCCTTCCTGAGTGTGGCTGCTCCATTCCAAGCGCTGCTCCACTCCAAGCGCCTGCAAGCGCTGCCCTGGAGGAGGCAGACCCAGCCCTGACTTTTCTCTGTTCCTCCCGCTAGTGCGGTTATATAGGACAGAATGCAAAGTCTCAGGACCTCTCCAGCTCTTGTCTGTTGCAGAAACCAGCTGAAGGGAAGGCGGTTTCCATGCGGAGGTTGGCCTACTAACATAAATTAGTGTGGCCAACATCTTGGTGAAATTCCAAGGTGCACCGTGCCCACCTGGGTAGTGAGCTCCTCCATAAAGAGAGTGTAGCTCCTTCCTGGGTGTTGACATGAGTGACTCGCTGACAGATTAGGAGTTGGGGGCTGGGCGACACCAGCACATTCGCTAAGAAATTAGCCTATGTGTCGAGCCGGTTGCTTCCATGGGCTCCCTTCTCACAAAGCCAGCCTCACCTTAGCCTGGTTTGTAGTGTCGGCTTGCTGCGCCATCCCCCTCCTATGGACTGGATAAGTGCGCCTCTTGCTCCATTTGAGTTCCCTCTTCCGAACTCTGTTGAGTTCCTCCTCACGTCTCCGTTCCCTTCTTCAGGGAACGAGGGTTACATACCGAGACGTTCCCTTTCAGTCGGGCACGTTCAATGTAGTCGACATGTTGACTGATTGGGATCCTTGTAGTCCCCCAGCCACTATTGCTGTATAAACGCTGACCAGGTTCCCCTCGGCTTCTCAGCGATAAACAACTGGTGCGTGCATCCACTTCCGTATTTATACGGAAGTATTGTAAAAACGAGCCAATGATTCACGCACGCCAATGTCCATTGGCTCGTTTTTACAATACTCGAAGATGATAGGCTCCCTAGCGTGATCCCACTCAGTCAACACGTCGACTACGTCTCCGTTCCCTCCTTCAGGAAACGAGGGTTACATACGTTGTATTTTTTTAAATTGTAATCAGGACGGTTTTCTGATTATTGAGGCCCAAAATGACAGAATTTCCTGCAGAATTTTCTGCAGAACTTTCCAGAATTTTTTTTTTTTTTACATTTTCTTTAAATGTATAATTAAACAATTTAAAATCACTAATCATTAACAGAAAAATTCAAACAATGTAAATTGATGTCTATGATGCTATTTCTAGAAAACCCTCCTCATCTGATGCTATTCTGGTATTGAGGGAGGTTGTAACAGAACTCTTTATACTGGACATTAATTTGCACAGACAATTATAATTAAATCACATGTCCAACGAAGACTATTAGGATTTGAATAATAAGATCAAGAACTTCATATTACATTAAGAACTTTAACTATGTTACTTTAAGTATTTCATGGTTACTTAAGGTAATGAAAGGCTTTATGCATCTCACCTGAAGACTCTCCTTGATCAGAATCAAAGGTTATAGACACAGATCCTCAAATCTCTGCATAAGCGGCTGTAAACATCACTAGACACTTTGAAGCTCTATTTCACTGATTCAAAGAATCTTAATTCTGGGTAAAAAATGGAGTCGATAAAAATGTGGAAGTTGGGAAATCTAGTATCACTTTCATTCTCCCAGTAAATCATGGTTGCCAGATCTGCCGTTTCATACACAGGTCAGTTGAGAAAGGCTAGTAGTGCTCCAGTTCTGACAATGTACAAATGTAAAAACTTGCTCATTTCACTGTTCAAATCTAAAAGCATAAGCTCTGCAATATCTGTCTTAAAATCAGCTCTTGTATCTCCTCTCTGTATGATTCACAGACATGACTCTAGTTTTCATTCCAAAGTGCAGGAGAAATATTATTTATAATTTGGCCCGAGAAAACTAGTAAAATCGACATGTTTACATCTAAACTTGTGCATTTTTAAGCACAAAATGTCAAACAAAAACTAGGAAAGCAATGTTTTATTTTGTGTACAGCATTTTCTGTGTACAGTTCTTCTTAATCTTATTCAACATGACATTTAAAATACAATCATTCTTTTTTTCTTCTTCCCATTATGGTTAAAAACATTAGAAAAGACTGGACAAACCTAAATGGACCAAATGGAGATTGATGAATATTAGAGTGATTAAGGCATTATGAGTTTAAGATGATGTATTTTAATTAATGAACGAATAAGATTTGCTCATACCAAGTCAAAACTTAAAAGTTATTAATAATAACATTACAATTACAAAATACCAAGACATTGTTTAATCTCAGTAGCAAATTGAGTTGCTAATTTGACATGAATCTAGTTCTTACTGTAGTTCTTACTGTAGTGATTTGACGGCAGATAAAGATGGTGATTTGAGGGATCAGTCGTTCTTATATGAACTTAATTGACACAATTTAACACTTGCCACAATTCATATTTTCTACTGACTATGAGCTAAATCGTGGCTACGCACAGAACATGCCAAAGAAATGAAACCAAACACCTTGTAATTACAGTTGACTTTGCTTACATGATGGAATATCATACATCTTGCAAGTTATTTTGGAAAAAAATGACATGTAACCAGATTCAACGTTATTTTGGCTAGAAGTGGGTTACTCATAGCCGGACTATATCGGGTCTATATTTAACCGAGATGGTGAAATGACGGCTATTGCTTGCTGGGTATTCTGTCATTCATCTTCCTCTGTCTTTTCTACAAACCTAAACTCTTCCTTTGGTTAAAAACAGTTTTAAAATGTCCTGTTGGGGGGAAAAGGCATCAATCTTGTGGTTCTGATGATGAATCCAGAGTGTTTGTGGACATGAAGCAGTAATACTGTAGTTCAGCATCTGATCTATAAAGAGCTTCATGGGTAAAGACTGTTAAACAGCCTTCAGGTCTGAGATCAGAACTGTGCAAAATACACACATGCTTTCATTTAGATTTGGCACAGCAGGTTTTAGCTCCATATCGGTCTCAGATGGTGATGGATTCATCATCTAGTGTCAAAGCTGCTCAGATCCTGGAGAAAATATTAGCGGAGCCCTTTTCTGCTCTTCTTTACTGGAAAGATCTGCAGATGAACAATACACACATTTGTGTTGATTGTATCTGCTTCTTCTTCGCTTGTGTTTTGATCAAGAGATTCATTACTTTTTTCAGAAGATGTGTAATAGCGCCCCCTACCGTATAACAGTGTAAACACGGTGTAACAGTTCCAGCATGTTTTCACTGTTACTGGCTGATTAAAGCTGTTTTGCAGTTATCCT
Organism: Rutilus rutilus; assembly: GCF_951802725.1. Taxonomy (NCBI): domain Eukaryota; kingdom Metazoa; phylum Chordata; class Actinopteri; order Cypriniformes; family Leuciscidae; genus Rutilus; species Rutilus rutilus. Next base: position 42,730,890 of record NC_140216.1, on the reverse strand, counting down.
CCTGTTCACCAGGGGGCGATAGCCTCAGCTGATGGGGTTAGAATGCCCATATAAACAAGAGCAAGTGATCTAGCCTTTGAGCCATGTGAAAGCTCAACTTGGGAAGGGCTCACAATTTTTTGAAATTTTTTTGAATTTTTTTTAAAGGGGTTTGAGTCAATGCTCAACTTTTATGCCTTCTTGTTGTCACTAGTTGAGGAACAGCGTGTTAGCAGTGCTCATTTTAGACTGTATATTTCATCAACTGTGTTTGTTTGGTGTGCTTCTGTGCATTCACCACAGACTTTACACCAGCATCAACTCTTCTTTGTTTGGATTACTCTTTTTTGAGTGAGTTATTCGCTACGACGAGACTGTGGTCGCGACTTTACTGACTTTGAACTGAATTTTTTTGCAAAGACAATCTGATTTACCATCGCTGGATTACAGGTTCAGGTATTTGTTTTAACTGTTGTTTGGCAAATATACTTGTTCCCCACTTATGTTTTTTTTTTTTTCATTTTGTCTAATTTGGGACGAGTGTTAAAACGGAAAGCTGGAAATTTCCATCAATGGCGGGGAAAGAGTTAATATAGAGTCATGAACACTAATAGATTACCACAACTTGATGAGGTAAAAGTAATGTGAGTTGGTATAAGTAATAAAATGGAACAGAGATAATAGAATTGAGACAAGAATTCATATAGTTAATTTGACATAGACAAAGCTCACATAGAAAGATCTAGTTAGTTCTTTCTATCTCTCCATCCGGACACTAATGCTGTACCTCAGATCAGTTGATTTCACTTGTTTGTCCGGAACGGTCACTCTTCACGGACACACAGCTGGACTCTGAGTTTCATCTCTGACTACTGAATCGAGTTACAATAGAATGCTGTCAATAATTCATATAGAGAAGATTTAATGTGGAGTTGCCAATTGATTAAAGACAGCATATAGAATGTATATTCTGCAATTCTAAATGAAAATGAAAACTTGATCAAGCATTTTACTACTAAAAGGTGTCCATAGTTTATGAATAACATTTTTTTTTAAAGATTTTCCTTTTACATTTAAAAGGGCCAGTGCATCATTCCTTTTTAAATAAAAAAAGAAATAAAATGCAATAGATGATTTTATTGTGAATGTTATTATAATCTAGAGGCATTTGAATGTGTTTGGAGGGCTGAATTACTCAAATTAAGTCAAATTAAATAAATATTTTATATGGAGATGTTTGTAGTAGAGCCAGTGTAAATGTCATTTCTGAAGAAACAAAAGTCGTCACCTTTAATTATACAGCGCTTTTTACAATATAGATTGTTTCAAAGCAGCTTTACAGTGATAACAGGAAAATAATGCAACAAAGTTTGTTTCGGTTGTACAGCAAAACTAAAAGAAAATATTGTCATAGTCCGTCTTAAGTTCAGTGTTGAATCATTTCTGTTGTTAAAAAGTTATTAATTTAGTTAATATATCTATAGAGCCGCTCTGGAGAAAACAGTGATGTCATCGTCCAGTTCTCATATAATGGTGTCAATGCAGATCAATAATATTGGCAGGAACTCAAACTCCATCAGTGACAGAATGGAGAAGAAAACCTTGTCAGAAACCAGTCAGTCACTCAGTTCTCCTCTGACCAACGAACGAACAGTGTATGATTATGATTCAGGCATTACAGGTCAGAAGTCAGATTGGATCTGAACCTTCAGAATATTTATCCAGTTCCATTTGGTTGAAGGTTTCCTTGTTTGACTTTACATGAAGGATTGGATCATTCTGTAAAGTTACACAAACACATGTGTGATGATCACTGTGGGTTTGTGTCTGTTGATTCTGTTGAATGTGATTGTGTCTGTAGCAGAGTATGTGAGCGGAGTGGAGTGGCAACTATCTTCCCTCCACGCTCCAAGCATTTAATAATCACTCCGCTCCAGCCCCACTCCGGTTTCACCATTTACCTCTCCCCGCTCCACTCCTCGCTCACTGATATCAGAAACACTGCCCAGTCTTCGCTCCCGGAGGAAATTGCAGCTAAAGTATTTATAAGTATGCTTTGAAATCTCGCAAAAGTTCTGCTCATAATATATAAGCATATTAAATGAAAAAAACAAAAACAATACTAGGAGAACAGTTTCAATGTGGTTTATTGGACAGTGTGCAAACTTTTCCTATGACATGCTAAGCTTATTATAAAAGTCAAATATCGTTGCTGCTTTTTGCAGTGCACATTTTGTCTGGAAAGAAGAAAATCAGTTATTTTATCTACGGGCCGCTACATTACTTACAGATTTCTGCTCATTTAAAATCAAATACAGACAGTACTGTAAGATTACATTTGTCTGAATGCAATGCATTAGTGAAAGAGTGATTGCGTGTGTGAATAAGTGTTACCTGTTAAAAATGTGCTTTCACCCGATCATATTCAGTAGGCTTGAGAACTCATGTCCATCGGGGTCATCGTAACCTTCACATTTTGTGAATTCTTACTAAAAATGCAGTTCTATAATGGGCCGTTTGCATGAATTGTACTCGTGATGGAGCGGTAGTGGAGCGAGTGAAAACCACAACGCTCCGACTTTTAAAAAATCCACTTCGCACAGCATTCAAAATCACACCGCTCCACTCCTCGCTCTGCTCCCACTCCACTCCGCTCACATACTCTGGTCTGTAGTGGCTCTTTATTCACCATCAGCTAATCCAGAGAAGGTCAGACTAACACCTAAAACCTGTAAGTAAAACACAGACAGTCAAATGTGTGAGACATTATTGCATTATCCACTTTAGAACAACTAAAAGAAACTACTTAGATGATTAAGTGAGAGATTATAATATAATACTGTGATACACAAATGTTAAAGCTGTTTTTAAACATTCAGATTAAGATTTGGCACCTACATCACCATGAATGATGACCCTTGACCCTTGTCTATAATCCTGTATGACTTTCCTCTTTCTATGTCATTGGCTCAGTTTTATTTATGATAAAGAAACTAGAGATAAATATTTAACATTATCTTCTATTGCAATTGACATTCTTTCAAAATACATAATTTATGGATAAAAAGACAATGACAAAAGCAAAATAATGAATTGTTTGAAATTAAAAGAAACTTGAAGATATTTAATTGTTGCTATAAACTATTATAATGAATCAAACTCTTATTAAACTTATTTCTCTTACTCTTTTTATTTATATTTTTCGCTTTACTGTTTTATGTGTTTTCTATCTCATTATTTGTTTTCTTGGCTTTTGTAAAGCACTTTGGTCAACACCAGTTGTTTTCAAACGTGCTATATAAATAAAATTGTATTGTATAGTATTAAACATGTTTATAGTGTGTAATTCACCATCACAAGGAAAGTATACTAAGAAGAAACAAAATTGACTTTCAATTAAAATATGAATCATCGTTTTAATCATCACTACTCACTCTAGCGTCTCCAGTTTATAATGTGGATCCTCCTTCAGATCAGAGAGCAGCTTCACATCTGAATCTCTTAGATTATTTTCAGTCAGATCCAGTTTTCTCAGGTGTGAGGGGTTTGATCTCAGAGCTGAAGTCAGAGCAGCACAACCTTCATCTGTAACACCACAATCCCTCAACCTGTAGAGAACAATGACACTCTTCAGTCTCTCAGATCAGGATCTACAGCTCAGATGAGTAGAAACTTCACAATCAGATGACAATGATCACACAGCATCATTAACAGGTCCAGTCTGAGGTTCAGGGGCCGTATTCACAAAGCATTTTATCTTACCACTAGGAGTACTCCTAAATCGCACTAAAAGATTTTAGCTAGGAGTTTTCTCTCAAAAGTTATTCACAACGCCTTTCAGACCTACTCTTAGTAAAGAAAAATGACAACTCCTAAACTAAGAGTGAGTCTTCGTTGCTATGGATGACGTCATTACTCATGCACGAGCTTGACTGAAGTGACCACCTTGATTGGCTGATGATTGTAACGCGGGAATGATTCCAAACCCCTCCCCTACGACGATGATTGACAGGTGACAGGTCTGAGAATGCGTGCGCTACACAAGTAGTGCGAAGGACGGAAGATTATGAATAACTGAATAAATAGCCTAAATAAATATAAAGAGTAAGGCAAAACAAATAGCCTAGTAGCCTAATGAAACATGGATTGATGCAATATCTTTGCAACATTATTGAATTAATCTGTCACTATATGCCTCTGCCTACGTTTGCAAAGAGAAGAACATTTTAATTTGATTCACAATCAAACGTTACAATTAGTTTACATGCACTGAATGAGTAGCCTAGTTTTGGTTGTTGTTGGTGGCGTTATTGCATCCCTAGTTATGCCTACAATGCAAAATTGTTCCCTCGCGATTGGAAGCTCCTGTAGCTGCCGCATACGGATTTCAAAACATCGCAACGTGAAATGCCACAAAAAGCGGTTTGTGAATAGGTCTTAGTGAGTTAGGAGTCCTCTCGACTTCTTTTAAGCTGTCCCAGGCTTAGGTGCTACTTTTAGGGCTAAAATGCTTTGTGAATTACTCTTAGTCAAAAAAATTAGGAGTCCTAAAGTTACGAGAGACACGCCAATTATTTTTAGGAATTGCTCCTAAATTCGCCAGTTAGGAGCTACTTTTAGCCTTAAAATTCTTTGTGAATACGGCCCCTGACCCGCTTCTACAAACTGCTTGCGCGGGTTAGTTTCCATTTGATAAAAATGTCAAGAATATTCAACAACAGTTTATTTAACGGTGTCCTTGTTACATATGTTACATGTATCTACCATGGTAATAACAGTAGATTATGCATAATTACATGTAACTAACCCTCAAACAAATCCTAATCCTACCCTAACCCTATAGTAAGTACATGTAGTTGCTTAATATTACTCAGTACTTAAATATATAATATACACTTTAAAATTAAAGCTGCAAGCAGCATTTATCGGGGTTCAAGCATTTAAGGCCTTTAAGGCCTTTAAGCACAAAAGCATCAAAAGTTATTAAGTTTTATTTAGCAAGCATGTAACCACTGACATAATAGATGGAAAAGACCATTTACAGCCAATACAGGCAATTTACCATAGGAAATATATGGTTTTAAAGCTTTTTAACAGTTATAGCGCCACCTATTGTCCGATCTCCATAAAATTGCATGCTTGTTAATGATGTTATGTTACATATGCTAACCAATTTTTGTGAAGTTCTGAGTTTTCATTTATGATTTATATGCTTTTTAGTGTATTTTGCCACACCAATTTTATAAATGACCCTATTACAGCCATAGAAATGCAAAAGTTCAACTTTTTTCGATAATTATTGATCTAGAGAGTCCAGAGAATTGTCCTAGACTGGTTTGGTGCCGATCGGGTCAAAAACCAGGGACTAGTTCGCAAAAGTAGGTTTCGGACAAAATTCGACATAGCAAAATTTTTTTAATTGGAGATAGCCATTTTGTCTAAGAGTCCTCTAAGAGTTATGCACGATTTTGTACTTTTGGTTGCTGTAGCGCCACCTATGGGCCAATCGGGGTCATACTCTGATAGGTTCTCCCCAAAATTGAGGCCTACCATCTGGCCAGGTTTTAAGTCTCTAGGCCTTACGGTTTGTCCTTTACAAATCCATACAATTACAATAGGGTTTCAGCATTTCATGCTTGAACCCCTAATAAAGTGTAACAGAATATTCATTTTTTATGCAAGTACCCAAAAATCATCAACATATCTGTATATGAACACGGTTGTCACATCTTTACATCATTCAGTCATGTTTAAACTATCATTAATATTGTAAAATGATATCAGACACATTGGAAAGAATATAATGAAAATAGAAACAACAGTCCCATAAGTAATATTACAGTAGATCTTTTTTTGTATGACAATCATTATTTACCATATGAGACATTTTATACAAACTTACCACAGTATCTCCAGTTTACAGTGAGGATCCTGCAGTAGATCAGAAAGCTGCTTGACTCCAGAATCTCCTACTTTATTTCCAGTCAGATACAGATCTCTCAGGTGTGAGGGGTTTGATCTCAGAGCTGAAGTCAGAGCAGCACAACCTTCATCTGTAACACCACAACTACTCAACCTGTAGAGAACAATGACACTCTTCAGTCTCTCAGTTCAGGAAACATTGATATAAATGTTATGATATATATGAATTTCTCCTGAACAGATTTGTATATGAAAGCAGTTGTCACCTCTTCACATCATCCAATCATGTTTTTGACTTGTAAAAACTATTAACCCTCTGAGGTCTGAGCTGTTTTCTGGGCCCTGGAGGTGTTCTGACATGCTCTGACATTTGTGCTTATTTCTGTTACTTGTGACATTTTCATGGCTAAAGTCTAATTACACTGTATTCAGCACAAACTCTGCTACAATAATACATCAACAGCATGTATGTAAAAGTTTGTAGTTTTGAGATAATGACATTTATGCGTGGTTTGTGAAAATACAAAAAAAAATTCTCACTGAAATAAGGCCATGAAACCCATACTGATTATTTCTTCACAAGACTTTTGAAAATTGTATGACGTAGCCTAGAATATTTGCTCTAAAACTATGTGAAAATCACCCTGACTGCTCATTCAGAGAAGACAATATATTGATTTAAAATTTTTACGACGTGTTTTGTGTGAGAAAGCTCTATGCGTGAGCTCATTAATATGTATGGCTTTTTACACCTAAGACAAAGACCCTCCCCTAATGGCCCTATTAGGACCTATCAGGCCCCTGTCATTCTGAGCAACCTTGCACAATACTGTAAATGAGGAGATTTCAAAAAGAATGGCTTTTAGATTGTTTGGATTTATTTACACAACATAATCCAAATAGACACAACAAATGGCAAAAAAGCACTTATTGAAAGACAGAGACCTTTGTGCCATTCCTAAAAACATTGTACATACCTTTCATTTCCAAGGTGTTTGATTTTCACTTTACCATGTTCATGTTCCAGAGACTCATGTGAGTGTTGAAGTCGGCAGGACTCAGTGGTTAAAATTGCTTTTTAAAATTCACAGAATACACACACACACACACAAATGTTTCCAACAATATATAATATAATGAACACCAGGTTTGTTGTGCCTTGTAGGCATAGGCTATGCGCAGTGCTGGATAAAATAATAATAACAATAGATAGCAGTATAAATCTTCCAAAAGATTTCAGTAACAACCAAGCTAGAGAAAAATATATTGATTATCATGTTACTTCAAATGTTTCCATTCGTTATGATGATATGAAATGAGATAATAGTAAAAACATGAAGCTGTTTGGTGTGTTTTGCTTTTCAAATTTTCAAATGATACATTCAAACGCGATCGCGCTGCAAAATATGATACATTCAAACGCGATCGCGCTGCAAAATATGATACATTCAAACGCGATCGCGCTCAAATATAAAACATTATGGTTACCATACATATCTACGTTTGACCAGATATCCACAAACACAGTAGGCCTAACAGTAAACACGGGTCTAAATATTATAATATTCCCCATATATCTAGCAACAGTTCAACTGCAATGTGACATTTATGCAACAATAACAAACTAATATGTAAGAATTTCTTACCTTAAATCTTTCTTGTCTTCAAATCGCATTCTTCTTCTTCTGAGGTAGCCTAAATCCAATGTAAGCTCACGGTGCGCCTAACTCGACGAAAAGTGAAGTGTTTTGGTGTTTTGTTTTCGAGGTAATGAGCGCGATCGCGTTCCATGTGGAGATTTGCATGTGAATGTCTTTTGCGCTCGTAGGCGTGGCCAAATTAACTGTAATGAGCAAGCGTTTGAGAAGCTGGACATCTTGTTGGTTTTATACAAATTACTTAAACAGAGAATATTTGTTTTCGTTTTGAACCCGATCGTTTTAAAAGTACACACTTAAATGTTTATAAAGGTGTATGGCTCATAAATGTGTGACAAGTATTCGCTGAGTTTTGTTTCAGTTTATAGACGTGCTCAAGAAAAAAAAGTTCACCGCGACGGAGAGGCAGAACGCACACCCTGTTTATTTTCTTTATTTTACAAAAGCACAATGTTTTGATTTGATTGTAAGTGGACACATACAAAAGTAGAAATATCACAGATTCTTTTTTTATATTTCTTTTTTTCTGTATGACCATAAATGATGGAGTAATTTAAGTTTATAGTTCTACAATGTGGAGAAAATCCAGCAAAACGCGGGGGCGCGTTTGCCGACCTCAGAGGGTTAAAAGTAAAATTACCTCAGAATCTTTGGAAATAATCTTCAGAAGATCAAACATCCTTTTCAGTTACTTGATGGTAAACTTTTTTTGTATATCATTCATTATTTACCACAGGAGAAAAACAGACAATGTTGAGACTTTTATAACATCTTACCACAGTATTTTCAATTTACAGTGTGGATCCTGCAGTAGATCAGAAAGCTGCTTGACTCCTGAGTCTCCTACTTTATTCAATGACAGACTCAGTTCTCTCAGGTGTGAGGGGTTTGATCTCAGAGCTGAAGTCAGAGCAGCACAACCTTCATCTGTAACACCACAATCCCTCAACCTGTAGAGAACAATGACACTCTTCAGTCTCTCAGTTCAGGATCTACAGCTCAGATCAGCAGGAACTTCACAATCAGAAAGAGAGACTTAATCCACGACACCATTAACAGGTCCAGTCTAATTTAAGCATGATCTTTTTTATTTATATTTTCTCCTAACACCGCATCACAACCATCCGCTGGCTGTGTATGAAACCTCAGAGGCGTTTATAATCGACCTGCTCGACACTGTATTATTATATGAAAAGGTAGTTTGGAGAAAGAAACCTAAACAAACAAACAAACAAATAAATAAATAAACAAAGATTTTATACAGATAAACTATAAATTAGTGGTGGGCCATTATCAGCGTTAACGTGAGACTCTTATCGGGCGATAAAAAAAATATCGCCATTAATCTATTCTCCAAGTTGGTGTTGGGAGCTGGCTCTATAAGACACAAGCTAGGATGACGCAATCTACCCGCGGCCGCGAGGCACCCGGCTGCAACGCATCATATTCGTCGTCATCTTAAGTAAACACGGCTGAAAGTGAAAGCTGGTGAAAAAGATCGGTGCAACATCTATTATTTGGACTTAGTTCGGATTTAAGCCGTCCGACGAGCAGCAGCAAACTATATAGACAGAGTGTGTGGGGTAACAGTTCTGTAAGTTAACACACGACTAATCCATTCTACCACCTCAAATTCAAAACGAAACATATCACTGAATACCAGCGCGCGCGTATTATTCCCAATATATCTTAGTGGTGTAGCACATAATCTCTGTCTGCGCCCGATTTTAAGAATCGTTGTTGTGTTTCTTTTTAACTGAAAAGACATCAGTTAGACAATATTCTAATTTTAAATTTGGGGTTTCATAAGCTCCAAGCCATAATAAACATTAGACCTACTTAAGTCTCTGCAGCTAGTGTACTTACATTTTATTTATCTGCAAAATGATGTTGTATACTTACAGTTTTGCACAATATATGTTCTCAAAACTACATACACCCTTTAAAAAAAAAAAACATTTAGCAGTTGTTTAGCAGGGTCTGTGTAACCTGTTCTGAAATGGTTTTATTATAATATATATCGTTATCGCAAGAGGCTGCAATGTACATCACAATAAGGATTTTAGGCCATATCGCCCATCCCTAATTGATAGCCTATAGTAGTTGATAATAACATAGACCTACCTAATGTTGCCTACGGACGGTAACAGTACAGTAGTAACCTTTTACAGTCTATGAGTAGAACAGCTTTCTCAAGCAGTTTGTGATGCATTTTGGAAACAGGAGATGAGCCCCTGGTCTAATGCGCCACCTGGCTTGAGAAACCCGTTCTCAAAGACTTACTTTTATAGTCATTATTTGGGTAGCACACATATTCTGAATGCCTTCGGCAGAATTCAAATGAGCCATTTTAATCTAGATTAATCTAGATTAATTTCAAAATGAATCTAGATTAATCTAGATTAAAAAAATTAATCTATGCCCACCTCTACTATAAATATAATAGGATTAAAGATAAAACATATTTAACTTGCAATTTATAGTACAGTTAATAATTTTACTGGAAAAACATGCTACCATATGAACAAGGACAAATGGGCTATTTGTAAACCATAATTTTATACATTACTACTATTGATATTTTTTTGTTTATTTTGGTACATAAACTCAAAATTAAATCCATAAGATAAAAAAAAGTATATTTATTATGAATTAGTTTCATAATAGAGTTACAATTCAAGTAAGGATTAGCAGAAGCCATTGCTTATTACAACACTTCTCACAATCTCAATGTACCTTCATTCAGTCTCTCTTTACGTTTGTTTAGTTTGTCTGTTCACCTTTCAAACAACAGAATATGGCCAATTAACAATACATAATCAACAGCTCCTTAAATCGTATATTCAATTACATTTAAAGAATATAACCACCTGTGACATTTCAGTTTGGGTTTGGACTTTCTGTTTATATTTCTGATCAGTTCCTGTGTTCATTTGTTCAGTTTCCCACCACTCCTTTGTTTCTATGGTTACCGTCTTCATTAGTTATTTTGGTTCAGCTGTGTGTCATTAATTATCTTGTTTTAGAGGTCCTATGTTTGTCTCATGTATATATACCCTGTGTTCTCCCTCAGTCTCTGTCGGTTCTCGTTTGTTATAATGTGGTTTTCTCTTGCTTTTTTCCTTTTAATCTCAGTTATCAGTTTATTAAAAAAGAAATCAGGGGATTACAGTATTAATAGTACTGTAATATTGTTGCCAGAAGGTTTGTTTTGAACTCTGTAATGTAGGGGTGTCCAAACCTGTTCCTGGAGGGTCACTGTCCTGCAGAGTTGAGCTCCAACCCTAATTAAACAAACCTGAACAAACTAATCAAGCTCTTCAGACTGACTAGAAATGTCCAGTTGAATGTGTTGGAGCTGGCTGGATCTAAACTCTGTAGGACGTTGACCTCCAGGATCAGGATTGGACACTCCTGCTGTAATGGATTATAATATACATGTGAGAAAACAGTTTCAACTTAAATAAATATTTAATGTCCACAAAATTATGCATTTAGTGAAAAGCCGTATAATAAGTGTTATGAATGTATATTATCCCTTAAATGATCATCTTGTTTAAGCTTGTTTGTTTATCTTGGTTCAAATCTAACCCTAATCCTAACCCTTGCTAGAAACAATTTTACTTTGCAGAAGCCTTGAGTTTCGTGATAAGATATTTAAACTAAAATCAATATTTTGAGTCCAGTTATTTACTTATGTGGCAAGTAGGTGTATAATAAGCAGGATAATATACATTAAAACTGTTCTCATGACAAAATAAACCTGACAGGGTGATCAGGACTGATACAGAGGAGTCTTGTTTCGCCCTGAATGCACAACTAGCTACGGTTTATCCATCACATTCAAGTATTAGTAAATAAAAACTTTGGAAAGAATCTCATGAATATTAAACAACAAATTATCTATCAGGACAATTTTTGTCTTTTTTAGTTTTTTTTGTTCATTATTGACCATATGAAAAATGGAGGATGTTGAAACATTTATAAAATCTTACCACAGTATCTCCAGTTTACAGTGATGATCCTGCAGTAGATCAGAAAGCTGCTTGACTCCTGAATCTTCTACTTTATTCCATGACAGACACAGTTCTCTCAGGTGTGAGGGGTTTGATCTCAGAGCTGAAGTCAGAGCAGCACAACCTTCATCCCTAACACCACAATCACACAACCTGTAGAGAACAATGACACTCTTCAGTCTCTCAGTTCAGGGTCTACAGCTCAGATAAGCAGGAACTTCACAATTAGAAAGAGAGACTTAATCCACAGCACCATTAACAGGTCCAGTCTGATGTTCAGACCCTCTTCTACAAATTGCTTGTGGGGGTTAGTTTCCATTTGATAAAAATTGCAAGAATATTCAATAACACTTTATTTAAAAGTGACCTTGTTACATATGTTACATGTAGCTACCATAGTAATAACAGTAAATTATGCATAATTACATGCAACTAACCCTCAACCAAATCCTAATCCTATCCTAATCCTACCCTAACCCTATAGTAAGTACATGTAGTTGCTTAATATTACTCAGTACTTACATAATACATAATTACACTGCAACAATGACACCTTAAAATAAAGTGTAACAAAATATAAAAAACTTTATGCAAGTACACAAAAATCATCAACATATCTGTATATGAACACGGTTGTAACATATTTACATCATCCAGTCATGTTTATACTATCATTAATATTGTACAATGATGTCAGACACATTGGAAATAATCTACTGAAAATAAAAGCAACATTTAATTAGTTATTTCAAAGTAGATTTTAGTATGACAATCATTATTGACCATATTAGACATTTTATACAATCTTACCCGAGTATTTCAAGTTTACAGTGAGGATCCTGCAGTAGATCAGAAAGCTGCTTGACTCCAGAATCTCCTACTTTATTTAATGACAGACTCAGTTTTCTCAGGTGTGAGGGGTTTGATCTCAGAGCTGAAGTCAGAGCAGCACAACCTTCATCCCTAACACCACAATCCCTCAACCTGTAGAGAACAATGACACTCTTCAGTCTCTCTGTTCAGGAAACACTGATATAAATGATAATATATGTGACCCCCAGGGGGCGCACTCAAGCACACAATTTGAATACCTAAGCTAGAAAACCCAAACAGCGCTCCCATTCAAGCTATCTAGACAGGTTATGTCCAATAAAATAACAGAAATGGGACTGATGTACTCAAATATAACTTTATTAAACACTAGACACAATAATATGCTGATTGGCAATCAGAGCAGGCAAATGTTCCCTGTAGGTAGCAGTGGAGAAAATTCTACAATAAAATAAGTCACAGTGAATAAAGTCTCATAGTAGATGAGTTACAGTGTATAAAGTCTCATAATACATAGACTACAGTGAATAAAGTTGAATAAATAGATACTGTTCACATACACACACTCCAACACTGCAAGAGACACTTCAAACCAAATAGGCCGTGCACACACACTAACACGGTATTTCACATTTCACACTAGTAAACACTGCAAAATAAGCACTGTCCCCACAGGAGATATTGCACAATGCCCATAGGCCGAATATGGGGGTATAATGATTGCCAAACAAACAGAAAAAAATAATAATTTAATTAGCAGGCTACCACTAGTAGGCCTCCACCCTAGGCCCACCTAGGTCCAGTGCTGCGTTCCAGTCCAAAATTGTCATGCCCTTCACTCGCTAACTTCCCTCCGTCTCGTTCACTCGGATGTACGTCATCGCTTACGATGCACGAGTGCCCACTACTGGTGGAGACTGCAATGGGCTGAACTGGAACACCCTAAGCCCTTGATCACTTGGAATCAGCTAAGGAGTTGATTTATTATTTAAATTTTTTCCCTTTAAGAATTTGTTTAGTGTAGCATCCAAATGTACATAGGTGTGTGTGGGTTGTTTTAAATTAAAAAATATATACCGGTATAATTAATATATCATAGAGTTGTTTGTTGTGGTGGTGATTAGATGAGATTTGTGGTGACGTCACAATCGTACTGCATTGTGGGACACATATAGGTGCCTGAAGTGAACATATGAAGTAGACTCGCTCCCTCTGTCAAAATCGAGGGAACGAGGGTCTGTCCATATAAACTTCCCTCGTCCACTTCACGAAGTGGAACGTACTTCAAAATGGCGGTGAGGATTCCCCCGAGGGGAAGTGCTTAGGGAAGTTCGCAAGTGTGTGTCTTAAAAGTGGACTGGAACGCAGCACTGGTCCGCACAGAACGGTGGTGGCAGATTTCCAAGGCACACACAAACATCCAAAGAAATGAAAAATAAAACAGAATGATTAAACCCAGGAAATTCAGTTGCTAGTTGGACAGACGAAAGCAATCCTCGTTTTTTTAAACCAGCCTAGATAAGTTAGAGCTATATGCACCGTAGTGGTGTCAACAATAATCGATTCGGCGATGCATCGCAATGCGGGGCATGCACGATTCAGCATCGATGCGGCAACATCAAATGGCAAACGCAATGTAAGCGGAACGAAACTGAGCTACTCGTGACGGACTGTTTATCAGTTTGGACCAACGCAGCGCGAGCCGATCTTATACTACACAACGCTAAGAGATCCAGTAAAGAAAGCATTTGAACTCGCCACTAAAGTAATAACATCGCTGCGAGATCTAGTGAGAAACATTCACATTTCTCCGTTATTAACGGATCAAACAGCGCTGACGTGGAAACCAGGAAGAAACGTACTCGGTTACTAACGTAACCTCGGTTCTCTCTAGAGAGAGGAACGAGTACTGCGTAGAATACGCTAGGGGAAAATCCTTTTCCACGAGAATACTGAAGCCCAAAAAAATTATCCTTTAATTTTGTATTAATGTAAAACGCGTTGCGGCAGCATACAGACATAGGCGAGGCAGCTCGCGCGCCTATTGGCTGGTCTGCTGGCAACTGCTTAAGCCTATCGAGCGAGACCTAGAGTGACGTCAGACCCAATGAGGGCGCTTCGCGCCCTCTGCGTCACGTCCCGCCGAGACGGGCGTGGCTTAGGTCTATAAATACCGCTCGCAGGCATTATTTCTCTGGTTCATAGTCGAAGCAACCAGAGCGCGTGCAGGCACGGCAGGATACGCAGTACTCGTTCCTCTCTCTAGAGAGAACCGAGGTTACGTTAGTAACCGAGTACGTTCTCTTACGAGAGATACTCTCGTACTGCGTAGAATACGCTAGGGAACCTACTGTAAAACGCCGTGCGTGCTGGGATCTGATACCATAGACTCAAGGGCGACAGCCCGGAGTTCATACAGTACATAATCACACAGGGGACTCACAGGGAATCCTGGAAGAGAGGGGGGTTAGCCACTATCTTCCTTATAGCAGCATAGAGCAAGGATTGCAATACTCAATAGCTGCATAACTGACAGCGCCAGTTATGAGATTTTGGCCATACTAGACCGACAGTAGTCTGGCCTGTAGTGCGGGAACCTCTAGGTTGTAAAACCTTATAAATGTAGACGGAGAGGCCCAGCCTGCCGCCATACAAATATCTTGCAAGGCAATCCCACTTGACCATGCCCACGATGAAGCCATGCTTCTCGTGGAGTGCGCTTTGACATCCAGCGGGCACTGCATGCCCTTGGTTGTGTAAGCTAGCGCTATTGCGTCCACTACCCATCTGGATAGGGTCTGTTTCGAAGCGGCTAGTCCCTTAGAACGCCCGCTGAACGAAACTAAGAGCTGCTCCGTCTGTCTGAAAACAGACGAGCGAGACACATAAGCTCTTAACGCCCTGACTGGGCAAAGGGAGCTTTCGTCCATATTTCCTTCAGTGACTGGCAGGGCAGACAGGGAAATGACTTGTGCTCTGAACGGTGTATTGAGGGATTTAGGAACATAACCGTGCTTAGGTTTGAGTATAACTCTAGAGTCATTCGGCCCAAATTCCATGCACGTCGCGCTTACTGAGAGCACGTGTAAGTCCCCTATGCGCTTCACTGAAGCGAGAGCCAGAAGAAACGGCGTCTTGAAAGACAGGTGTTTAAGATCAATCTCCTGCAAGGGCTCAAATGGATGACCTTTCATGGCTTCCAGTACCGTAGAAAGGTCCCATATAGGGACTGTGGGAGGTCTGGGAGGATTCAGTCTCTTAGCTCCTCGAAGGAAGCGAATGACTAAATCGTTCCTTCCAATAGACTGGCCGAGCGTGGTCGAAGAGAACACTGCTATGGCCGCTACATAGACTTTGAGCGTGGAAGGGGACCTGCCCTTATCCAACAGCTCCTGTAGGAAGGAGAGAACCTCCGTCACACCGCAATGCAGGGGTGACACACCACGAGCTGTGCACCAGCTAGAGAACACTGACCATTTTGAGGCATAGAGACGTCGCGTAGACGGAGCTCTGGCCTGTGTGATAGTGTTTAACACTCCCTGTGGGAGGTCAGCGGGTACCCGTTGATGGCCCACACATGGAGGGACCACAGCTCTGGGTGAGGATGCCAAATCGAGCCGTTGGCTTGAGAGAGGAGATCCCTCCTCAGAGGCACTGGCCACGGGGCGGTGCTCGCTAACTGCATCACAATTGGGAACCAAGGTTGGCTCATCCAAAGTGGGGCTACAAGCAGCACTGAGCATCCTTCTTCCCTGACCCGTTCTACCACCTGAGTCAGGAGGGAGACGGGGGGAAAAGCGTAGAGAGGACGGCGAGGCCACTCGTGGGTCAGCGCGTCCTTGCTCTTCGAGAAAAATTCTGGACAGTGAGCGTTTTCTTGAGACGCGAACAGGTCTACTTCCGCTCTGCCGAATTTCTTCCACAGCAGCTGGACTGTCTGTGGGTGCAAAGACCATTCTCCTGTCGGAACCTGTTCCTGGACAGTCTGTCTGGTCCTATATTTAGGAGCCCTGGCACGTGCGCTGCTCTCAGCGAGAGCAGGTTGCTGCGGGCCCATATCAGGAGGCGCCTGGTTAGCCTGTACAGAGTCAGGGACCTGAGGCCGCCCTGGCGATTTATGTAGGACACCACTGAGACGTTGTCTGAACGTATTAGCACGTGGTGTCCCTTTATGAGGGGACAAAAGCGCGTGAGCGCTTTGCTCACTGCCAACATTTCGAGGCAGTTGATATGTAAGAGCTTCTCCTGCTTTGACCATTGGCCAAAAAGCGGTCTGCCCTCGAGCAGCGCCCCCCATCCCGAGGTGGATGCGTCCGTGGACACCACCATCACTCTCGAGGAAGTCCCCAGGCTTACACCTGATTGGTACCAGTCTTTTGCCTCCCAAGGTTTCAAAGCTGCAATGCATGCTTGATTGACCTTGACGCGAAGCCGACCGGAGGCCCACGCTGTGCGTGGTACTCTCTTTCTGAGCCAGAACTGCAGTGGGCGCATGCGCAGAAGGCCCAACTGGAGAACTGAAGATGCTGAGGCCATCAGACCGAGCATCCTTTGAAAGGCTTTGAGAGGGACTATCGCGCCGCAGCGGAACGAGCCGGCTGCGCGCCGAATGTCCAGTGTGCGCTGAGATGACAGGCGTGCTGTCATTAGCAGCGAGTTCAGCTCTATTCCCAGAAAAGATATAATCTGTCTGGGGAAAAGCGAGCTCTTTTCCCAGTTCACTGCGAGACCGAGATTCTCGAGGTGATCGAGTAAAATGGTCCTGTGCTCTACGAGCTCTGAGTGAGATTGGGCTAGAATCAGCCAGTCGTCCAGATAGTTCAGCACTCGTATGCCCCGTAATCTGAGGGGTGCGAGCGCTGCGTCCATGCACTTCGTAAATGTACGGGGTGCCAGGGACAAGCCGAAAGGCAGGACTGTGTACTGATATGCCTGGCCCTCGAAGGCGAATCTCAAAAATCGCCTGTGACGTGACTCTATCTGTATTTGAAAATACGCGTCCTTTAGATCTATTGACACAAACCAGTCCCCCTGGCGGACGTGCGCGAGGATTTTTCTGGTTGTGAGCATCCTGAACTGGCGCTTCATAAGCGCTCTGTTCAGCTGCCGCAGATCTAGTATGGGTCTGAGACCCCCGTCTTTTTTGGGCACCAGGAAGTATCTGCTGTAAAGCCCCCCTTCGCTTTGAGCTTGAGATAGGGGTTCTATAGCCCCTTTGCTCAACAGTTTCAAAATCTCGGCTCGAAGTAGATGAGCTACTTTCGATTCTACCGTGGTCTCGACGCGCGCCATGAAGCGGCGAGGGCGTCGGCGAAACTGCAGCGAATAGCCTTCTTTTATGATGTTCAGCACCCATCTCGAAACCCCGGGAAGCTTTTCCCACGCAGGTGCGCGAGTAGCTAGGGGCTGGATGCGAAGCACGCTCTGATCGGCTCGCGATACAGCGGCTTTTATGTGCTGTGACATAAGCGTCGCGCTCATGACATCTGAGGCAGGGGGCGCGCTGATAACAGCGGGCAGAATGCCCGCGCTCGACTCCTCCGCAGTGTTTAGCTGAGAGGAGGAGGGCTGGGCTAGTTTCATGTCTGTGTGTGGGCGTGGGCGCAGAGCAGCGGGCACATACACCACCTTTACAGCATTGCTCGCGTGAGCAGAGCATATGCATACTGGTCCTGTATTTACAGGGACCGTGAGACATGTGGGAAGTAGCGTTTGTGGGCACTGGGTAGTGGGCACTTTTGCTACATTTGAAGCGCAATCGATCTGAGTAGATTTTATGTGCGCGGGCCCTGTGTGAAGGGCTGTGCTTGTGTGTAGGAATGGGCACTGAGTAGTGGGCATTTTTTCTACACATGAAACACCGTCGGCCGTGGCCGGGACACCAGAAAATACACTCTTTAAGGGATTTATCTGGGTAGCCGTAAAAACGGCTTTTGTGTGCAGGCAAGCGGGTAATGGAACCGGCTTGTTGGCTGCTAAATACGCTGGACCAGTCACATTTCCTGGAACTGGACGAGCGGCAAGCTTTGGTGGAAGTCCGGCCGCAGCGGGACTTGGACACCGTCGCTTTCCTAGGCGTGCTAGGACGATTTCGGGGCCTCTGGCTTCAACGCAATCTTCTGCCGCGGGCCACGCGGGGCGGGGCGGCGGCCGGATGAGCGAGAGCGCGGTCTCGAGCTCTGAGTTTGGCGGCGTTGAGAAGAGGAGGCGGCGGGCGGAGGCTTAGGCTGTGAGCTCTGAGCAGACGGTTTCGCACGGCCTGCTGCAGAACCGGAGCGCTTCGGGAGGAAGTGCTTCATGGCCTGGGTCGCTTTCTGCACCTCAGCGAACCTATCGGCGAAATCTTTGACCGAGGTTCCGAAGAGGCCGGCAGGGGAAAGCGATGCGTCGAGGAACGCGGTGCGTTCTGACTCAGTCATGTCAGAGAGCGTAAGCCACAGATGTCTCTCAGACACGGTGAGCGAGGCCATGCTCCGTCCAATGGCCTGTGCTGCTGACTTGGTGGCGCGAAGAGCGAAGTCTGTAGCGCTCCTCAAGTCCGGCACGCAGATTGCGTCAGGTCCTCTCTCGTCCAGCTGGCGGAGGAGATCGGCCTGGTATATCTGGAGCGTGGCCATGGTGTGCAACGCTGACGCGGCCTGCCCGGCGGCGGAGAAAGCGCGGCGGAGCAGGGCTGACGTCGTGCGGCAGGCTTTTGAGGGCAGCACCATCTTAGCACGCCGTCCAGCAGAGGGCGGGCATAAGTGCGCTGCAATAGCCTCTTCGACCGGCGGTAGGGAGTGGTAGCCTCTGTTCTTTGCGTCGTCGACAGCGGAGAACGCCAAAGAGACAGAGGATCGTGTCCTGGCCGAAAAAGGGGAGCCCCAAGACTTAGCGACTTCTTCATGAAGCTCAGGAAGAAAGGGCGCTGGCTTGGATGCAGGTGAAACGCGCTCCCCAGGCAGGAAGTAGCCGTCCAGCCGGTTGTGAGCAGGCTGCTCAGGCGTAATCCACTCGAGGCCGAGGCTCGCCGTGGCCTGAGTGAGCACGCGCATGAGCTCCGCCTCAATGCTCGCTCTCTTTCCCGTAGAAGCACGGGCAGGGGGGGCGGGATCCTCAGAGCTCGCCCAATCCTCACTGCCTGATGCTATGAGAGAGCAGGAATCCCCCTCTCGTAGCAGCGCGTCGATCTCATCAGCGTCATCGACAGAAGCGGCGGCAGACCGCGGCCGCTGTCCGTCCGGAAGTGAAGCTGATGAAACCGGAGAAGCAGGCGGGCGCACCGGCGAGCTTTGACGGCTGAGAGAGGGCTCCGGGATTCGCTGAGCGCGGCGCTTTTTACGGCGCGGCACAACAGCAGGTGTGGGCGCAGTCTCGTTGAACAGTGCCAAGCGAGTCCTCAGAGTCGCTAATGGCAACAGCTCGCAGTGATGGCAGCCGCCATCAGCGAGCGCGAGAGCTGCATGTTCTTGACCCAGGCAGGAAGCGCAGATGACATGGCGGTCCCCGTCGCTGAGTGTGGCTTTGCACGAGCCACAAGCAGGCATCTTGAAAAAGACGCAGCTCTTTTAGACAGTGTGAGTCGCGCCGGCGAACACACACACACAGTGCAATAAAGGATATGGGCGCTGGATAGCGCAGCAGGAAGGCGATGAAGGCGGCGCGGCCAGCAGCTTCGTCGACTCGTCCCGCTGAGGTGCTTCTTCAACAGCGCGGCTTCTTCTCGGATCCAGCGATGTGAGTTGCTTCGCTGAAGGATGAAAAATCAGAGAAATAATGCCTGCGAGCGGTATTTATAGACCTAAGCCACGCCCGTCTCGGCGGGACGTGACGCAGAGGGCGCGAAGCGCCCTCATTGGGTCTGACGTCACTCTAGGTCTCGCTCGATAGGCTTAAGCAGTTGCCAGCAGACCAACCAATAGGCGCGCGAGCTGCCTCGCCTATGTCTGTATGCTGCCGCAACGCGTTTTACATTAATACAAAATTAAAGGATAATTTTTTTTGGCTTCAGTATTCTCGTGGAAAAGGATTTTCCCCTAGCGTATTCTACGCAGTACGAGAGTATCTCTCGTAAGAGAACATTGTGACATGAATGAACTATCCAGTGTCCACAGATCTGCAATATTCACCATGGATTTACTGTAGTAACACTAACTGCAACTTTGGAAGTTTGGCAGGAATAGTAGGCTATAATGCTTTCAAGTAACATTATGTCGGATTTATTTCGACATTATGAATAACATTGCTGCCCTCAAATGTTAATCTGAACTAAAATAAACATTTGTTTATAAGCACAAAATATTACATTTAATTTTTTCCAAGGAGCTGTTTTGTTTTATATGCTCCTAAGAAGAGTCAATTATAGCTCCATCATTGCTCAAAGAAAAAAAAAAGTCATACTTTATGATAAACATACCGAACCGTGACACAAGTGTATCGTATTGAACCGAACCATGAATTTTGTGAACCGTTACACCCTACACTGTTTATTTTCTGGCCTTGAGTTGGACAATAAAGTTTAAATTTAATTTCAAATGGTTCTCAAGCAGAGAGAAGAGAAACATTTCTCATTCAAAGCACTGAAAGCAGTGATTTATGCTTTCTTTTTCAGGTTTGAAAATGTCATATCCAATACCCTGTACCATTCAATTTTATTTTATTTTATTTAATGACATTTATGTCAAAGATACAGGAGAGTGATAATACACACATAGCAGCCAATAAAATCTGTTGTTCAATATCTGACTGCTTGTATTGCCTCATGACTGATGAAAATTTTGCCTTGTTGTGTGCAGTAGAATTTTGATGCATCGCAATGCATCGTAGAATCGAATTGAATCGAATCGTTACCTGGTGAATCGTAATCGAATCGAATCGTGAGGGCAGTGCCAATGCACACCCCTAATGCACCGTACCAATGAAGTTTAATGGTGTGGATGACTAATAGCTGTGCACACTCTTGACAGCGTTGCTTGTTGCTGAAAACCCGTGTAGAATCACTACTCGCTATTATGCAAGCAAAGTTTCTGTAGTTTCTGTAAACTCGTAACTGTGTGTACCATTTACTGGTCACAATATGCACAGACGCCAGGCCGAGGTTCTCCCGTTTGCACAGCTGATACTCCAAGAGGCTCCCTCTTCAACTCACACCACACTAATGTTCTCCTGTCCATGACTCGCAAGACATTTAAAGGGACGTGTCACTTATGCCACCTGATCCAAATAATCAGTGCCAGTGGGCAGGCCTTCAAGCTACACTTCCCGTCTCAACCACCCTACCCCTTACATATATATATATATATGATTTTCTCCTTTCTCCTCAACAGATTTGTATATGAAAGCAGTTGTCACCTCTTCACAGCATCCAATCATGTTTATAACTATCAAAAACTATCAAAAGTAAAATTACCTCTAGCTTTGTAAAGAATCCACTGAATATTAAACATCCTTTTCTGTTACTTTTTTTGTATATATTATTTTTGTATATCATTCATTATTCACCACAGGAGAAAAACAGACAACGTTGAGACTTTTATCAAATCCTACCACAGTATTTCCAGTTTACAGTGATGATCCTGTAGTAGATCAGAAAGCTGTTTGACTCCTGAGTCTCCTACTTTATTCAATGACAGATCCAGTTTTCTGAGGTGTGAGGGGTTTGATCTCAGAGCTGAAGTCAGAGCAGCACAACCTTCATCTGTAACACCACAATCACACAACCTGTAGAGAACAATGACACTCTTCAGTCTCTCAGGTCAGGAAACACTGATATAAATTATCAGATATATATGAATTTCTCCTTTTACAGTATTGCTTAGCTATGAAAGCAAATGCTAAACTCAAAAATGTGATCATGTTTTATCAGTGTAATGATTGTTGTCTGTGACTTACTGAACTGATCTGGATTCTTTTACCACAGGCAGCAGCTTCTGAAGAACTTCATCTGCTGTATTTTGTGCTCCAATAAAATGTTTTAGCTCAAAAACATCCATCTTCTGCTCTGATGTCAGCAACACATAAACTAGAGCTGACCACTGCGAAGAGGAGAGTTTGGTTTCTCCTATTTTTCCAGATTTCAGATAATCTTGGATCTCCTGCATCAGTGAATCATCACCCAGTTCATTCAGACAGTGGAACAGATTGATGGATCTCTCTGGAGAGCGATTCTCCCTGATCTTCTGTTTGATGTACTGAACTGTTTCCTCTTTGTTGTAGGAGCAGCTTCCAGTCTGTGTCAGTAGTTCTCGTAAGAGAGTCTGATTGGACTCCAATGAGAGACCCAGAAGGAAACGCAGGAAAAGGTCCAGATGTCCATTCTTACTCTGTAAAACCTCATCCACAGCTCTCTGATGCAGCTCAGATAATGAATGATATTTTAAAAAGCTTACAACCTTATAAAACAGTCTTTGTTTGGTGATTTGCCCAAACACATTTCTGTTCTTGTTTGTAAAGTGAATGTGTGCATATAGAGCTGCTAGATGTTCCTGGATGCTCAGGTGAACAAAGCAGAAGACTTTCCCCTGATACAAGCCCAACTCCTCTCTGAAGATCTGAGTGCACAATCCTGAGTACACTAATGCTTCTGTCACATCAATGCCACACTCT
Source organism: Rutilus rutilus (assembly GCF_951802725.1). Lineage (NCBI taxonomy): Eukaryota > Metazoa > Chordata > Actinopteri > Cypriniformes > Leuciscidae > Rutilus > Rutilus rutilus. The sequence goes on along the minus strand of NC_140216.1, from coordinate 42,707,900 downwards.
CTCAGGTCTTCCTCATAGAAGATCAGGTTGCCTTTCACAAGCTGCTGGAAAGCAAGTTTCCCCAGTTTGAGAATCATGTCTTCATCTTTCACTTTCTTCTCATAGTCCTTCTCATGTTTGATGTTGGTCTGAATGATCAGGAAGTGTGTGTACATCTGAGTGAGAGTCTTGGGAATCTCTCCTCTCTCTGCTTCACTCAACATCTTCTCTAGAACAGTGGCTGAGATCCAGCAGAACACTGGGATGTGGCACATGATGTGGAGGCTCCTCGAGGACTTCAGGTGTGTGATGATTGTATTGGCCAGACTCTGATCACTGATTCTCTTCCTGAAGTATTCCTCCTTCTGTGGCTCATTGAAGCCTCGTACCTCTGTCACTCGATGGACACACTCAGAGGGGACGAGATCCGCTGCTGCTGGTCTGGAGGTGATCCAGATGAGAGCAGAGGGAAGCAGATTCCCCTCAATGAGGTTCATCAGCAGCTCGTCCACTGAAGCTGATTCAGATATATTACACAGTTTCACATTGCTCTTAAAGTTCAGAGACAGACGGCACTCATCCAGACCATCAAAGATGAACAACACTTTATATTCACCACGGGATATTTCAATTTCTTTTGTTTCAGGGAAAAAGACATGAAGAAGTTCTGAAAGATTGAGTGTTTTGTCCTTCATCAAGTTGAGCTCTCTGAAAGGAAGTGGAAATATGAGCTGGACGTCCTGATTCTCTTTCCCTTCAGCCCAGTCCACAATGAACTTCTGCACAGAGACTGTTTTCCCAATGCCAGCGACTCCCTTTGTCAGCACAGTTCTGATGGGTTTGTCTTGTCCAGGTAAAGGTCTAAATATGTCATTGCATTTGATTGGTGTGTCCTCTGTTGCTGCTCTCCTGGATTGTGTCTCAATCTGTCTCACCTCATGCTCATTATTGATCTCTCCACTTTCACTCTCTGTGATGTAGAGCTCTGTGTAGATCTCATTCAGGAGTGTTGGGTTTCCCCGATTTGCTGTTCCTTCATACAGACACTGAAACGTCTGCAGCAGATCTGATTTAAATGTGCTTTGGACCAGTTGAGAATCACAACTAAAAGAAAAAATTAGATTAGAAACATAAATTAAATAAGTAAAAGTGATAGTAAAATATCTTTACAACAGAAATGTTGTACCTCAGAGTAGATGACATGTGGCTTCCTGTAAATGTTTCTCGAGTGTCCGTAGACTGTTCACTAATTATGGACAAACATGGACAGAAGAGAGACAATACAACAGAGTCGAGAAAACAGACACAAGAATTCATATAGAGTCATTCTGTATCGTCTCAACCAGAGGATCCTGGGCAAACATGTTACTTTTGATTTATTTATTTGATATATAAAGAAATTCAATGGGACTCTGAAGCACCTTTTATATATATTTTTTTCTCATAGTTTGTATGCCTGTAACTCAAAACGTATGAAAGATATCTCAATATCCTTTTAGATTTTGGTTCCTAACAGACTTTTCTTTTGATATCTTTTTTTAATAATATTTTTTAAAGCCATCTCAATGTGGCTCCATGTGCAGATTGTTGAATTTAACTAAATTGAATTTCTCAGTGATCAAAAACCAAATGTGGGTCACTTTGGATAGATCTAATACTTGTATTTGAAGAGGAATGTCTGAAGAAATAATAATGTTGAAATGTAAAAGGTAAAAATGTACCTTTATTCATTCATTTAAATACAATACTTGAAAACTCATTTAGACTCCCCTCAACAAATTAGTGGATTCATCAGTAAATAATTGTTAATGGCATATAATACAGTTTTTTGATGCTCATCACTGTTTATCATTATTCAGAAAAAACAAAACAAAAAACAAAATAAAAAAATTATCCAGAAACTTCTGAAATTTGGTTGATTTGACACAGAATTACCCTATAGTTGATTTTACATGTAAATAAACCTCTCATAGAGATCTATGTATCTATATATGTATCTATCTATCTATCTATCTATCTATGAAATGTTGTACCTCAGATCAGTTGATGAGTGTTTTTCCTCAAATTTCACTGGCTGTCTCATAGACACGTCACTCTTCATGGACACACAGCTGGACTCCGGTGAGATTGATCTGTCACCCTTAAACGGACTTTAATAGAATAGAAACAAAAGAACAGAGACAAGAATTCTTAGACTATATTACAGTACATGTAGATCAGGGATGGGCAACTTCTATACTGGAGGGCCACTGTCCTACAGAGTTTAGCTTCAACCCTAATCAAACACACCTGAACAAGCTAATCAAGGTCCTCAGGATTACTAGAAAATTACAGGCAAGTGATTTTTTCAGGGTTGGAGCTAAACTCTGTAGGACAGTGGCCCTTCAGGACCGAAGTTGCTCATCCCTGATGTAGATAAACCTCACATAGAGATCTATGTATCTATATGTGTATCTATCTATCTATGAAATGTTGTACCTCAGATCAGTTGATGTGTGTTTTCCCTCAAATTTCACTGGCTGTCTCATAGACACGTCACTCTTCATGGACACACAGCTGGACTCCGGTGAGATTGATCTGTCACCCTTAAACTGACTTTAATAGAATAGAAACAAAAGAACAGAGACAAGAATTCTTAGACTATATTACAGTACATGTAGATAAACCTCACATTGTAACGCTAGGTTCCCAAATGAAGACGAAGATCAAGCAGATTCAAATAACAAGAGGATTTATTCCAAACATGTTAAGCCAACGTACGAAACACTTGACACAAACAATAACTGACCGTGAACACAGAACAATGAGGAACTTAGGGTGCTTTCACACTGGCAGTTTAGTTTGGAATGGGGCACGGTTCACATGAAAAATAGCTAATGTGAATGCTGTCATGTGGACCCGGGTGCGCATTGGTGTACCGAACCCAAGACTACATGGAGGAGGTGGTCTGAGTTCGGTTGCACTCAAACCGTGCTGTGGTTCGCATGAGTATGAAAGCTGCGCATTTTCTCAGGAAGTAAAGTTACTTGCGCATTTTAGCTGATTGTGATGTATTTAGTTAATTAAAACACATGTAAAGGATGACCGTGTTGATGATTTACCTTGGATGCGAGCGAGAGTGAGCCTGCAGTGTATTTGTGCATAGCGCGTGGAGTCAGAGCAACAAATTAATGGAAATCCACTGTCTCCTCAAGAGTGTGTTTGCAATCAGCAGAAAGCCAAACGTGACACACAGTAAACCTGTGTGTAATGATGAGGCAGTGTCGTTGAGATCCATTTGCAGTATCTTTATTGGTAATAGTAAACGTAACACAATCAGGAAGGGGTCAATCACCAGCAAAGTATATATCTGAGGCAGTCCACAATCGTAGTCGATGGGCAGGCAGATAATCAGGGCAGGCAGCAAACAGTAAAGCATAAATCCAGTCAAACGAAGCAGGGTCACAATGGCATGAAGCAGAGGGTCAAAACGAGTAGAACAGTCCAGGATCAGTAAACCAGGAATCAGTATAAACAGGGAAAATGCTCAGAAATGTCAACCAGGGTGAAACAAGACTTCGCAATGAAGCAGTGGAAAAGTGCAGTATAAATAGTCTGGGTGATGAGTGGCAGGTGTGCAGATAATCAGTCTGGGTGATGAGTGGCAGGTGTGCAGATAATCAGTACCAGGCACAGGGTTATGGGAAATGGAGTGAAAATGTGTAATTTTAATATTTGGGAGATAGAGCCCTCTGATGGAGAGTGGGAGGAACCACAGAGGCTTGATTCGTGACAGAGCCCCCTGGCTGTGAGTGGCTCCTGACTCAAGGAGGTGGTCGACGCCGGGGTCTTCCTCGAGCTCGAGGGGCTGGTTTTCCCAGATGGGTCCTATGAAACTCTGGAGTACGAGATGGGTCGAGAATGTCCTCGGAATTTACCCAGAACCTCTCTTCCGGGCCATACTCCTCCCAGTCCACGTGGTAATGGAGAACTCCTCCCCGTTGTCTGGAATCCAGGAGTTCCTGCACCTGATAAGCCTCCTCGCCGTCTATGATGGGAGGGGGTCCCTGGTCACTGACTTCCTCTTCTACCTCCCCTCTTGGACCACCAGCAGGCTTGAGCAAGGAAACAAGTGGGTGAGATACGGTAACTAGAGGGTAAAGCCAATTGATATGAAACAGGAGTAATTTGCCTAACTATTTTGAAAGGACCAATGTACCTAGGACTGAGTTTTCTGCACGGCAGCCAAAGACGAAGGTCTCTTGAAGAGAGCCAGACCCATTGACCAGGAAGGTATGTAGGATTGGGACGATGGCGGCAATCAGCTTGTCCTTTTGTCTTCTAATAGCTCATTGTAGATGGACATGGGCTTCGTTCCAGGTAGCTTCACTTCATTGTAGCCAGTCATTGATTGCGGGAAGTTCAGTGGGCTCTCCTGACCATGGGAATAAAGGAGGCTGGAAGCCGAGGACACATTGAAAGGGAGTCATGCCAGTAGAAGATTTGCGGCGGGAGTTCTGTGCATACTCATAGCCCATTGTTGGTAACGACTCCAGTCTGCTTGATTCTGGTGACAGTAGGATCTTAGAAATTGTGTGAGTTCTTGATCGAGGCGTTCTGTTTGACCGTTCGATTGTGGGTGATAACCAGATGTGAGACTGACATTAATGTTAAATAACTGCATAGCTGTTCAGTGGTTTCAAGAGCCGTGGGCAGTTTGGGTAAGGGAATGAGTCGACAAGCTTTGGAGAAGCGATTTATTACTGTGAGTATGGTGGTGTGGTTTTGGGAATTGGGGAGATCGGTGACAAAGTCTATTGCGATGTGAGACCAGGGACATTGAGGAATGGGTAATGGTTGTAGTAGTCCGGCTGGTGGTTGTTTGGAGGGTTTGGATACATTACAGGTAGAACAGTTCTGGACAAAGGAGATAGTATCTTTCTGCATGGAAGGCCACCAGAAGCGATTTGTGAGGAGTTGAAGGGTGGCTGTGATACCTGGATGGCCGGAACTGAGTGATGAATGAACGTGTTGGGTGACCTTCTTGTGTAAGGGTGGTGGAACATATGTCTTGTCGGGTGGACAGTCTGGTGGAGGTGGATCTGATTTGGGCCTCTGTCAATTCTGTAAGAATGTCCCATTGAACCGGAGGAAGGATGAGAGTGGGTGATATGGTGGATTCGTCGGATGGTTGTTAATGAAATGATTCATGTTGCCGAGAGAGAGCGTCATCCTTGATATAACGGTTCTTGAGGTCTTGGAAAGCCTGTAAAGCTGCTGGTGACCAGATTAATCTTCGTCCTCCTCTCTTTGTCATGGATGTCAGGGGAGCTGCGATTGTACTGAAGCCTCTTATAAATCGTCTGTAGAAGTTAGCAAATCCAAGAAATTGTTGCAGCTCTTTGATCGTGTTGGGTTGTGGCCATTTTAACACTGCCTGTACTTTACTGTCATTCATGGCAACCCCTTCTGGACTGATTACGTACCCAAGAAATAATACCAAAGTTTGGTGGACCTCACATTTCTCTGCCTTGGCAAATAGTTGCTGAGAGATTAAGCATTGTAGGACCAGACGAACGTGATTGACATGCTCTTCAAGGGAATCTGAGTAGATGAAGATGTCATCAATATAAATAACCCATCTGTTTACCATATCTCGGAAGGTGTCATTGATGAATGCCTGGAACACAGAAGGACTATTGGACAACCCAAAGGGCATAACCAGATATTCATAGAGCCCTGTAGCAGTAGAGAAAGCTGTCTTTCATTTGTCACCATCTCGAATACGAATGAGGTTGTAGGCATTTCTGAGGTCAAGTTTAGTGAAATATTTGGCTGAGCGAAGTTGTTCGAGGGCTGCTGAAACTAGCAGAAGAGGGTAGCGATACTTGACTGTTATTTCGTTGAGCCCTCGATAATCGATGCAAGGGTGAAGACCTCCATTCTTCTTACTGACAAAGAAGAAACCGGCTGAAGCTGGTGAAGTGGATGGTCGAATAAATTCCTGAGCTAATTCCTCTTCGATGTATGACTTCATGGCGTCAGAGTCTGGTTGTGATAGGGGAAAGATGCAACCTTTGGGGGGCGTTGAACCTGGGATGAGTTCAATGCTGCAATCGCTGGATTGGTGAGGTGGAAGTTGAGATGCTTTGTTCTTGCTGAAAGCTTCTTGATGGTCGGAATATTCAGATGGAAGGTTTGGGACAGTATTTGTTTCCTGAAGTACGGTGATAGATTGAATAGGAGTGGGAGCGATGGATTGAAGACTGTTTTGTTGACATTTATCAGACCAATGAGTGATTTATCTATCGGTCCATGAGATTTGTGGGCCGTGTTGTTGTAACCATGGAAGACCCAGAATTATGGGATGGTTAGGTGACTGAATGAGGAATAGCTGAATGGTTTCTGTGTGTACGGATCCTGTGTGTAGTGTAACGTCTCTGGTAGAGTAAGCAACATGACCTGCACCCAGAGGTCGTCTGTCTTGCGCTGCCACTGCCAGCGCAGATTCACAGAGTATTAGGGGAATGAGATGAGACTGGGCAAAGTCATTGTCATAAAATTACCCGCTGCTCCTAAATCAGTCATGGCCGTGGTTATCACGGATTTGCCAGAAAACATTAAAGTCACGGATAATTCGACATATGATGAAGAGCGAGAGATAGAGCTTGGAGAACTTACAAAAGTGGTATTTCGAGGAGATGGTCGCTTGGGACAGGATGCTTTAAGGTGTCCTGGTTGACCACAATGCAGAAAGAGGCTCTGTTGTATGCGTCATTCTCTTTCTTCAGAAGTGATGCGTGTAAGTCCGATTTGCATGTGTTCAGGATCGTGCGCGTCAGGAGATGTTATGGTGTGATAAGCCAGATTCCTAGTGGGTCTGCGTGATCGAATCAAATAGTCAACGCGGATGGCCAGATTAATTAATTGATCCAGAGTTGCTCCTTCATCGCGACAGGCAAGTTCAGATTTGAGCTCCAGATATAGACCATTGCGGAACAGTAACTTTAAAGTGGTTTCAACCCAGTCAGTTTGTGCTGCAAACGTGCGAAAAGTGAGAGCAAACTCAGCCGCCGTTCTCCCTCCTTGTCTGAGATGTAACAGTTGAGCACCAGGACTCTTTCCTTCTTCTGGATGATCAAACACTTCACAGAATCATTGTAGGAAGACAGAGAATGAAGAAAAAAGAGACTGACCACCGTTCCACATTGCTGTTGTCCACTCCAGAGGGCGGCCAGTTAATAATCTACATACAAAGGCTATTCAACTAGCGTCATTTGGGTATAACAAGGGTTGTTGGTCGACAAACAGGGAACACTGAAGAAGGAATCTCTTACACTTGGCGGGTGACCCATCGAATTTCTCAGGAAATGTGAGACAAGGACTCGTGGTGGTGTTACTGGATGTGGGCATGCTGATTGTTGGGCTCGCTGCAGAAGTTGCAGGTGAACCGGTTGCTGGGTTTGCTGCAGATGGGTTGGAGTTTTGTGATGGTAAATCGAGGTTCAGTAGCGAGGTTACCAGTTGCTCAGTAAGGGATGTTAGGCGTTCTAGTTGTTGTGGAAAAGTGCTGTATAAATAGTCTGGGTGATGAGTGGCAGGTGTGCAGATAATCAGTATCAGGCACGGAATTATGGGAAATGGAGTGAAAATGTGTAATGTTAATATTCGGGAGATGGAGCCCTCTGGTGGTGAGTGGGAGGAACCACAGAGGCTTGATTCGTGATGCTGTGCTGTTCACTCAGCTGCGCATAATATCACCAAATTAATAAAAAAACTAATAAATTGAACCGCGTTCTGTTTTCTATCATGCGCCGTGCACGTTTGTGATGATGTAAGATGCACGCAAATGCACCAGGGTTCGATAGAATCAAGTTGAGTGTGAAACCAGACAAACGCTGCGGGGGGGTGCCGGGAACAATCACGCTCGGACTCGGACCGCAGCAAACAAACCCAGTGTGAAATCACTCTAAAATACACAGATGAATAAGGAAGACAAGGTGATAACAGCTGAACATGGTGAGTGATGATGATGATCGCTGGCAGGTACGGTTAATGGTGGAGTGAGTGCAGGTGTGAGCCGGGGGGGGGGGGGTGATGGGACATGTAGTGAAGACGTAGACTAACAGGTGACCGTGACACACATAGGAGAATCAATCCATCCACCTATCTTTTACCATTGCTTTTAAATCTGTTGTTGTGTTTGTGTTTCTCAATAAGTGATGTAGTTGTGTTTAGTTTGGTTGAGTTTGACAATATTGTTCTGGTCCAGATTGTCAGTGTTTTGTGGTTCAGTAGATGTTAGTGAAACATCAGGACTGAAGCTCTGGATCAGCTGTGAGAGGAGACCTGATCCTATGCTCGACGCCTGCTATTGCAGCGCTTTATAATAGTGTGAGTCACTGAGTTATACATGCTTACACAATATCATCACCCACTTCTGTATTTTGATAATAAGTGGATATTTGCCAAATTATGCCATACATGCATTATTTGTGTGTGTCTGTGGTCTCTCTGTCTGTCTAAACAAAAATGTTGTACCTCAGATCAGTTGATGTGTGTTTTCCCTCAAATTTGACTGGGTCTTCCATAGACGAGTCACTCTTCATGGACACACAGCTGGGCTCCGGTGAGATTGATCTGTCACCCTTAAACTGACTTTAACAGAATAGAGATAATAGAGACAAGAATCAATTTTGGATGATTTTACATAAAAAAAAAATCCTACATGAGAAGGTTGTCTATTAAGACAGTGTGTTGAAGAGTGATAAGACTGTCCAAAGACAATGTCATATATCATCTAGCTGTCTACTATATCTGTGTGTCTCTGGACAGTGTTTAAAGACCCTGAGTGGCTCCAACTACTGTATATCCCGGCACCAGAATATGATGTATACGGTTAGAAGATGGCTGTGTCTCATGTGACCTTGTTATTTGTACACGCTGTGACTATACAAATCACAACATGTAAATAGGAAAATGTTGGTGTTATTTTGTCACCTATTGGGAGCATTATGCTAGCTGGAGCCGTTTACCTCCAGTCTTTGTGCTAAGCTAGGCTAGCGGTGGGTGCGTCAGACAGAGTTACGGCACGCACAGAGATGAGAAGGGTATGTATGGACTTATCTAACTCTGGGGGATACGGTGAATAAGATAAAGTCCCAAAAAGTCGGCGTGTTCCTTTAAGATTATATGAAGATTGAAGTACCTGCATCCTGGAGAACAAGCTCCATGTCTGAATGTTTGTGTGTTGTCCATGATTCATTCAGTCTTCATGGAGCTGCTCGAGTAAGAGATCAGAAACACTCATTCACACACACCATTAAAATGCAATACATTACAAAATTATTATTATTATTATAATTTTTTTTAATAAAAAATGTATACATATTTGTATTCTCTTTCCATCATGACATTTTCCTCCATTATATTATTGGTATTTTTTTTTTTAAAAAGCTGTGAAGAATATGATAAAGACTTTTTTTAAATAAAATGTTACATCTGGTGTGTTAGTATAAAACTTACAACCTGGTGGAAAAAATATGAAGAATTTAAAGGACACTAAAAATCTGAGAAAAAATGAGATACTATAAAAACCTTCTGGTTTATAATTTGATTTGGGATCATGTAAATTAATGTTAAAATGACAAAACTTGCAGGTTACCTAATTTAATTTGATGAATCACAAAAAAAAAAAAAAAAAAAAAAAGGTATTAAAATATTAATTTAATATTTGAATATTTTTCTGATTATTGAGGCCCAAAATGACTGAATTACCTGCTGCTTTTCCAAAACATTGTTTGTGCTGAATTTTGATAAGCTAATGTCACTCTCCCCGCTCATGTTAACATTTTAGCATCCTTTTATGTCTATAAGCAATAGAAATACCATGTCTGAACAGACGGAAAGGGTTGAAACACGACTGGTCAATGTTCTTCTTCTGGACGCACACATACTGCAATAAATGCACTTATAAACTACAAACTGATAAAGTGTCTATAGCATGCAATATTTGTTTATTTCCTTTATAAAATGTTTCCTATTTTTATTTTATTTATTTTTTTACTTTAAAAAAGAAATGTTACATTAAACAGTTTAAAATCATTAACAGAATAAATTCCAACAATGTAAACTGATGTCCATGTTTGCTATTTCTAGAAACCCTCCTCATCTGATGTTATTCTGGTATTGAGGCAGGTTGTCACAGAACTCTTTATACTGGACATTAATTTACACAGACAATTATAATCAAACTATATGTCCAACAACGACTATTAGGATTTGAATAAAAAGATCAAGAACTTCATATTACATTAAGAAATGTAATGGTTACTTTAAGTATTTTATGGTTTCTTAAGCTAATGTAAGGCTTTATGCGTCTCACCTGAAGACTCTCCTTGATCAGAATCAAAGGTTATAGACACAGATTTTTAAATCTCTGCATAAGCGGCTGTAAACATCACTAGACACTTTGATGCTCTATTTCACTGATTCAAAGAATCTTAATTCTGAGAGTAAAATGGAGTCGATAAGAATGTGGAAGTTGGGAAATCTAGTATCACTTTCATTCTGCTATAAATCATGGTTGCCAGGTCTGCTCGAGCTCATCTCATCCGCTTCATACACAGTTCAGTTGAGAAAGGCTAGTAGTGCTCCAGTTCGGACAATGTACAAATATAAAAATTGATCATTTTATCCGTTTCATACACAGTTCATATACAGTGCTATGCATAAGTTTAGACACCCATGCTAAAGTTGACTAAAAATAGGAATAAAAAAATCATCTTTTGGAAATTGAACTTAATGCCATATTTAAAACCAATTAGGAAAAATCCAACCTTTAAGGACACAAATTTTCTTTGTGAATGAATAATGTATCGTAAATAAATACATATTAATCAATTAATTAAAATACAGGGTGCATAAGTCTGGACACCCCCTATGTTAAATTACCATAGAGGCAGGCAGATTTTTATTTTTAAAGGCCAGTTACTTCATGGATCCAGGATACTATGCATCCTGATAAAGTTCCCTTGGCCTTTGGAATTAAAATAGAGATTGGCATGGAGTACTTTCCATAAGATCATCTCTCAATGCAAATCAAACCAGCTATTAGGCTAACTGAAATAAAACCATGCCAATCTCTAGGTGCGGTGAATGCTATGTGATGCTGTGGGGCTATTTTAATTCCAAAGGCCAAGGGAACTTTATCAGGATGCATAGTATCCTGGATCCATGAAGTAACTGGCCTTTAAAAATAAAAATCTGCCTGCCTCTATGGTAATTTAACATAGGGGTGTCCAGACTTATGCACCCTGTATTTTAAGGAAGAACATTTATTTATTTACGATACATTATTCATTCACAAAGAAAATTGGTGTCCTTAAAGGTTGGATTTTTCCTAATTTTTTTAATTAAGGCATTAAGTTCAATTTCCAAAAAATTATTTTTTTATTCCTCTTTTTAGTCAACTTTAGCATGGGTGTCTAAACTTATGCATAGCACTGTACATGAAATTGTGACTGTTTGAATCGAGAAGCATAAGCTCTGCAATATCTGTCTTAAAATCAGCTCTTGTATCTCCTCTCTGAATGATTCACAGACATGATTCTAGTTTTCATTCCAAAGTGCAGGAGAAATATTATTTATAATTGACATATATTATGTTTACATATAAACTTGTGCATTTTTAAATGTTTCATAAAAGCGCAAAATGTCAAACAAAAACTAGGAAAGCAATGTTTTATTTTGTGAGCAGCATTTTCAGTGTAAAGTTCTTCTTATTCTTATTCAACATGACATTTAAAATACAATCATTCTTTTTTTTTTTTCAATTATGGTTTAAAAAAAAATAGAAAGGAATGGACACAAAACTACATGGACCAAATGGAGAATGATGAATATTAGAGTGATGAAGGCATTATGAGTTTAAGATAATGTATTTTAATTAATGAACGAATAAGATCTGCTCATACCAATTCAAATCACCATCCCCCCCATCTGTGGAGAATCAACAACTGGCTGACACTCTCAATGCATTCTATTGCAGGTTTGAGAAGCCCAGACTCACACCTCACACCCGCCCTGATGTGCACTTCACACATCCACCATCACCTCCTGCAACCCCTCTCCTCCCCCCTTCTGCCATCCAACCTGAGCTTAAGGTCTGTGTGGAGGACGTGAGCAGAGTCTTCAAAAAACAGAAGACTAGGAAAGCTTCAGGCCCAGACGGCATCTCATCTGCTTGTCTAAAAGCCTGTGCTGACCAACTGGCCCCAGTCTTCACGCAGATCTTCAACAGATCATTGGAGCAGTGTGAAGTTCCCTGCTGCTTCAAACGCTCCACTATCATTCCGGTTCCCAAAAAAACTAAAATCACTGGACTTAATGACTACAGACCTGTCGCTCTCACGTCTGTGGTCATGAAGTCGTTTGAAAGACTGGTGTTGGCCTATCTGAAGGACATCACCGGACCCCTGATGGATCCCCTTCAGTTTGCTTACAGAGCAAACAGGTCTGTGGATGATGCAGTCAACATGGGACTGCACTATATCCTGCAACATCTTGACAGACCTGGGACTTATGCACGGATCTTATTTGTGGACTTCAGTTCGGCCTTCAATACCATCATCCCTGATCTTCTCACAGCCAAACTGACTCAGCTCTCCATGCCATCCACAATCTGTCAGTGGATCTCCAGCTTCCTGACGGACCGGCAGCAGCTAGTGAGACTGGGGAAACTCACATCCAGGACCCTCACCATCAGCACTGGCGCCCCCCAAGGGTGCGTTCTCTCCCCACTGCTCTTCTCCCTGTACACTAATGACTGCACTTCTAAAGACCCCTCTGTCAAGCTCCTGAAATTTGCAGACGACACCACTGTCATCGGTCTCATCCAAAATGGTGACGAGTCTGCTTACAGACTGGGGGTTGAACAGCTGGCTGTCTGGTGCAGTTATAACAACCTTGAGCTGAACACACTCAAAACAGTGGAGATGATCGTGGACTTCAGGAGAAACACCCCAGCACTCCCCCCTCTCACCATCATGAACAGCACTGTGGAAGCAGTGGAGTCATTCAGGTTCCTGGGCTCTACCATCTCCCAGGACCTGAAGTGGGCAAATCACATTAGCCGCTTTTCCACCGAAATTACCCGGAACAATTTGTCCCAGGAACTTTTTTCCCAGGAACCTTTTTTGCCCCAGACCGGTTGCTTTCTGCGTTTACACCGCGGTCTAAAGTACCGGGAAGGTAAACTGCGCGCAACTGCTCCTCCCAGTCTGCGACGGACAGTAATCAGTTTTGAGCGCCACATTTATAAGTATGGAGGAGATTCAAACTGTGCTGCAGTTATTGGTAACGAGGTAATTAACATAACAAAATAGACGAGCACTGATACTAAAGCGTGTTCAGAAAGCTCGTATGCGTATAAAATTAGACAAGGTACGTTGTGAGATGACTGGGACGAACGCGCAAAAATTTCCTTTTGCGCAAATACTCTTAAAAAAAGCCTGAACCCCGTCTATCAATCATAAATAGTGACAGTCTTGTAAATAGTTGTTTGTTACCAACCTCAATGCGCTATTTCAATCCTGTTATAGTAAATTTGTAACATGGTTTGCCTTGCAATAGATGACAATGTGTAAACATAATGACTTAATATTAAAAGCTGTGGCAGAAAAGAGACGAGCACTGATAAAGCGTGTTCAGAGCTCGTAATGCTAACGTTAGATATAAAATTGTATGTTATCAGCTATTGCGGACATTGGCCGTGAGATGGCTGTGACGAACGCGCAGAAAGTTTCCTCTTCCACAAATACCCAAATAATAAAGCCTGAAACTCGTCGCCAGTCCCCCAGTTTTTTTTATTAAATTCCATATTTGCAGACAGACAACTTTACTGCATGAAGCCACTTTTTAAAAGGGAGGTTAAAAATAAAGAAAATGCTGCGTGGAGTCATCCAACCAAAATGCGGCGTGATCACAACCAATCAGCTTGTGCAGCGCACAAGTCCCACCCCTGAAAGTTCCTGAACTTTGAAAAAGTACTACCTCGTGAGCAGGGACTATCGGAGGGGGAAATATTTACCCGGAACTTCATTTAGACCCTGGTTCCTGCGGTGTAAACACATCGAGTACCAGCCCAAAGTTCCTAGTTCCTGGGGAAAGTTCCTGCGGTGGAAACGCGGCTATTGACTCCATTGTGAAAAAGGCCCAGCAGAGACTGTACTTCCTTCGCCAGCTGAAGAAGTTCAATCTGCCACAGGAGCTGCTGATCCAGTTCTACTCAGCCGTCATTGAGTCTGTCTTAAGCACTTCCATCACTGTCTGGTTTGGTTCAGCTACCAAATCGGACATCAGGAGACTATAACGGACAGTCCGGACTGCAGAGAGGATTATTGGTGCCCCCCTGCCAACCCTCCAGGACCTGTACTCTTCCAGAGTGAGGAAGAGAGCAGGTAAAATCATCACAGACTCCACTCACCCTGGACACCCCCTGTTTGAACTGTTACCGTCAGGACGGCGACACAGATCACTGGCCACAAGAACTTCCAGGCACAGGAACAGTTTCTTTCCACAGGCCATTTCCCTTCTGAACACTTAACATGCCCCCCAGAGCATATGCCTGTAAGTGCAATACTCCCACTGTCTAGTGCAATAAACTCAGGTGATATTTATATCTATATTATTCATACTACTCAAAATACTGTAAATATGTTTATAATCTGTAACATGCGCTAGACTCCCACTGTCTAGTGTAATATTCTCTAATTCAGGTGATATTTATATTATTCATACTACTCAAAATACTGTAAATATGTTCATAATCTGTAAATGTTTATTCAGACTAAACCCAACTGTGACCCTACTTTTTTACTTTTATACTATTTTTATTTATTTTTTATATATTTTTCATTCTTAGAATTTGTATTACTATGTTCTTGTTGTATTTGTATTTGTATTTGTATATGTGCACTGGAAGCTTCAGTACCAAGAAAAATTCCTTGTGGGTGCAAGCACACTTGGCAATAAAGCTCTTTCTGATTCTGATTCTGATTCTGATATAATTTCTATTTTGGAGTTGCAGAAAATACTTATTACATTTTTCACCTTGTTCCATCCAATTGGCTTTAGTTCTGTATATAATTCCTTTAATTTTATTCTGATACAATCTCTCTAATTATTTTTCTTTGTCATCTAATTTTTGTAAATCTTGCTCAGTGCAATCAGATCTATTTGTATCCAAGCGATCTTTAATGTTGTGCACCTCATTCAATAAAATTCTTTCTCTATTACAATTTTGTTTATATTTCCATGAAGAGAATTTTATAGCATGGCCTCGAAAAGCACATTTAAATGCATCCCAAACAATGTGTGGATTTGCTGAGTCAGTGTTAAAAAGAAAAAAATCTGAAATGAATTGTTTTGTTTTAATAATGAAATTACCATCTTCTAACAATGCAGGTTCAGGTTCAGTATAATGAAGTTCACATGATAACTGAAAGTGGGTATAATCAAAAGCAAGAGCATGTATTCTGCAAATAATCATGTAGTAATGGCCTAAAGAGATTAACTGAGGTAACGGATCTGATTACACTTGGTAAATTGTTCCAATCTGATGGAGCTTTACATTTGAATGCCCGACGACCTACTTCTTTATTAATTTTGGGAACGTAAAAAAATAATTGATCGGTGTGCCTTAAATTACATGAAGAGCGAAATGGAATTAGAAATTTTTTTTTAGATACAGAGGATAATTTAAGTGATAACATTTAAAAATAAACTGAAGCCAGTGAAAATGCCTTCTTGAATTTAATGATTGCCAATTTAATAATTCATACATTTGGCAGTGGTGCGTTTTGTATGGACACCTCAGTACAAATCTGCAAAGATTATTATAAACAACATTGAGAGGACGAAGATTTGTATCAGAGGTGTTTTGGTAGATTATATCGGCATAGTCAAGGATTGGAAGTATTAACTGAGTAATAATTATTTTTCTAACCTGAAGGGTAAAACAATTAATAGAGGAATAAAGTATTCTAAGTCGATATGATATTTTCTTAATAACTAAGTCAAAATGTGATCTTAATGACAATTGAGAATCAAGCAGAAGACCTAAATATTTAAACTCATCAACTTTTAACACTGGAGTTCCATCTATAAAATGAATTGAGTAGTCAGTTGGTAGTGAGATTTGTTTTGTATTAAACAACATATAATAAGACTTCTTTTTGTTTAGCAAAAGTTTGTTATAAGTAAACCAGTTTTGAACTACGTCAAAATCAGACTGCAGTGATCGCTGAATATAAGAAATATCAGAGCTAGAAAAATAAATAACAGTATCATCCGCATATAACTGAATTTGACAATTAGAACAAACCTGTGGAAGATTATTTATAAAAATAGAAAACAATAACGGTCCAAGAGATGAGCCCTGAGGTACTCCTCTATCAATAGTTTTAAAATCCGAGCAACTTCCCTGATATAAAACACATTGTTGTCTATGGTGTAAGTATGAATTAAACCAAAGTAAAGAAGATCTTGAAAGGCCAATATCATACAGTTTATCTAAAAGAAGATAATGGTCAACTAAATCAAAAGCTTTGGTTAAATCAATAAATATGGCACCAGTTAATTTATTAGAATCAAAAGAAGATGTAATATCATTGGTAATTTTTAGAAGAGCACTTGTTGTAGAAAAATTTGGTCGGAAGCCGGACTGAAAAGGAGATATAATATTGGAATCATTAAAATATTTTTCTAATATCTTTTTCAAATATTTTCACCACGCTATTAATTATTGAGATTGGTCTATAATTATTAATGTCATGTTGATCACCGTTTTTATACAATGGAGTAACTCTAGTACGTTTCCAAGATAATGGGGTAGTGCATGTTGTCAATGATAAATTAAATAAATCAGACAAAGGGTAAGCCAGGACATGTGAGGCCATTTTCAGGAACTTGATTTCCAACCCATCTGAGCCTGCACTGCTATCTGAATCTAAACTGTCGATAACTTGCTGAACTTCTATAGGACTGATGAGTCTAAAGGAGAAGGAGTTTTCCCAAATATGATTAGGAGTATTAAAATTAGAATTGAGATCAGAAAAATCAGAGGGTATAGGACTACCTTTGGCAAAGTATTGATTAAATGCATCGGCAATTTCAAAGGAATCATTAACAATTTCATTATTTATTCGTATGAAATTAGTTTGTTTTTTAGATGAAAAATTAGTTAAATTATTAATTCTGTCCCAGAATACTTTGGGATTGTTGTAATCTGTTGCCAGGCAGTCCTTAACATAATTTGCTTTTGCATTTCGCATTTTTGTTGTACATATATTCCTCAACTTCTTATAAGTATCCCATTCTGTAGAATCCCTTGTTGAGCGGAATTTTCTCCAAGCTCTATCTCTATCTTTGAAAAGATTTATTAAATCACCATTTATCCAAGGCAAGTGTCTTCCCTTAAAGGAGCTGTATGTAAGAAATGTATTTCAATTAATCATAAAATGGCCCTGATATGTCACTAGACATTAAGAAATCATGTTCATTTCAAATACTTATATCACTGACAACAGTAGTCCGGCCAGGATATTGTCTTTTAAAAAGTGAAGTTGCAGCCCTCAACTGATGTTGATGTTGTCATCTTGTGTTTTGGCCTGAAGCGCCGCCCTCCATCTATCTACCAATCACGAAGTCAGTAGTGTTTCGGCATCCGGGTTGCCAGCTCTGCTCTAGTTACCACAGCTGCAGCTACAAACTGCAGCCTACGTTCCTGCTGGATCCTGCAGCCTATCTGGCAACCTCGAGTCAGGGGGGAGGGGGAGTGGATACACTGCTCTACAGTAATTTGAAAGTGATTGCAGTACCAGTTTTGGCCACAATCTTACATACAGCTCCTTTAACTTTGATTATTTTCCAAGGTGCATGTTTATCAATAATTTTGGTAACTTCTAAATAAAAATAGTTCCCTTTCGTGGTCACTCCGAGTTACGTCGGATGACGACGAATGGGGTTTCGCTTAGAAAGCCTCTCACCTTCGAGTATACAAAACAAACCAATGGCAAATAAATGCCATGGGTCTGCGGAATTTGCATAGCATAAGTCCGCCCCACGTTGTGGGTATATAAGGAAGTACGCTTGCAACATGTAGGTATGTTTTCGCTTCGGAGCCAAGAGTTCTCTTCACTCCTACAAGCCATTCTGAATCATCTTCATTCTACGAGACGAGCGGCTCTTCAGTGTGTTTGTGTGATGGCGCGTTCCAGCGAGATCGCATTGCGCAGTAATCTGCCGACAGTGAGTGTGTTTCTCCCTGGGCGCTTCAGCACTCTGCTGAGCTTTTTTCCTCTCTAAAAGAGCTGCACGCGGCACATCTTTTTCAAGACGGTTCGCCCGTGTATTTACTGGATGTGGGCGCGTGATTCATCTGCCTAACGGTCACGAGCGCTGTTTCGCGTGTTGGGCTTAATCACGCTCGGCAGCGCTCGTGGATGAGTCATGTTTTCATTGCGGGAACATGACCATCGTGATGTTTATAGATCGAGACTCAATGATCTCAGTGTGCGTAGAGTCCCCTCTGCCATACCCCAATCTATCTCTTCCTAAAAAACGGGATACTTTGGCTGGTGGCCAGGGTGATCTGAGGGTAACAGTGTGGTACAATACAAAAAAAAAAAAAAAACCACGCCCCCCTCCACATCGCAAACCGTGGGGCTTCCGTGTGTGCCTGGTTCCTCTCGGGGACCCAGTGTTTTCATTCGGGGCTCCAGCAGATGGTGTCATGTCACTCACAGCATCACAAGGCGGGCTTGATTCCTCTGGAAATGAGGATTCGTCTACGTTGCCTCCCTCAGGACTGTCGGCGTTAGTCGAGTCAGATCCAAAGCTGATGGCCATGCTTTCCCGGGTAGCTAAAAGCATCGGTTGGAGTGGTCCGCCCTCCCCCCGAGCGCTGTAGGCTTTCCCGGATGTGCATCAGGACGCTTCTGGCCCGCGGGAGTCCACGTGACTTTTCGCGGCCCGCGGGCGTCCTCCGCCTTCGCTGCCCTTGATCGTGAGGCGATCTTGGGCTGTATGTTCTCTGTCACTATTGTGACACAGGCATGCAGTGCTGTGTGTCACCTTCGCCTTCGAGGCAGTGCTGACTCAGGAGTTCTGTCAGAACTGGCCACAGTGGAATGCTAGTCCTTCCCTGGCCAACACTGACAGAACGCGGAAACTCGACCACGCCCCCTTGCTGGGACGCTATGCCTCCCATGCCCGGCCTGGTCGTTCCGCCACGCACAATACTGACCTCGCTCTCGGGCGACATCGGTACCTGCGTGATCCTGGGCCAGGTGGTGTCCACTAGAGTGGTCCAGACATGGGCTTAGCCAGGTTGATGTGAGGGGGTCTGAGAATTCATTTTCTCAGCTCCCCCATGTCCCAGGCTGGGCTCTTCGACGGGGTGGCTTCGGCCACCAGAAGCAGACTCAGGTTCGTCTGCACTGATGGTCATCCATCCATGTGGTCTCCTTAGTCTGCTTCCGGCCAAGGCCACCTCCATCCGGCTCCTCCCCTCGGGCCTTCATCGGCCCTGGGCAGGAGGAGGTCGCAGGAAGGCGGCGCTGCCCATCTCCGCCCCTTAGACTGCCACGCCATCCTAAGCAGCACTCTTGAGACCGGCAGCTTGGTCGGCGGTGTGGTTGAGGACTGCGCCCAACAGTCTTCGATCACTCCAGAAGTGGACTGAGGCTTCTGCACTGACGGTCATCCGTCCGTGTGGTCTCCTTAGTCTGCTTCCCGCCGACGCCTCCTCTATGCGGCTCCTCCCCTCGAGCCTTCAACGGCCCGAGCACGAGGAGGTCGCTGGAGGCTGGCACCGCCTGTCTCTGCCCCGGCTGATACCTGGCTAAGCAGCACTCCTGAGACGGGCAGCTTGGAGTTAGGGCTCAGTTCTTTCAGGAGCTGGTAGCAGGACCACTCCTTCCCCCGGTGGAGGGCTGGGGAGAATCTCGTTCAAAAAGAACTGATGCTCTTTCTCTGAGCCCCAAGAGGCTATGGATGACAGCACGCGCCGCCCACGGGCCACGCTCCTCTCATCCCCCTCTGTCGCCAGACCCCTGCCAGAGCACGCCCCCGCGGGACGCTGGTCCTCCCCTGGCCTCCCCTGGAAGGACGCGGCTAATGACTGTGTTCCCGCACAGGGCCGCTATGCCACCCTCACCTGGGCCGGTCATTCCGCCTCGATGCACCACCGACAGTACGTCTGTGGTTCGAATGACCCCGCTGGCGCAGTTTCTGGGAGCCTGGCTAGAGCTCCCCAGACTGTCCCGCTGGGTCGCGAGAACCATCAGGCTCGGCTACGCGATTCAGTTCGCGCGGTCTCCTCCCTTCGCTTCAGGGGAGTCCGCTTCACTATGGTCGGTGGCAATGCCCACATGTCATGAAAGCGGAGGTTGCCACCCTACTGGCGAAGGGTGCGTTCGAGACTGTCCCTCCAGCCGAAATGAAGTCCGGCTTCTACAGCCCTTACTTCATTGTACCGAAGAAATCCGGTGGGTTACGGCCAATCCTCGACCTGCACGTCTTAAACCGCTCCCTTCACAGGCTGCCGTTCAAGATGCTCACTGCCAAACGCATCCTCCAGTGCGTGCGGCCGCAGGATTGGTTTTCAGCGATCGACCTGAAGGACGCCTAATTCCAGGTTTCCATCTTACCTCGACACAGACCGTTCCTACGGTTTGCTTTCGAGGGGTGGGCATACCAGTATGCGGTTCTCCCATTCGGGCCAGCCCTGTCTCCTTGCGTCTTCACGAAAGTCGTCGAGGCAGCCCTTGTTCGAACACGGGGTTCGCATCCTAAACTATCTCAACGACTCGCTGATCCTAGCTCACTCTCGAGATCAGGTTTGCGAACACAGGGACCTAGTGCTCCGGAACCTAGCTCGTCTGGGCCTTCGGGTCAACTGGGAGAAGAGCAAACTCTGCCCCGTGCAGAGGATCTCTTTTCTCAGTATGGAGATCGACTCAGTTGCCATGTGCGTGCAGCTTACGAGCGAGCGCGCGCAGTCACTGCTGACTTGTCTTCGCCAATTCGAGAACAAGAGTGCGGTTCCACTGAAATTATTTCAGAGGCTCCTGGGGCATATGGCATCCGCAGCCACAGTAACGCCGCTCGGATTGCTTCATATGAGACCGCTTCAGCTTTGGCTTCGCGATCGAGTCCCGAGGTGGGCATGGCAACACGGCACGCTCCAAGTCCCAGTGACTCCAGCCTGCCGTCAGACCTTCACCCCGTGGACGAACCTCAGTTTTCTACGGGCCGGAGTGCCCTCAGAACGACTTTCCCAGCATGTTGTTGTTTCAACAGATGCCTCCACCACGGGCTGGGGCGCCATGTGCAATGGACATGCTGCCACGGGCTCCTGGACAGGACCCCAGCGCCTTGGCATGTCAATTGCCTCAAGTTGCTGGCTGTACGTCTCGCTCTGCACCGCTTCCGTGCGTTGCTCAAGGGTCTGCACGTACTAGTCCGATCAGACAATACCGCGACAGTAGCGTACATCAACCATTAAGGTGGTCTACGCTCCCGCCGTATGTCGCAACTCGCCCGCCACCTCCTCATATGGAGTCAGAAGCACCTGAAGTTGCTTCGAGCCATTTTCATCCCGGGAGACCTGAACCAGGCGGCCGACGAGCTGTCTCGGCTTCGGCCTCTCGCTGGAGAATGTAGACTCCATCCCCAGTCAGTCCAGCTGATTTGGGATCAGTTCGGGGATGCACAGGTAGACCTGTTTGCCTCCCAAGACTCGTCCCATTGCGCCCTGTATTATTCCCTGACCGAGGGCACGCTCGGCACGGATGCACTGGCGCACAGCTGGCCGAGGGGCCTACGCAAGTATGCGTTTCCTCCAGTGAGCCTCCTTGTGCAGACTTTGCGCAAGATCAGGGAGGACGAGGAGCAGGTCATTTTGGTTGCCCCGTATTGGCACAACCGGACCTGGTTCTCAGAACTAGTACTCCTCGCGACAGCACCTCCCTGGCCAATTCCCCTGAGGAAGGACCTCCTTTCTCAGGGACGGGGCACCCTTTGGCACCCTCGTCCCGATCTTTGGAACCTCCACGTGTGGCTCCTGGACGGGACAAAGCAGGTTTGAGTACCCTACCACCAGCGGTGGTGGCTACCATCACTTCCGCTAGAGCATCGTCCACGAGAAATGCCTATGCGTTGAAGTGGAACCTCTTCGTCAACTGGTGTTCATCTAAACATCAAGAACCCACGAAATGCCCGATCAGTGTCGTGCTTTCCTTCCTGCAAGAAGGGTTGGAGCGAAGGCTGTCTCCCTCCACCCTGAAAGTGTACGTGGCCGCTATTGCTGCACATCACGACGCAGTTGATGGTAAGTCTCTGGGAAAGCACGACCTGATCATCAGGTTCCTGAGGCGAGTGAGGAGACTGAATCCTCCTCATCCTCCCCTCGTACCCTCTTGGGACCTCTCACTGGTTTAAACTGCCCTGCAGAGTGCTCCCTTTGAGCCTCTGCAATCAGTGGAGCTTAAGTTCCTGTCAATTAAGACAGCGTTCCTGGTTGCATTGGCCTCCATCAAGAGGGTAGGGGACCTGCAGGCATTTTCGGTTGACGAAGCGTGCCTGGAATTCAGGCCGGCTAACTCTCACGTGATCCTGAGACCCCGGCCTGGATATGTGCCCAAGGTTCCTACCACACCCTTTCGAGACCAGGTAGTGAACCTGCAAGCGCTGCCCTTGGAGGAGGCAGACCCAGCCTTGGCACTGCTCTGTCCAATACGCGTCCTTCGTGCCTACGTAGACAGAACGCGGTTTCAGGACCTCAGACCAGCTCTTTGTCTGTTATGGTGGGAAGCTGAAGGGAAAGGCTCTCTCCAAGCAAAGGTTGTCCCACTGGATAGTGGACACCATTGCTTTGGCATACCAGCAGCAAGGTCGACCGTGCCCCCTTGGTGTGACGGCCCACTCCACTCTGAGTGTGGCATCGTCTTGGGCTCTAGCGCATGGTGCCTCGCTAACAGACATTTGTAGAGCTGCAGGCTGGGCGACACCTAACACATTCGCGAGATTCTATAATCTCCGAGTGGAGCCAGTTTCTGCTCATGTACTCGCTTCAACTAGCCGGTACTAGATTCTGCTCAGGTGTCTTCGCTTGCTCGCCTTTCCTCTCCACGGACGGGATATGTGCGATATTTTCCTCAGGTTAGCCTAATAAGCCCTGAGTCTCCTCCAGCACTGTTGACGTCAATGCCAGAGTTATGCCACCGGCAGCTTTCGCGCTTGGCTAGGTGCCTCCATGTGCATGGTTCCCCCTCTGGGCGACCCCCACATGTGTATTTCCACTGTAAGCCTCTCTGAGCATGTGTCTTTCCCTCAGCAAGCCACCTTGCCACCCCTGGAGTTGAAATATTCTACCTGCGGCTGGACACCCCAATGATACTCCATATGCAGCCCCTCTGGGTCGTATGTGTATTCTAAGTCCCCCCCCCCCCCCCCCCCCCCCCCTTCGGGCTGGGCATAATTTCTGCTGAGATATGCTTCCCAGTGTACCTTGGTATTCCTGTGTTAAGTAGGACTCCTTCGTCCGTGCTAGTCTCACGACAGGGAGCTCAGACTTACACAGGGCACTGGAAGACAGCCGAGGTGGCGTGATTAGACTGGGGACCCCATTCGTCGTCATCCGACGTAACTCGGAGTGACCACGAAAGGGAACGTCTCAGTTACGTATGTAACCCTCGTTCCCTGAGTACGAACGGAGACGTTACGTCTCCCTGCCACTTCCGCTGGAACGCTGGAACGCCGGAGTTCAGTCTCGGCTCCTCAGCGAAGAAACATACCTGCATGTTGCCAGCGTACTTCCTTATATACCCACGACGTGGGGCGGACTTACACTATGCAAATTCCGCAGACCCATGGCATTTCTTTGCCATTGGCTCGTTTTGTATTCTCAAAGGTGAGAGGCTTTCTAAGCGAAACCCCATTTGGCGTCATCCGACGTAACGTCTCCGTTCCCTACTCAGGGAACGAGGGTTACATACGTAACCGAGACGTTCCATGCATCTTCAGCAAAAGGGATTAACTGAAATCTATTCCAGTTAATGTTAGTCATGTCTTGGATAAAGTGTTCAGAATTAATATTTTTTGATTGTCTGACCCTAATTAATTTTGGAGGTAGTCGAGGTATGTTTATTTTCCAGACACAGTAGATCATAGAATGATCACTAAATGAGTCTGACAAAACTCCAGATGAAATAATCCTATCTGGATGTGTGACTAGGATCCAGTCTAGCAAGGATGATGATTTGGAATCCGTTCTGGTAGGCAGGCTTGTGCAAAATTCAGAATTTCAGAATTGGCCTCCATTCAATTCATGAATTGGAATTTGAATTGAATTTACTCCGCCCCACAGGACGTTGAATTGAATTTGAATTGGAATGACAGGAAGTGGAATTAATCAAAGAAATTCCACACAGTCACACAACAGAAAGAATGTGCTGAGTCTCGCATGCATTCAGTGTTAGGAAGGTTACTTTGGAAATGTTATTGCTTACTGTTATTAGTTACCCATTATAAATGTGGTTTGGATTACTTTATTTGGATAACTTTATCAATGCAAAGCAATTTCGTTTTAAGTTGATTAGTAACTAATTGAATTAAACATTTTACCTCAGTAATACAACTAAATACAATTACATTAATTTTGTAATTTAATAACAGAAATTTCATTTCACGTAACTATTTACTCCTCAACCCTGCATACATTTTGTTCTAAAATAGATATTGATCAAAAAAGTTTTGTTTTTAACATTGCTTTTAACATTCATTGCTGGTGGAAAACATATCCTTTTAATGTAATCTGCACAAGTAGCTCAAACTAATATCATTTATAATGCAATCATATCTGACATATAAATGAAAAGAGAGCTTACACACTCATACACAAATACACACACATTTCTACATAAGAACATAATCTAAACAAAAATCAAATAAAAATTAACCAAGCTCAGTCTGCTTTTTAGCGTTTTGTTAGATGGACTGGAGAATGTAAATGATGAGCTGAATTCATACTACTGGTCAAAACCTCAAACATCCCACCCCTCCCTCTGGAAAAAAAATAAAAATAAAAAAAATAAGAAAAAGGGGAAAGAAATAAAGTACAATATGCTTCATTAGTAAATTGCTACCATATACCAGTCAATAATAATAATAATTTCACAAAGTTTAAGTCCGGGCAGCTTAAGAAACAAAGGGGGCGGTGATTCACAACGACCTGCTATCAGCCACTGCTAAGGTGGTGTACTTGTTGTGAGTTTGCAGCAATTTATACGATTAACGGCAAATAGAGGTCACGTTGGTTCAGCCACAAGTGGCCTGCTACCCACATCAGACCATGGAAAAAATACCAAAACAAGTTAGACAAGACACAAACAGAAAAATACTGTCAATAGGACTAACTGAAAAAAAAGAATGAAAATCATGCAGTATTACGGAGGTCCCATGGGAGCATCACGAAGGAAACCCTCTGCCTCCTCAGGGGAACGGAGAGTTGTGACCTTACCATCCACAGTTACCCTCAGCGTTGCGGGATACTGTAACGAGTAATTAATATCCAGCTCTCTGAGTTTCTTCTTAATGGGATCAAACTGACGGTGTTTCTCGAGAAGAGCAGCGCTGTAGTCTGGGTAGATGTAAATACGCGTCCCCTGGTACTGAAGATGCCCCTTCTCCCGGGCAAGTCTGAGAATTTTCATCTTGTCCTGAAGGTTCAGGAGCTTTATCAGAATTGACCTTGCACCCGATTTGGAGTTGGGATTACGTATGGTTGGAGTACGATGTGCCCTTTCAATCACTGGAGACGTTGGATAGTTTTCCGCAACGAGAAGCTGAGGAATAAGCTGCTGCATGAAGCCCAGTATGTCGCGGCCCTCTGCTTGTTCCGGGACCCGCAGAAAACGGAGGTTATGTGACCGGCTTCTGTTCTCCATCTCCTCTGTTTTTTCTCTCAGGTGAGTGTTTTCCTTCTCTATGATTTCAATACGTTCTTCCAGGTCGGATATATTGTCTTCATTAGCACTGACTCTTTGCTCCAGTAGGGAGACTTGGTCTCCAATAGTACTCAGGGAGGCCTCTATTGTGTTCAGACTCGTTTGTAGTTTATCCATTTTAGAATCAATGCGTGCGAGCAACTCGTCTTTCAGTTCTTGTATAACTTCAGTTATAGATTTGTTGGAAGTCATTGTGACACAGACACAATGGAGCAGAGCACGCTCTTAACTGTCGTCAATTTGTGTCAGTTTAGTTATAAAGTTACTTAAGAAATGTTGTCCTTTGTTGACAAATATGGAGATAGATGCATTGAGTCCACAATATTTAAAGAAAATGGTTCATAATGCAGACTTGAGCTTCAGCAAACACTCACGCTGTTGTCAGTGCGGCCATCTTGAATGTTGCACGAATAATCGGATGAACATATGAACATGGTTGTCACATCTTTACATCATCCAGTCATGTTTATACTATCATTAATATTGTAAAATTATGTCAGTGTAACGCTGTAGGTGGTCGTTGAAGGCACAAGACAACGATGAGGGTATTAACAGTGTTTATTTAAACTAACTCAGGCAGAAAGACACAACCACGTTAAACACAAATGAGAACCGACAAAGGACTGAACAGAACAGGGAGTATAAATACACAGGAGGAAACTAACTAGACACAGATGTAGAATATAGTAGTGTTGTCACAATACCAAAATTATTGTTTCGATACCGATACCAAGTCAAGAATTGCGATTTCGATACTTTTTTGATACTTTTCCGGAAAAGGGAGAAACACTCTCAAATATCATTGCTGTGCTTTATTTTAAAACCGGGACAACATTCTAATCATATAACCAGAGCCAATCAGCCCTATACGCACACTACGCAAGTTGCGTAGGGCCCCGCAAATTACTCAAGGCCCCGCCTCCCCCACGTGTCAAAGCCAGGTCAAAGCGCGTCAATCAAAGTTTACAACATCGATGAGAAAATTAAGCAGAACTGTTCTGTGACTTTGTGCCTGACAAAAAAAAAAAAAAATTTTTATTATGTTTGATAAACGACAAAGGGCAACGGTGTTTGTTTATAAACTGTAGCTCGGAAAACATAACCGCGTCGCGCGTTAACATGCGTTCATATGCGCGTGCACGAAATGAAACAGGCAGATAGTGATAGGCTATTACTCTCTAAACATATTTGTATATTAAATATATTTCACTCAGTTTTGATTAGCTTATAACACTGATTATCATGCTAAAATACTGCCGTGTGTCTTATGTACCTTATTTGTGAATATCTGCTTAAGTGTAATGTGATTTAGTCTAAATATATTTCAGCCTCCGGTAAAATATGTGATAGCCTAGGCCTACTGTCTAAATACTAGACATTATATATATACAGTGCTATGGATAAGTTTAGACACCCATGCTAAAGTTTACTAAAAAGAGGAATAAAAAATCATCTTTTGGAAACTGAACTTAATGCCTTAATTTAAAAAATTAGGAAAAATCCAACCTTTAAGGACACCAATTTTCTTTGTGAATGAATAATGTATCGTAAATAAATAAATGTTCTTCCTTAAAATACAGGTGCAAACTTATGCACATAAGTTTGGACACCCCAATGTTAAATTCCCATAGAGGCAGGCAGATTTTTATTTTTAAGTATTTTTATTTATTTTTGTTTTAGGATACTATGCATCCTGATAAAGTTCCCTTGGCCTTTGGAATTAAAATAGCCCCACATCATCACATAGCCTTCACCATACCTAGAGACTGGCATGGAGTACTTTCCATAAGATAATCTCTCAATGCAAATCAAACTAGCTATTAGGCTAACTGAAATAAAACCATGCCAATCTCTAGGTGTGGTGCATTAATTCAAGCATACACAATTTGTGGAAAAATACACATTTTTTTTTAGATGTTTCTAACTGTGAACCAATTTTGTAGAATGTATATATATATATATATATATATATATATATATATATACTGTATATACTGTATATATATATATATATATATATATATATATATATATATATATACTGTATATATATATATATATATATATATATATATATATATATATATATATATATATATTTGTCCTTGCATTCTTTCTTGTGGCTCAGTGACACACCTGAATGAAAGGCTCATTATGCAGCTCATAATGCAGAGTGTCTTCTCAGGTGTGAATCACATCATTATTCGTGATCATTCACGCCCCCATACATATTGTCTTTCCAAACAAAAAGTGCACTATACAATTTAAATCAATGTCTTGTTTTATGTTAATGATTAGGCAGGATGATTTTCAGATAATTTTGAATGTTTTGTGGCCTTATTTCAGAAACTGTATTTTTTTTATTTTTTTTTATAACCATGCATTAACATTATTCTCTCAAAAATACAAACATGTACATACATGTTGCTCACATATTATGGTAGCCCTGTTTGTGCTAAATAGAGTGTAATTACACCTTTGCCATTAATATGTTCATAAGCAACTGAAAAAAAGCACAAATGTCCCCCAAAACACCTTAGACCCCAGAGGGTTAATGATTAGGTGTGTGTTTCATGTGTCAGATGAGCCAGAAAAAGCAACAGCTGAAGAAGGACGGGAAGCCCATTGATGTGGAATTATAATTTAAATTCAAACTGAAGGAAGCTGAATTACAGACACTGACATGTTCTTACACACACAGCTGTTCCTTCATACAGACACTGAAACTTTAGCAGATTGAATTTGAATCAGCTGAACGTCATGACTGAAAGATTAACCTTTTACTCCTGCCTGCGTTTTTGAAAAAGTTGCCAACAAAACTTTCATAACCCCCCATCATATTTTGTTGTATGAATATAAAACATATCAAAAGAAAGAACAAACTCTCTGCTTTTAAACAACATAAAAAGAAAACGTTTATTCAGGATTCATGTTTTTCTTTGTTTATCAACACTTGAATGTGGGTAAGTTTCATAAAAACAGCAACATTATGAGCAAAAAGCTGAGAAAAACAAAGTTTGTTTCGGCTGTACAGTAAATAGTGTCATAGTCCAGCTTAAGTAAGTTCAGTGTTGATTAATTTCTGTTATAAAAAAGTTATTCATTTAGTTCATCTATCTATACAGCCTCTCTATAAAGTTACACAAACACGTGTGTGATGATCACTGTGGGTTTGTGTCTGTTGATTCTGTTGAATGTGATTGTGTATGTAGTGGCTCTTTATTCACCATCCAGAGAAGGTCACACTAACATTTATTACCTGTAAGTAAAACACAGACGGTCAAATGTGTGTGACATTATTACATTATCCACTTTAGAATAAATAAAAGAAAATACTTATATGATTAAGTGAGAGATTATAATATAACACAGTGATACATGATTGTTAAAGCCGCTTTTAAACATTCAAATTTTGATTTTGCATCTAAATCACCATGAAAGATGACCCTTGACCCTTATCTATAATCCTGTATGACTTTCCTCTTTCTGTGTCATTGGCTCAGTTTTATTTATGATAAAGAAACTAGTGATCAATATTCACCATTATCTTCTATTGCAATTGACATTCTCTCAAAATACATAATTTAGGGATAAAAAGACAATGATAAAAGCAAAATATTTAATTGTTTGAAATAAAAAGAAACTTGAAGATATTTAATTGTTGCTATTAACTATTATTAAAAAAGAAAAAAGAAACAAACTCTTATTAAACATGTTTATAGTGTGTAATTCACCATCACAAGTAAAGGAAATTAAGAAGAAACTAAATTAAGTTTAAATTAAAATATGAACAGTTTTAATCATCACTACTCACAGACGTGTCTTCCGTTTATAATGTGGATTCTCTTTCAGATCAGAGAGCAGCTTCACATCTGAGTCTAATTTATTCCATGTCAGATCCAGTTCTCTCAGTTTTGAGGGGTTTGATCTCAGAGCTGAAGCCAGAGCACCACAACCTTCATCTGTAACACCACAATCACTCAACCTGTAGAGAACAATGACACTCTTCAGTCTCTCAGTTCAGGAAACACTGATATAAATTATGTGATATATATGAATTTCTCCTCAACAGATTTGTGTATGAAAACAGTTGTCACCTCTTCACATCATCCAATCATGTTTTTGATTTGTAAAAATGATCAAAAGTAAAAATTACCTCAGAGGGTTTGGAAATAATCCACTGAGAGATTAAACATTCTTTTCAGTTACTTGATGGTAAACTTTTTTCTATATTTTATTTTTGTATATCATTCATTATTCACCACAGGAGAAAAACAGACATTGAGACTTTTATACAATCTTACCACAGTTTCTCCAGTTTACAGTGAGGATCCTGCAGTAGATCAGAAAGCTGCTTGACTCCAGAATCTCCTACTTTATTTCCAGACAGATCCAGATCTCTCAGGTGTGAGGGGTTTGATCTCAGAGCTGAAGCCAGAGCAGCACAACCTTCATCCCTAACACCACAATTATACAACCTGTAGAGAACAATGACACTCTTCAGTCTCTCAGTTCAGGATCTACAGCTCAGATCAGCAGGAACTTCACAATCAGAACAGTGTTAATTGTGGCAGCCATTTTTGATTTAGTCTTTGTCTTCATCTTCAGACAAAAATCCTTTTTGGTCTTAGTCACATTTAAGTAATTTTGTCTTTCATAGTTTTAGTCTAGTTTTAGTTGATGAAAAGTCATTGACTAAAAGTAATGACTAAAAGTTGACAAAAAATGCAAACTGCAGTTGCCTACATTAATTTTGGTAGCTATTTTATATGTAGTCTTTAGACAAATTTCTAGGGCTGTCCCCGACTATGGATTTTCATAGTCGAATCAGAATCGTCATGTCTTGCCTATAGTCGACTAATAGTCGAATCATGTGTATGGGGGCGGGGCTTTAACGTTTCAAAGCCGCGATGTACAGAAAATCACACAAAGATATAGAAGAAAATTTATAAAAACATTTTGGATCAATAAAACTAAGAAATAACATAACTCCAGAAAGGCCACACTGCAGACAGGATTTGCATTTCACATGCAAATCAAATTAAATCGGCTAAATTACCTGTGCGAGCAGGCCAGCCTACAGCACAACATCGATGCACCGAAAAAATAAACAATTCATTTACTAAAATTAAATTAGAACAGAATAGGCCTATACCTTTCTAATAAATAAAAAATACAAAACGAAATAAATTAGAATCAAGTCACAAGATGAGGAGCAAATGTGTGCAAAATGCCTAAAGTGCAGGGGAACATATATTCAAAACACAAGCCACAAATAGTTAGATTAGATAACCCTGACAGATTAATAAATAAAATAAAAATAAAGAAATTATTAAAATAACGATAGTATAGCCAGAATTTTCAACTTTGTCTTTTTAACTGCAGAAACAACAATAAATGCTAAACTGGAGTGGCAGTCTTTTTAGCTAAAAATGTTCACAGCATCCAAAAATCAAATTAGAACCGGCTGAAAAGTTTTGAAATCACTTGTACCCTACCTGATCGAGAGAACAAATCCAGTCTTTCACTCTGTCTGTGTCCGTTGGAGTCTTTTCAAATTGTGCACGCGGATAAAATACATTCTAACGTGAAACCCAGTCTATGCGTGAAACGTGTTAACGTTGGCCGGCAGAAGTGCGATCATGGTTTTCCTGATGCTAAATCCAGCCTTGGAGAATATCCTTTCTGATGGTGTACATCCACACTTTAGATTTTCTTATCCCAGACATTGTTAAAGATTTAAATCCTTGCCGCGAAGACGCTCCTCTGTGGGTCACGGATCGAAAGTGAAACTTAAATCTGTCACGGGGTGTTTGGATTTATTCACGCACGTTAAAAATTTTTTATTAAAAGCTTCTTTCTTTGCACATTTTTATATACAGCATATCATAATAGGCTGAATATTAACGTATTGACATAAAAGCTAGTTCTATGTGAAATTGAGCGCCCTCATATAGCCAAAGGGGCATGATCCTCGTTTCATAACACCTCTGCGAAGATTCGACCATGAGATCGGTAGTCGAATCAGGCTCCTCCTATCGAAGCATCGAATCTTCGACTATTCGGGGTCACCCCTACAAATTTCATTATAATTTTTCACTCTTGGCCAATTCAATTAAGCTTATCGAGTCATTCATTCATTCATTCGTTCGTTCATTCATTCATTCATTCATTCATTCATTCATTCATTCATTCAGTAACGAAGCAAGTGGCTGTATTTGGGTCATTGAATCTCACGATTCATTCAAAGCCACAGATTCGTTCAAGAATCACTGCTGTGTGCTGCAGTTCTGCTGTGGCTTTTGTTGCAAAATAGAGCAATAAGCCTACTGACAATACTGTTTTAAATGTAGTACATCACTTAATGTTACCCTTTTGTTTGATGAACTGTTGTATAAAATCAGTGTCACATTTGAAATCGTGTGGATACTCAGGAAACATTGCATTCTTGCTCATATAATATGATCAACATGTAACGACTGAGACAAATCAGACACAAGTATTTGTTATAGTTTAACAAATGATATTTAAAACTCGCTCTGGGATCTGTGGCCCCATCCTCCCAAACAGGGCAAGAAGGTCTTAGTTACCATGACTACGATCAGATAAGCTGTTTTATGACTGTTAGCAATGTGAACAGGGCCTCTGACACAAGACCTACAGACATTAGAACAGGCTTTCCTGCATTCATTTATCGATGAACTGATTAACATGAAATTAACATGCATCCCAGAACATTTTGTGAATGATTTACTGCCTTGTGTTGTGTCTTTTAATATTAATATCTTTTGATACTATTATCTCTTTGATACTATGTATTTTATTATAGAACCAAAGGTCAATGTAACCTCACCGATACCATGTTTGGTCTCTATAAATTGGTGCTTTGAAGATCGAAATGATTGTGTACATGATATGCCGATAGCTGCGCAACATATTAGTATTACAAGAATCTTTCTTAGTTTCGTCATTAGAAACCAATCCAGCAAATGAGCACGCTTAGAACGTCTCGGTTACGTATGTAACCCTCGTTCCCTGAGTAGGGAACGGAGACGTTACGTCGGATGACGACGATTGGGGTTTCGCTTAGAAGCCTATCACCCTCGAGTATATAAAACGAGCCAATGGCAATGAAATGCCATGGGTCTGCGGAATTTGCATAGCATATCTCCGCCCACCGCAGGGGGTATATAAGGAAGTACGCTGGCAACATGCAGATATGTCTTCGCTGAGGAGTCGAGACTGGACCCAGGCGTTTTTCAGCGATACAGTGGAAGTGGCAGGAAGACGTAACGTCTCCGTTCCCTACTCAGGGAACGAGGGTTACATACGTAACCGAGACGTTCCCTTTCGTGGTCACTCCGAGTTACGTCGGATGACGACGATTGGGGTTCTAGTCTAATCACGCCACCTCGGCTGTCATCCAGTGCCCTGCGTAAGTCTGAGCTCCCTGTTGTGTGACTAGTACGAACGAAGGAGTCCTACTTAACACAGGAATACCAAGGTACACTGGGAAGCATATCTCAGAGGAAATATGCAATTATGCCCAGCCCGAAGGGGGGGACTTGGAATACACATATGGCCCAGAGGTCTGCATATGGAGTATCACTGGGGTGTCCAGCCGCAGGTGGAATATTTCAACCCCAGGGTTGGCAAGGTGGCTTGCCAAGGGAAAGACACACGCTCAAAAGAGATTTACAGTGGAATACACATGTGGGGGTCGCCCAGAGGGGGGACCATGCACATGGAGGCACCTAGTCAACCGCAAAAGCTGCGTTATGGCAGATTGGCATAACTCAGGCGTTGACGTAACCAGTGCGGGAGGAAACTCAGAGCTTATCAGACTCACCTGAGAAGATAAATCGCACGTATCCCGTCCGTGGAGAGGAATGGCGAGCAAGCGAAGACACCTGAGCAGAATCTAGTACCGGCTGGTTGAAGCGAGTACATGGGAAGAAACTGGCTCTACTCGGAGATTATAGAATCTCGCGAATGTGTTGGGTGTCGCCCAGCCTGCAGCTCTACAAATGTCTGTTAGCGAGGCGCCATGCGCTAGAGCCCAAGAGGAAGCCACACTACGAGTGGAGTGGGCTTTCACACCAAGGGGGCATTGACGACCTTGCTGCTGGTATGCCAAAGCAATGGTATCCACTATCCAGTGAGATAACCTTTGCTTTGAGAGAGCCTTTCCCTTCAGCTTCCCACCATAACAGACAAAGAGCTGGTCTGAGGTCCTGAAACACCGCGTTCTGTCTACGTAAGCACGGAGGGCGCGTACTGGACAGAGCAGTGCCAAGGCTGGGTCTGCCTCCTCCAAGGGCAGCGCTTGCAGGTTCACTACCTGCTCTCGAAAGGGTGTGGTAGGAACCTTGGGCACATATCCAGGCCGGGGTCTCAGGATCACTTGAGAGTTAGCCGGCCCGAATTCCAGGCACGCTTCGTCAACCGAAAATGCCTGCAGGTCCCCTACCCTCTTGATGGAGGCCAATGCAACCAGGAGCGCTGTCTTCATAGACAGGGACTTAAGCTCTACTGATTGCAAAGGCTCAAATGGAGCACTCTGCAGGGCAGTTAGAACCACTGAGAGGTCCCAAGAGGGTACGAGAGGAGGACGAGGAGGATTCAATCTCCTCGCTCCCCTCAGGAACCTGATGACCAGGTCATGCTTTCCCAGAGACTTACCATCAACTGCATCGTGATGTGCGGCAATGGCGGCAACATACACTTTCAGGGTGGAGGGAGACAGCCTTCGCTCCAACCCTTCTTGCAGGAAGGAAAGCACGACACTGATCGGGCATTTTGTGGGTTCTTGATGTTTAGAAGAACACCAGTTGACGAAGAGGTTCCACTTCAACGCATAGAGATGCTCTAGCGGAAGTGATGGTAGCCACCACCGCAGGTGGTAGGGTACTCAAACCTGCCTCGTCCCGTCCAGGAGCCACACATGGAGGTTCCACAGATCGGGACAAGGGTGCCATAGGGTGCCCCGTCCCTGAGAAAGGAGGTCCTTCCTCAGAGGAATTGGCCAGGGAGGTGCTGTCGCGAGGAGTACTAGTTCGGAGAACCAGGTCCGGTTGTGCCAGTACGGGGCAACCAAAATGACCTGCTCCTCGTCCTCCCTGATCTTGCGCAAAGTCTGCGCAAGAAGGCTCACTGGGGGAAACGCATACTTGCGTAGGCCCCTCGGCCAGCTGTGCGCCAGTGCATCCGTGCCGAGCGTGCCCTCGGTCAGGGAATAATACAGGTCGCAGTGGGACGAGTCGTGGGAGGCAAACAGGTCTACCTGTGCGTCCCCGAACTGATCCCAAATCAGCTGAACCGACTGGGGATGGAGTCTCCATTCTCCAGCGAGAGGCCGAAGCCGAGACAGCTCGTCGGCCGCCTGGTTCAGGTCTCCCGGGATATAAATGGCTCGAAGCGACCTCAGATGCTTCTGACTCCATATGAGGAGGTGGCGAGCGAGTTGCGACATACGGCGGGAGCGTAGACCACACCTTGAAGGTTGATGTACGCTACTGTCGCGGTATTGTCTGATCAGACTAGTACGTGCTGGCCCCTGAGCAGCACAAGGAAGCGGTGCAGGGCGAGACGTACAGCCAGCAACTCGAGGCAATTGACATGCCAAAGGCGCTGGGGTCCTGTCCAGGAGCCCGCGGCAGCATGTCCATTGCACATGGCGCCCCAGCCCGTGGTGGAGGCATCTGTTGACACAACAACATGCCGGGAAACTCGTTCTAAGGGCACTCCGGCCCGTAGAAAACTGAGGTTCGACCACGGGGTGAAGGTCTGACGGCAGGCTGGAGTCACTGGGACTTGGAGCGTGCCGTGTTGCCATGCCCACCTCGGGACTCGATCGCGAAGCCAAAGCTGAAGCGGTCTCATATGAAGCAATCCGAGCGGCGTTACTGCGGCTGCGGATGCCATATGCCCCAGGAGCCTCTGAAATAATTTCAGTGGAACCGCACTCTTGCCCTCGAACTGACGAAGACAAGTCAGCAGTGACTGCGCGCGCTCGCTCATAAGCTGCGCGCACATGGCGACCGAGTCGATCTCCATACCGAGAAAAGAGATCCTCTGCACGGGGCAAAGATTGCTCTTCTCCCAGTTGACCCGAAGGCCCAGACGGACTAGGTGCCGGAGCACTAGGTCCCTGTGTTCGCAAACCTGGTCTCGAGAGTGAGCTAGGATAAGCCAGTCGTCGAGATAGTTCAGGATGCGAACCCCGTGTTCCCGAAGGGGAACAAGGGCTGCCTCGACGACCTTCGTAAAGACGCGAGGAGACAGGGCTAGCCCGAAAGGGAGAACCGCGTACTGGTATGCCTGCCCCTCGAAAGCAAACCGTAGAAACGGTCTGTGTCGAGGTAAAATGGAGACATGGAAGTAGGCGTCCTTCAGGTCGATCGCTGCAAACCAATCCTGCGGCCGCACACACTGGAGGATGCGTTTGGCCGTTAGCATCTTGAACGGCAGCCTGTGAAGGGAGCGCTTCAAGACGCGCAGGTCGAGGATTGGCCGTAACCCACCGGACTTCTTGGGTACAATGAAGTAAGGGCTGTAGAAGCCGGACTTCATCTCGGCTGGAGGGACAATCTCGATCGCACCCTTCGTCAGTAGGGTGGCGACCTCCGCTCTCATGACAGGGGCATTGGCTCTACATTACAAAGAGGCGAACCACGGAAGTAGCGATACTCTAAAAATCATTGGGATAGAACATGTTAAAATATCACCAAGAGGGGGAGATAGACTCAAAAAACTTTTACAAAGAGAATCCTTTTGGATTTATACTTTAAAAGCTAATCAATACCCTGGTCTAAACTTGGAATTGGATTTTTCTCCTTTTTTGTAACTGACTATATGCACAATGTTTTGTTATATGTATCTATCTATATTGATATTTCAAATTGTATCTTGATGTGGAATGTGGTAAAATATAGAAAGTGTAAAATTATTCAACATCTGAGACTGCACATATTTATTAGAGCATGAAATGAAATTAAATCTTTTTCACAATGTAACCTTTTTCTGTAACTTGTCTTATATAAAGTAACCTCTTGCTGTATGTATCTATTTATATTGATATTTTAAACTATCCTGATGTGGGAATTGGTAAAATATTGAAAATGTGACTTTACTTATCTAAAGTAACTTCTTGTAATTGCTCTCTGTCAGGTAATACCTGTGCAGATGAGCACCTGTGCTTTTAAGTCATGTGACCACATGCAGATATATAGCATGCAGTCTACAGACTGCCATTTTGAATTTGCCCTGAAGAAGGCCACAGAGGCCGAAACATGTTGGCATGTTTTTAACGGATAGCCAAGTTTAAATAAAGGCTTTTTAAACTTATATTACTTGTGAGTGCCTCACAACTACTGTTTATTTGGGAAACATTTTGGATCTCGAAGCTGAAGAGCACCAGAGGAATACACCTCTCAATACCCAAGTAGCACTCCTAGTAACTTGTTTGTGAAAGCAAACCATTGCCAGTATGGAAAATATTTGGATGTAGAAAAAATGCGTGGTTGTCCTCAAGGATAGATATACAATTTGCAAAAAAATGTGGATGCAAAGTGGCTGCAAAAGGAGGAAACACATAGAACAACACCATCCCTCTGTGCAGATAAAGGTATGTCCCATTTATATTTAGATGCAGAGGGAATCTCGGAGTCCAGTCATGCAAATTAAATTTACAGTCTAAAGGTCCTTGCACAGTGAGACAAAAATTACGTATGCGTTTTTTCGTATGCGTCATTCGGTGGCTACGAATTGTCAAAACTCCATTCAAAATCTTATCAGTGCAAAAAACCCCCTCTAAATACTCTGTTATACATGTGTTATACATCATTCAAAACTGTTAAATGTCTTCTTTTATTTGTGTACAATCATAATAATAACAAAATGTTGTTTTTCGTCTCTCTCAATGTAAAATTAATTCTGAAACGTGACAGAAAATGATCTGTAACTCAGCGAATGTTTGTCACACAGACTTGAGACATATGTCTCTTCAAAGCTTGAAGTCTTTATTTTTAAAGACTAGTCTTTATGTATCTCTATGATGTAAATGATGTGATTATATCAAAAACAAATATTCTCTGTTTAAGTAATCCTTATCAAAGCAATGAGAGGTACAGTTTCTCCAGCCTGTGATCATTAGCTCTAATGTGACCTCACCCATGCCCACAAGAGCTGTTCACATGCAGCTGTTCACAGTCCACGTGAAGGAACGCAGACCTGTAAACGCCACATCACCTCAAAACAAAGAATCAGAGACTTCAGTACTCCTCTGCTTTTCATCGAGTTTGGAAGACTGTGTTTGTGCTGTGCTGTTTACCTTGGATTTACCTCAGAAAAATTAGAAGAACAAGATAAGAAAGATTTTTAAGAAGGTAAGAATTTTCCACTCATAATAATAAGACAGAAACATGTTGAAATATGAACTATAGACAGGTAGGCAACCTTTCAATGCTAAATTTATATACATGTACGACACAAGGATGTGTTTATGTTCGATAATAAAACACAGCATGATATTGGCTAGTATGAGTGTTTACTCTAATATGGTGAATATTATAATGTTTAGACCCGTGTTAACCGTTAAATTCTGTGTTTGTGGATATCTGCTCAAACTGCTCAGAAAAATCTAAAAGGTATTCCCAAAATCGTGCAGCCCTATAGTTTCTCTTGATATCAGCATGTTCACAGTTGTTTAGTTTGTTTTGTTTTTGTTTTGTTTGTTTTTTACAGGGACCAGATGCCACTGATGAGTCCTGCTGACTTCAACATTCACATGAGTCTCTGTACATGAACATGGTAAAATGAAAAATCAAACACCTTGGAAATGAAAGGTATGTACTATGTTTCAGGAATGGCACAAAGGTGTGTGACTGTTCAAGTCTCCGTCTTTAGATCAGTGTGTTCAATAATGTGCTTTTTTGTCATTTGTTGTGTATCTTTGGATTATGTTGTGTTGTAAATAAATCCAAACAATCAAAAAGCCATTCTTTTTTAAATCTCTACTCATTCTTTGTTCTGGTTCTCTCACAGTCCCACCTGATAGGGCCATTATGGGAGGGTCTTTGTCTTTCTCAGGTATGAAACACATCAATATTCATGATGACAAAAAACCATGTCTAACAAATTTTTAAATCAATATATTGTTTTATCTGAATGAGTACGCAGGTTGATTTTTACATAGTTTTGAAGCAAATATTCTAGGCTATGTGATACAATTTTCAAAAGTCTTGTGAAGAAATAATCAGTATGGGTTTCATGACCTTATTTCAGTGAATTTCTTTTTTCACAAACCACGCATAAACATCATTATCTTAAAACTATAAACTTTTACATACACGCTGCTCACATATTATTCTAGCAGAGTTTGTGCTGAACACAGTGTAATCAGACTTTAGCCATGGAAATATTACAAGTAACAGAAATAAGCACAATTGTCAGAGCATGTCAGAACACCTCCAGGGCCCAGAGGGTTAAAGTGCAAAAAGACTGCTATATAAATATATAATCTGCTTGATTTGCGTGTCTCTGTGGGAATGAGCTATGCTACTTCATCTACTACATACTCAAGTACGTGTGAAACATGAAACATTTCAAGAGCTGCTCTGAGAGAACGCCTAATGAGTATTTTCATCACTTTATTTGAGAAAAACCATTGTCAAATACACTCTGGAACAGGTCTTCACTACAACCCATCAAAATAAAAGTTTGGTTTAATTAATTAATGAAAGAAATTAATTACTATTGTAGGACTACAATAGAACACACTTCTCAGAATAATAATAACAACAACAACAATAATAATAAAGACAATTTAAATATTTAAGGAATTTTTTTTTGTCCATGATTTAATTTAGTAAATATGTTTTGCAGCACTTCCCCAAAAAATAAAAGGATAAAAGTTTAAATTTTAATTTGACAACCACTGTTTTTGATAATATATTTGTATTAAAATACGGATATAATACATTTCATAGGACTTTATTATTCTTAAACATTTTAATAAATTGTCATTGTTAAAAATAAGTTGTTAATCTGATTCATTATCAATTATTGAATTTAGTTGATTAGACAAGTTTTATTGAAATTAATAACACAAACCAAACCAAATGGTTTGAAGTTTGTTAAAATAGAAGCATTTGTTCAACAAAATTTTTTTCATTAATTTAACTATCATTTTATCTGATGATGATAATAATAATAATAATAATAATAAAAAAAACATAATTTAATAATACCGTTTATTTATTTAAGAATTGATTAATACTTTAAACCGTGATCATTTCTGAGATGGTTATTGTTACGAACTGCTCCGAGACATGAAGGTAGAGATCCAAATGCATCTTTAATGAGGGGTAATCCAAAGACGAAATCCAATAAACAGGCAATGGTCGAAACACAGGTAAGCAGTCCAAACAAACAAATAAACAAACAAACAATCAAAACAGGCAGGGGTCAGAGGCAAAAGAGAAATCCAGGGAACAGGCAAGAAATTCAAAAACCAAAAGACAAGAAACCAGGGAAAACGCTCGGAATTGCAGTGTAACACTTGAACAAGACTTCGCGGTGAGTGAATGAATGAACAGGGTATAAATAGACTGAGACTAACAGGATGATGAGACACAGGTGAATGCAATCAGTGAATGAGGTACAGGTGAATGTGATCAGTGATATGTGATGAGTCCGGGCAGTGAGTTATGGGAAATGTAGTTTGTGAGTGATAATAGTCTTATGTGGAGTGCCCTCTGGTGGCTTTCAAGGGCACTCCAGCTGGTGACCGTTACATAGCCCCCCCTTTAAGGAGCGGATTCCAGACGCTCCTAAAACTGTCCAGGAGGGAGGTGGAGCGGAGGCGGACCCGGGGGCGGGATGGAGGGCCAGGCCCGTGCAGCGGAAGAGGACCTGAAGACTGCGGCAGGGCGGAAGGCCAGGGCGAATCCGGCTGTGCAGGCGACCAGGGCGGAGCAGGCTGCCCTTCAGGCGGCCAGGGAGGAGACGACCCTTCAGGCGGCCAGGGAGGAGACGACCCTTCAGGCGGCCATGGCACAGGAACAGACACCGGCTCAGGAACAGGAACAGACACAGGGACAGGAACAGACACCGGCTCAGGAACAGACACCGGCTCAGAAACAGACACCGTGGCAGCGGCTATCTCTGCTGAGGGCTCAGGTTCAGGCGTGTCGGCGACCATCTCTGCTGAGGGCTCAGGTTCAGGCGTGTCGGCGGCCATCTCTGCTGAGGGCTCAGGCAACGTGGCAGTGGCCATCTTGTCCGGAGACACTGGCTCGGCGGAGACCATCTTGCCCTGAGACACTGGCTCGGCGGAGACCATCTTGTCCGAAGACACAGGCGTGGTTTCGACCATCTTGTCCGAAGACACAGGCGTGGTTTCGGCCATCTTGTCCGAAGACACAGGCGTGGAGTCGGCCATCTTGTCCGAAGACACAGGCATGGATTCGGCCATCTTGTCCGAAGACACAGGCGTGGAGTCGGCCATCTTGTCCGAAGACACAGGCGCAGAAAGAGGAAGAGGAACAGATTCAGGCTCAGTATCAGGATCAGATTCAGGCTCAGGAACAGATTCAGTCTCGGCGGGGCGAGACTCTTGACGGGCGGACGTGACGTGAAGCTCAGTCTCTGGATCGGCTGACGTGACGTGAAGCTCAGTCTCTGGATCGGCAGAAGTGACGTGAAGCTCAGTCTCTGGATCGGCAGAAGTGACGTGAAGCTCAGTCTCTGGATCAGGATCAGCGCGCTCTGAGCTTGACGGGACCAGCGGCGGCGAGGGCTTTGAGCTGGGTAGGACCAGCGATGAAGAGGGCTCTGAGCTGGACAGGTCCAGCGGTCAAGAGGGCTCTGAGCTGGATAGGTCCAGCAGTGAAGAGGGCTCTGTGCTGGATGGGACCAGCAGTGAAGAGGGCTCTGTGCTGGACGGGACCAGCGGTGAAGGCTCTAGCTTGGCGGGCATGTCGCTTGCTGTCTCAGGCGCGGCGGCATGACGCTCTCAGTCTCAGGGGCGGCGGGCATGACGCATACTGCCTTGGCTTCGGCAGATCTGGCGTGAAGTGCGGGCTCGGCTGGACTGGCGTGAAGTGCAGGCTCGGCTGGACTGGCGTGAAGTGCAGGCTCGGCTGGATTGGCGTGA
Organism: Rutilus rutilus; assembly: GCF_951802725.1. Classification (NCBI taxonomy): domain Eukaryota; kingdom Metazoa; phylum Chordata; class Actinopteri; order Cypriniformes; family Leuciscidae; genus Rutilus; species Rutilus rutilus. The sequence goes on along the minus strand of NC_140216.1, from coordinate 42,665,717 downwards.
AGTGCAGGCTCGGCAGGACTGGCGTGAAGTGCAGGCTCAGGGGATGCTGTGAGATTGTGGGACCCCTCATCCACAAAGCCCACAGTAAACGACGAGCCGCTTATCCGAAGAGCGAGGTCGACATATTGTATAAAAGTCCATTGAGGGGTTTTGTCAGGCATGAGGTACTCTAACATGTCCTCAAGCCCATAGCGGAACATGTCTTTTAAGACCGCATCGTTGAGGTCCACCCCATGGCAAGCTCACAAAACTCCTCCACATAGTTCTCAATCAGGCGGTCACCTTGGCTGAGACGGAAGAGACGGATTACTGGGTCCATGGTTTGCATCGCTGCTGGATCTTGATGTGGCAAAGTCTTCTGTTATGAACTGCTCCAAGACACGAAGGTTGAGGATCCAAATGCAGCTTTATTAGAATAATCAACAGGCAGGGTAAATCAGGGGCAGACAGAACAACGGAGATAATCTCAGAGCAGAAACAGAAAACAGGCAAGGGTCGAGGCAGGCGGCAGGAATCACAGTCCAATGAACAATCCGGGTCAAGACAGGCAGCAGAAGAAGAATCAGAAGTCGGTATAAACAATCCAAGGTCAGTAACAGTACAGCAAACACAGGGAAAACGCTCAGAAATTACAGGCCGCGGCAATGCAATACTTCGCAGTGAACTGAAGAGTGACAGAGGTTTATATGGGTGTATGTGAATGAGCTGCAGGTGTATGAGATGAGTGTGGATGAGCTGCAGGTGTATGTGCAATCAGTCCCAGGTAAGCGGCATGATGGGAAGTTGAGTTTGTGATGTGATCAGTCTGGTGTGGAGTGCCCTCTGGTGACTCTCAGAGGCACTCCAGCTGGTGATCGTTACAGTTATCATACCGTGAAAATCTACAACCCGGGAGAGTAACCCACCCCGCCCTGCAGTTAAAAAAGTACATTTTAAATTAGCTACTTTTTACTTTTACTTGAGTACATTTTTAGACCTGTAATTTTACTTGTACTTAAGTAAAATTTCATTGAAGTAATAGCACTTTTATTTATAAAGTAGAATATTTTAGCACTCTTTCTGTAATGTATTGTCATTATGGCAATGTTTCTTTAAGGGGTGCCTCAGCCTCTGTATTTGTTGTTATGACTCCTCCTACTTTGAATGTGCACATTAGTTCTCAGTAAAAAGAACAGTGAGCATGGCTTGGTACTGAAGCTCTGTGTCAGTCACATTATTTTACATGGTGTCAGAAGTCTGTCAGGAACAGATAAGCAAAGTATGGCATTATCACAGTTTGATCACCCAAAGATCAAATGGGTGCTCCTGATTTGTACCGAGAGTTCAAAAGATTTCGGAGCCACATCACATTCGTTTTTGACGGCCCGCTATCAGAGCAAACAGCAAAGCAGCGTGCAGGCTGGCTGGGTCTATAAAAGATCTATAAATCTATAAAACTCTGTACTGGGGCGAAGGTGAGAAAGCAAGGAGTCACTGAAAGTTCTGATCACTTTGTGAAGGATTTGAGACTCCTGCTAATGGACTGCGAGTATGCTGATCCAGATGATATGTTGATCGATGCAATAATAGCGGGTATCAAAGAAAAGTGCGTCCAAGAGAGACTGTTAGACAAAGGGGAAGATTTAACACTACAATTACACTACAACACTAGCAATTGAAATCGCCCAGCAATTTGAACTGTCACAGAAGCAAATTAAAATAGTCAGAGATGAAGAAACCCAAGTGCAAGCAATAAAGGTGAAAACGAAATACCAAACTGCAAACAAGAAAACCTATCAGAAAAATCAGACAAAATACATACAAAAAGAAATGCATGTAAACGGACCAAAAAACTGTTCAAGTTGCGGCAAAGACCCACAACTTAAGTGGAATCAAGGAAGATGTCCAGTAAAAGGCTCTGTCTGCTCATAATGTCACAACCCATACACAAAATAATTATATTTGAAATATATTTTCTGGATATGTTTTGGAATATATGCAAATATTTGAAATTGGCCCAATAAATATATTTCATACTTATATTTCATATATTTTTGTTATATTTCAGAATATATTTCAATGTATTTGGAATATATGCCACATATATTTTTGACACTTTTGGGGACCCGTACAGAAAAAAATACATTGAAATATATTCTGAAATATAACAAAAATATATGAAATATAAGTATGAAATATATTTATTGGGCCAATTTCAAATATTTGCATATATTCCAAAACATATCCAGAAAATATATTTCTTTTGTGTATGGGAAACCAAACCACTCGGTAAGAGATCAGTGAACACAGTCAGTGTGCAGCTGCAATCAGAAACAGAAGATGAGGAGATGCTGAGCATAAATGTCACACAAACAGAAGAGAAGAGTGATGATAAGTGAAAAGCAGATATTGAAATTCTGTCTCAAAAAGTACCATTCAGAATTGATACTGGTGCGAAATGTAACACTCTGATTTTAAACAATTATCAGACACTTCTGCACGATGGTGAGCTTGAATGCTCTAATCGAGTGCTAAAGTCCTACTCTAATCACAAGCTAAAGCCAATAGCTGCAGTTGACCTTCTGGTCATTTACAAGAATATTAAGATAGCAGCAGAATTCGAGATTGTGGACATTTCTCAAGAAAATGTCCTAAGTGGTTCAACATTAGTAGTATAGTAGTCAACATTAGTAGTATAATAGTCAACATAGTAACGCAGCTTGATGCACTGCAACCTGCTAGGAAATAAAATAAAAAGTTGCATTCCTATCAGATTACAGTGAAACAAAATGTTCCAGATGGGCTAGAGAAGTATCCAGAGCTGACTCACACTACTGGAACCTTGCCGGGCAAATACACAATTAAAATTGATCCTGATGCAAAAGGTGTGGTCCATCCTGTCCGCCAACAACCAGCTGCACTGAGGAAAAAAAATAGAGAAGCTACAAAAGTTGGTTAAAGATGGATACATCACAAAAGTCAACCAACTGACCGAGTGGGTGAGTTCGATGGTAGCAGCTGTACATAATGGCAAGATAAGGATCTGTATTGACCCGAGTGACATAAAGTCATAAAGAGAGAATATTACCCAATGCGCACCATCAAAGAGGTTGTCTCTGCAAATAGAACTAGATGAAGCATCATCACTTCTGACAACCTTTAACACCCATTGGTAGGTATAGGTAGCTTAAACTTCCTTTTGGCCTGAAATACGGAAATTTTCCAGCGCATTATGGATGAAATGCTTGAGGGCATCAGTGGTGGAATCAGTCTCATGGATGACATTCTCATTGCACCACCTTCTGCAAAGGACCATGATGAGATTCTTCACAAAGTAATTCAGAGAGCAACAAGCTATAATCTGAGTCTCAACTTCGACAAATGCCACATCAAGCAATCTTCTGTGCCATATGTGGGACACCCGATAACATCAGATGGTCTGAGGGCAGACCCTGAGAAGATAGAAGCTGTCAAGTCTATGCCAAAACCAGCAGACAAGGATGGTGTCCGTCGTTTCCTGGGTTTCGTCACCTACCTGTCAAAATTCTTGCCAAACCTCAGCAAAGTTGACGCTTCTCTGAGGCAGCTCCTGAAAGCTGTCATTGAATTTGCATGGCAACTAGCACAACATCAAGCCTTTGACAAACTCATGGACTTATGCACGAAGTCCCCTGTGCTACGTTTTTTTTATACATCCAAGGCTGTTGAGATTTTCTGTGATACCAGCAGCAACGGCCTTGGTGCTGTCCTACTGCAAGACAGTCATCCAGTTGCTTTCTCATCCAAGTCACTGACAGATACAGAAATGCGCTATGGGCAAATTGAGAAAGAGATGCTCTCAATAGTTCATGCTTGTGTCAAGTTCAATAATTACATATTTGGAAACCACAGCACAGTGACCATATCCCAAGAAATTGCGAATCTAACAGAAAATGGAGGGCAGGGCTTGGAGGCAGAGGAGAGTGTTCAGATTGGATCAATTCAAGGCTCTACTTATAGTCAGGGAAATGTGTGGTAAAGACGCCTTGTGGAAGTGATGTGCTAGTATCCTCTCCTTCCTAGTTGCTCGTGTTGTATATCGTTGTTGTCATTGATTAATTTGAATTAAAAGGTGTGTTAATGTTCTTTAATATAGGAATGTGCACATTTTATGCAAAATTCCATAACTAAAGGAGGAAGCAGAGATGTTTAATATTGGTAATATCTGCGTGTGTGCACAAAGTGATTATGTTAGCGTGGTTATTGCTTCATGCTTAGGAAGGGAGATGTAATGTATTGTCATTATGGCAATGTTTCTTTAAGGGGTGCCTCAGCCTCTGTATTTGTTGTTATGACTCCTCCTACTTTGTATGTGCACGTCAGTTCTCAGTTAAAAGAACAGTGAGCATGGCTCGGTACTGAAGCTGTGTCGGTCACATTATTTTAACACCATGGGTGCCCAATCCTGCTCCTGCCGATCGACTGTCCTGCACAGTTAACCCTCCAACCCTAATCAAACACACCTGAAGCAACCAGTTAAGGTCTTCAGGATCACTTGAAAATTAAAGGCAGGTGTGTTTGATTAGGGTTGGAGATGAACTGTGCAGGACATTTCAGAATGTTTCAAATTAAAAGCTCTCAATTCATTTCAAAATAAAACATTGCTGCAAAAACATTCTCGTACTTTTATTTTGAAGGCAAAATCACTAAAGATAAAGTGATTGTGAGTAACTTGCTATCATGACAGATCTATTTCAGAACCAGCCGCTATCAAAATAATCAGGCTGCGGTCGTGGACCAGATGTTATTGCTGGCGGTCCAGTTTTGGCACACGGGCATAGTTCGAATTACAGGGGGTATTGGAGGGGTCCGACCCCCCTAGATGAGACATGGACCCTCCCAAAAGGGATGAAAATAATAGTTTGGGGGGGTACTAAAAAAAAAAAAGATTTCCAAACCCTCACTCCCCATTGGGCTGTACCATTTCTCTGGTACGTTCAGACTGTGTTCTTTGCTATGGTTCTTTGATATCACTTCACTAGCTGTCAAAACGTACGTACCGGGTACGGGCGCAAGCGCTGGTGTATCAGCGAAAAATTAAGAAAAGTGGCTGAATCAACTTTAATCTCTGCCTATGGTTTTGACTGCCATGTGTATCATCATGCATTGTGCTTTGTGGTAAATGTCATGAGCAGCTCCAGGGCCCCGCAAAGGCTTAACTGCCCTCAACCAAATCCTAATCCTACCCTAACCCTATAGTAAGTACATGTAGTTGCTTAATATTACTCAATACTTACATATATAATTACACTCTAATAATGACACCTTAAAATCAAGTGTTACCAAATATTCCATTTTTATGCAAGTACCCAAAACATATCTGCATATGAACACGGTTGTCACATCTTTACCTCATTCAGTCATGTTTATACTATCATTAATATTGTAAAATGATGTCAGACACATAGGAAAGAATCTAATGAAAATAAAAGCAACAGTCCCATTAGTAAGTGGATTTTTTGTATGATAATCATTATTTACCATATGAGACATTTTATACAATCTTACCCGAGTATCTCCAGTTTACAGTGAGAATCCTGCAGTAGATCAGAAAGCTGCTTGACTCCTGAATCTCCTACTTTATTTCTATACAGATCCAGTTCTCTCAGGTGTGAAGGGTTTGATCTCAGAGCTGAAGTCAGAGCATCAAAACCTTTATCTGTAACACCACAATCCCACAACCTGTAGAGAACAATGACACTCTTCAGTCTCTCAGTTCAGGAAACACTGATATAAATGATATGATATATATGAATTTCTCCTTTCTCCTCAACATATTTGTATATGAAAGAAGTTGTCACCTCTTCCCATCATCCAATCATGTTTTTGACTTGTAAAAACTATCAAAAGTAAAATGATCTCAGAAGGTTTGTAAAGAATCCACTGAAGATTAAACATCATTTTCAGTTACTTGATGTTCAAAAAAAAATTCTATATTTTATGTTTTTATATCATTCATTATTCACCACAGGAGAAAAACAGACGACATTGAGACTTTTATAAAATCTTACCTGAGTATCTCCAGTTTACAGTGAGGATCCTGCAGTAGATCAGAAAGCTGCTTGACTCCAAAATTTCCTACTTTATTTCCAGACAGACTCAGTTCTCTCAGGTGTGAGGGGTTTGATCTCAGAGCTGAAGTCAGAGCAGCACAACCTTCATCTGTAACACTACAAGAACTCAACCTGTAGAGAACAATGACACTCTTCAGTCTCTCAGTTCAGGAAACACTGAAATAAATTATATGATATATATGAATTTCTCCTTTTACAGTATTGCTTTGGTATGAAAGCACATGCTAAAAATCACAAATATGATCATGTTTTATCAGTGTAATGATTGTTGTTAGTGTGACTTACTGAACTGATCTGGATTCTTTAACCACAGGCAGAAGCTTCTGAAGAACTTCATCTGCTGTATTTTGTGCTCCAATAAACTGTTTTAGATTAAAAACATCCATCTTCTGCTCTGATGTCAGCAACACATAAACCAGAGCTGACCACTGTGAAGAGGGGAGTTTGGTTTCTCCTATTTTTCCAGATTTCAGATAAGCTTGGATCTCCTGCATCAGTGAATCATCACCCAGTTCATTCAGACAGTGGAACAGATTGATGGATCTCTCTGGAGAGCGATTCTTCCTGATCTTCTGTTTGATGTACTGAACTGTTCTCTCTTTGTTGTAGGAGCAGCTTCCAGTCTGTGTCAGTAGTTCTCGTAAGAGAGTCTGATTGGACTCCAATGAGAGACCCAGAAGGAAACGCAGGAAAAGGTCCAGATGTCCATTCTTACTCTTGAAGGTCTTATTTACAGCTCTCTGATGCAGCTTAGATAATGAATGGTATTTCTTCTGGTTTAAAACCTTATACAACAGACTTTGTTTGGTTTTGCCAAACACATTTCTCTTCTTGTTTGTAAAATAACTGTGTGCATATAGAGCTGCTAGATGTTCCTGGATGCTCAGATGAACAAAGCAGAAGACTTTCCCCTGATACAAGCCCAACTCCTCTCTGAAGATCTGAGTGCACAATCCTGAGTACACTGATGCTTCTGTCACATCAATGCCACACTCTCTCAGGTCTTCCTCATAGAAGATCATGTTGCCTTTCACAAGCTGCTGGAAAGCAAGTTTCCCCAGTTTGAGAATCATGTCTTCATCTTTCACTCTCTTCTTATAGTCCTTCTCATGTTTGATGTTGGTCTGAATGATCAGGAAGTGTGTGTACATCTGAGTGAGAGTCTTGGGAATCTCTCCTCTCTCTGCTTCACTCAACACCTCCTCTAGAACAGTGGCTGAGATCCAGCAGAACACTGGGATGTGGCACATGATGTGGAGGCTCCTCGAGGACTTCAGGTGTGTGATGATTGTATTGGCCAGACTCTGATCACTGATTCTCTTCCTGAAGTATTCCTCCTTCTGTGGCTCATTGAAGCCTCGTACCTCTGTCACTCGATGGACACACTCAGAGGGGACGAGATCCGCTGCTGCTGGTCTGGAGGTGATCCAGATGAGAGCAGAGGGAAGCAGATTCCCCTCAATGAGGTTCATCAGCAGCTCGTCCACTGAGGCTAATTCAGATATATTACACAGTTTCACTTCGCTCTTAAAGTTCAGAGACAGATGACACTCATCCAGACCATCAAAGATGAACAACACTTTATATTCATCACTGGATATTTCCATTTCTTTAGTTTCTGGGAAAAAGACATGAAGAAGATCTGAAAGACTGAGTGTTTTGTCCTTCATCAAGTTGAGCTCTCTGAAAGGAAGTGGAAATATGAGCTGGACGTCCTGATTCTCTTTCCCTTCAGCCCAGTCCACAATGAACTTCTGCACAGAGACTGTTTTTCCAATGCCAGCGACTCCCTTTGTCAGCACAGTTTTGATGGGTTTGTATTGTCCAGGTAAAGGTCTAAAGATTTCATTGCATTTGATTGGTGTGTCCTCTGTTGCTGCTCTCCTGGATTTTGTCTTAATCTGTTTCACATGATGCTCATTATTGATCCCTCCACTTTCACTCTCTGTGATGTAGAGTTCTGTGTAGATCTCATTCAGGAGTGTTGGGTTTCCCCGCTTTGCTGTTCCTTCACACAGACACTGAAACTTCTGCAGCAGATTTGATTTATATGTGCTTTGGACCAGTTGAGAATCATGACTGAAAGAATAAATTATTAGATTACAACATAAATGAATGTAGTAAAAGTGATAGTAAAATATCTTTATGACAGAAATGTTGTACCTCAGATTAGATGACATGTGTCTTCCTGTAAATGTTCCTCGAGCCTCCATTGACTGTTCACTAATTATAGACAAACATGGACAGAACAGAGACAATACAACAGAGTCAAGAAAACAGAGACAAGAATTCATATAGGGTCAGTTTGTGTCGCCTCAACCAGAGGTCCCTGGATAAACATATTAATTTTGAGTTATTTTTCTGGTAAAATAAATAAATAAATAAATAAATAAAGAAGAAAGTAAATATGTAAGACGTTGCCCTTGGTAGAGATTGAACCAGGGTCTCTGGTGATCTAAGTGTGAGTGGTTACTCATTGAGCTAACTGACGCGTTCATGTAACATGTAAGGTTGGTGCTGCCAATAAAGCATCTAAAAGCTGTCACAAAGAACCGGCAAAAGTAATGATTATGAATATGGCAAATATAGCAAGGAGACATTTTAATTGTTTATTAATAAACAAGTGTTTTCTGATTCGCGATCTTCGCAGTAGTGAACGCGCCAGAGAGAAATGCACATTTCATACGGATTACATAAGCAGAGAGTAGTCTTTTTTCTTTCGTTTTGAATTGTTCTGTTTAAAAGTAGACATTTCAAGCTTTCTATATATTTCTCAGGTCTGTGAAGCAAATACCTTATACGCTGAGTTTCGGTTAATTTATGAGACGAGCTCCAGTTCACGTGCCGGCGCCTCCGTGTCATGATTATCTATTTTCTACTATATTTATTTATTAAATCCAGGCAATTGGTTGATGAAAAGTTGATTAAAATTAAGATACAATTAATAAAAAACGAAATTCACTTTAAAGAAAGACTTTGTGCTTTCTGTTTGAGGTCTATGTGAAAGTTTTAAAGTCGCTTTCAGAGCGGTCATGTCCGTAACGGAGAACTGTCACGTCCGTAACATTGTTTTTTTCCTCATAAATGCAAACACGAAAAATAAGATCAAAATAATATTTTATGTTCTGTGGAGGCCAACCCTTCGTCATACGGTGGGCAGTATTACTTTTGTTTTGCGCTGTATAATTCATAGAATTACTAAAATATTTTGCCACCTAAAAGTTTTTGTGTCACGTCACATGTGTATTTCCCTCATATTAAATATAAAACGCATGTGTAGACTGACATTTTTCTTATGACTGGACTCCTTTATGAAGGGAGTATGGATATATAAACAGACGTTTTAATATATTGGTATTAAATGCATTTTCTGAGAATTTATATTTCAAGTTTTGACTGCAAATGTCACGTCCATAACGCTGGAATTGCCCAATTTTAAAGAATTTATCCTCAACTAGTTATTTGGTGTAGGTCTATGTATTTTATTATGTTAACTTCAATAATACTAATAGTAATTTAAAGATGTGGTAGCCCTACATGTTACACATCATACTCCACTGTTATGGTGGCAATTTCAGTAGATTTACTCACTAACATTGTTGTGGAAACACAATAATCATGAAAACTAAAATATAGTAGTATCGTAAACATTTCATTGGCGTTCTGTTCTGACATGATGCACTTTTTCTGAACGTGTACTGAAGTGCGCGCGCACTGTCAAACAGCGCCAAACTGGATTTTTGTTGGGTCAGACCCATCTGATAGCGATGGGGGGCCAAGACCGAGAGAGCTACATGGAGCTACATGGATTAAATATGCACCAAACAAGCCACTTTGAAATGTTAATGTTTTCATGAATACAAAAGATGGGTGACCCTCCCCCTAGACTAAAAAAATCGTCATTTTGCGTCATCGGAGGATTTTTTGGCCAGAGGCTAAAGACTACAGCCAGTAGTAGGGGCTGTCCCGCATGTTTTTAACCCGCCCATAGGAGGTGGGATCTCACTCACAGAATATACACATAGTGTCAGCCATCTTTTTTTGGAAGCTAAGCAAGCAGGCTCTTGTTCTGTGGAGAAAGCTGAGTAGTAGGGGTTACCATCCTCTTTTTCCCGGACATGTCCGGCCCTCGAGATCATCCAAAATGTCCGGGATTCTTTTGCTTTTCTGCAGTCGCCATTCATTGTTTACATGCACACCTTTTGTTTCAGTCTAACTGAATTCATTCTGATTGGTGAATCTGAATGTAGTGTTTACATGAACGCTAAACAAGTGATCGGTTGATGTGCATTTTAACATTGCTAAGAAAATTTCTGCTCCTCTGTGAGAGATAGCTGTAACGCAGTTCAGATGTTATGGGAAGAAGGAGGCGGGAACAAGCGAACATTCAGACATTTTTAATGCTAAAAATAAAACAAATACAAAAATGAAAGTATAAGCCAGCAGCCCCTCGTGGACGACTGCTGGCCACACAAAACGGGAACAAACATCACATTAAAAAAATCAGGCCTGTTCCTCTCTCGCTCTTCACTGTCGTCGCTCCTCCTTTATGCTTCCGCTCCTCCGTGAGAGATACGAGACCGGTGCGTCGCGCAGGTGTCGCTCTTCAGTAATTACGCCACCGGCCTCATGCTGCTCTCTCACGGCCCTCGGCCTCGTCCTGATCGCCACAATAGCCTACGAGACCGCTTCGTCTCACAGGTTCCGCTCATCAGTAATCACGCCACCGGCCTCGCGCCATTCTCCCACGACCCTCAGTCTCATCCTGCTTCACAGTAAACATGATGAATGGCGATTGTAGAACGCAAAAGCCGAATCCCAGACATTTTGGGTGATCTCGAAATCCTGGGTTGACTCGTCACGGAGACTCACAAGTAGCCTAGCCTTTTTGTTTAACAAACTGCGCTCTCTTACTGGTAGGCGTGGCTTGGGAGTGGCCTCCTAGGGCAGCGAACCAAGTGCATTGTGGGAGTTGTTGTCTTTCATCCACATAAGCCAAAAATACATTTTCTGGCTTTTCTCAGTCTAGAAAGCTCCAAATTCAAAAATAATTTCACATTTCTTCTACATAAATGACCCATTTTAAATACAAATTCATCTTTCCAGAGGTGAAGTACACCTTTAATAAAAGTATTGAGCTTGAAGGTCACGTCTTTGTTCTTCTGTCAAGTACTGGTTATTTGAACTTGTGTTGCTGTTAAGTTATTTCCGTGGGTATAAAACCCCGGTGGCGTAGTCGGGATCAAGTGTGACCTTTGGGTAATGCCACGGTTACACATATAATTACTGAAAAGTTTCCACAAGTTGTAATTTCATTCTATACAGTCATTTTTTACAACCCGAATTCTGGAAAAGTTGAGACGTTTTTTTAAATTTGAATAAAATGAAAACTGAAAGACTTTCAAATCACATGAGCCAGTATTTTATTCACAATAGAACATACAGTAGATAACATAACAAATGTTTAAACAGAGAAATTTAATTTTATTACGTTTGCTGGTGCGCTGTGGTGAGATTTATGCGTGCGTTTGCGCGCTGCTTAGGCTATGTAATATACAGGCAATTAGACTTGTTATGATTTATGGTTTATTAATATAAATGCGCGATTAGTCGACTAATCGCTTAAATGAATGACTATTAGTCGACTAGAAAAATCTTTAGTCGAGGGCAGCATTAGTATTGACAAGAAAGACCTAATAACTGAAAACTAAAATGGTCAGATAGAGTAAATAAAGTAATGCTAATAATCAGACGATATGAAAGGGCATCTTACAGTGCTGGAGACACAGACTCGAGTCAGAAGATTCACAGTCACTCATATTGTGACAGACGAACACACACTGTTCTGCTCGAACACTGCAGTCTAAACATTCATCTATAAGACGAGCAGTTTCACATCGTCTGTCAAAAACTGTAGTGAGTGTGTTTCATTTATTGATAGAACATTTCTGGAGTTTGTGAGTCCTTTGTAAACTCTGCAGCTCTGTCTCAATAAATGTTGTACCTCAGATCAGTTGATGTGTGTTTTCCCTCGAATTTCCCTGGCTCTTCCATAGACGTGTCACTCTTCATGGACACACGGCTGGACTCCGGTGAGATTGATCTGTCACCCTTAAATTGACTTTAATAGAATAGAGATAATAGAGACAAGAATCAACTTGGCTGATTTAACATGAAAATAAATCCCACATGAGAAGGTTGTCTATTAAGACAGTGTGTTGAAGAGTGATGAGACTGTCCAAGGATAATGTCATATATCATCTAGCTGTCTACTGTATCTGTGTGTCTTTGGACAGTGTTTAAAGACCCTGAGTGTCTCCAACTACTGTATATCCCGCACCAGAATATGATAGAGACAACAGATCACTATACCAACCCTGGCAAACACACACAACACCCTGTTATGTGCAGAAAATGAGTCTTCTATAACATTAACATCATATGAAGATTGAAGTACCTGAATCCTGGAGAAACATCTCCATGTCTGAATGTGTGTGTGTCGTCCATGATTCATTCAGTCTTCATGGAGCTGCTCGAGTAAGAGAAACACTCATTCACACACACTCAAATACAATACATTACAAAATTATTTGCAACTTTGACAAGTTTTTTTTCAACAATCTTGATTATGTATGTTATGAAGAAATATAAAAACAACACTAAAGTCTCATATTTGTATTCTCTTTTTTTTTTATCATGACATTTTCCCCCATAATGTTATTGGTAAAATAAATAAATAAATAAATAAATAAACTTGTGATAATGATAATTGCAAGAATATGATAAACACTTTAAAAAAAAAATATATATTACATCTGGTGTGTTAGTATAAAACTTTTAACCTGGTGGAAAAATATGAATCATTTACAGCACAATAAAATAATTGAAAAATTGAAAACAAAAAGACCATTATACTTCTGGTTTATAATTTGATTTGGGATCATCCAAAAAAAAATTAAAATGACAAAACTTGCAGGTTCCCTAGTTTAATTTGATGTATCACACACACACACACACACAAAAAAAAATGTATTCAGGACTTTTTTCTGATTATTGAGGCCCAAAATGACTGAATTTCCTCCTGCTTTTCCAAAACATTGTTTGCGCTGAATTTTGATAAGCTAATGTCACTTTCCCCGCTCATGTTAACATTTTAGCATTATTTTATGTATATAAGAAATAGAAATATCATGTCTGAACAGACGGAGAGGGTTGAAACACGATTGGACAATGTTCTTCTACTGGACCCACAAATACTGCTGTCACGTTGTGTGTTTTGTATCTTATTCCTTGTCCTTGTCTGTCATGTGATCCCCTGTTCTAGTCATGTGATCCTCCCATGTATTCCCTTGTCTGTCATGTTGACAATGAGTCATTGTTTAATTGTTCACAGGTGTCCCTTGTCTTGTCATTAGTCTTTTGTGTATTTAGCCCTCATGTCCTGTGCCTTTGTTGAGTTTTGAATGTTCCAGTAACGTTGTGATTGTTCCATGTCCTAGTTCCTAGTCCTGTATTCTAGTCTATGTTCGTGTTCCAGTTTTAGTTTTGAATTTTCATGCCTTTGCTTTATGTTTGATTATGTTTGGAATTAAACTTGTACTTTGGTTCTTTTCAACTTACCTTGTTACAACTGCAATAAAAGCACTTATAAACTACAAACTGATAAAGTGTCTATAGCATGCTATATTTGTTTATTTCCTTAATAAAATGTTTCCTTTTTTCATTTTCTTTAAATATTTAATTAAACAGATTAAAATCATTAACAGAATAAATTCCAACAATGTAAACTGATGTCCATGTTTGCTATTTCTAGAAAGCCCTCCTCATCTGATGTTATTCTGGTATTGAGGCAGGTTGTCACAGAACTCTTTATACTGGACATTCATTTACACAGACAATTATAATCAAACTACATGTTCAACAAAGACTATTAGTATTTGAATAATAAGACCAAGAACTTTATTACATTAAAAACTTTAACTATGTTACTTGTAAGTGTAAGTATTTCATGGTTACTTAAGGTAATGAAAGGCTTTATTCGTCTCACCTGAAGACTCTCCTTGATCAGAATCAAAGGTTATAGACACAGATTCTCAAATCCCTGTAATCATCACTAGACACTTTGATGCTCTATTTCACTGATTCAAAGAATCTTAATTCTGAGAGTAAAATGGAGTCGATAAGAATGTGGAAGTTGGGAAATCTAGTATCACTTTCATTCTGCTATAAATCCTGGTTGCCAGATCTGCTCGAGCTCATATCATCCGTTTCATACATAGTTCAGTTGAGAAAGGCTACTAGTGCTCCAGATCTGACAATGTAAAATTGTAAAAACTTGCTCATTTTGTCCTTTTCATACACAGTTCATACACATGAAATTGTGTCTGTTCGAATCTAAAAGCATAAGCTCTGCAATATCTGTCTTAAAATCAGCTCTTGTATCTCCTCTCTGTATGATTCACAGACATGACTCTAGTTTTCACTCCAAAGTGCAGGAGAAATATTATTTATAATTCGTTTTACATATATTATATGTTTACATATAAACTTGTGCATTTTTAAATGTTTCATAAAAGTGCAAAATGTCAAACAAAAACTAGGAAAGCAATATTTTATTTTGTGTGCAGCATTTTCAGTGTACAGTTCTTCTTTTCTTATTCAACATGACATTTAAAATACAATCATTCTTTTTTTATTCCCAATTATGGTTACATTTTTTTTAGAAAGGAATGGACACAAAACTAAATGGACCAAATGGAGATTGTTGAATATTAGAGTGATGAAGGCATTATGAGTTTAAGATAATGTATTTTAATTAATGAACGAAAAAAATCATTAATTTACTTAAAAAAAAAATAGGTGCTGCATGTTAGATGCACTTCAAGAGTATAAAGTATAATGTATAAATAAATGTAAATATTTTCCATCTTGTGGTTCTGATGATGAATGCAGTGTGTTTGTGGACATGAAGCAGTAATACTGTAGTCCAGCATCTGATCTCTAAAGAGCTTCATGGGTAAAGATGGCGCTAGATTACTGTTAAACAGCCTTCAGGTCTGAGATCAGAACTGTGCAAAATACACACATGCTTTCATTTAGATTTGGCACAGCAGGTTTTAGCTCATATCGGTCTCAGATGGTGATGGATTCATCATCTAGTGTCAAAGCTGCTCAGATCCTGGAGAAAATATGAGCGGAGCCCTTTTCTGCTCTTCTTTACTGGAAAGATCTGCAGCTGAACAATACACACATTTGTGTGGTTTTCATGCTAGCTCAAGAAAATAGTTTATACTATGATATCTAATATTTATCACATGGGATTGTAAGTAATGTGAGAATATGTGTGTAAAGTGTGTAATATCTGCTCTTTTCTCATGTAAAACTGTGAGTGTTCTGAACACAACATAGAGACAGTGCAGTCGAGCGATAGTGTCCCCCTGAAACATGTCATCCAGGCATATCGAGCCCCGGGACAAAACATCATCTACAGAAAGAGAAAACATCCCAGCATCACTATCAGCATCAGAGAAGCTCAGAGCCGCAGTATCAGCTGATGACACATGGTGGCGCTGTTCTACAGCAAAACACATCTGCATTAAAATACACAGTGGAGGACAGAAACACTGGAGCTGACAGCCAGTCCAGCATTAAAGAAATATTATGTTTCACTCAGATATTTTTCAGCAGCTTCAACTCTGTTTGAGAGCTCCAGATTGCAGGAACAGGCCAATGATGAACTGGACAGAGAGAGAGAGAGTCCTGCGGTCAGTGTGTGATAGTGACGCTTGTTCTTACCGTTATAATGGAGTCTGGGTTTGGAGAAACACATGAGGAAATCAACAAACAAACTATGAGCATATAGGACAGTCAAATCTGAATTATTCATAATTTTCACATTTATTTCATCCTGTTTTTAATAATGTAGCTGAGAAAAATCAAAGCTATTTATTTGCTCTCAGTACATTAAGAGCACATTGCTATAATAACATGGACACACAAACCCCATCTATGTTCCTGGTAGCAAATTCCTCTTAAACATCATTAAGAAACTGAAGGAATGGAGGAGAAGATCTGGAAGACCAAGAACATTTTCCACTAGAACTGCTTGTAAACTGGTCAGGATCACAAAACTAAAGGCCCAAATCACTGCTAAGGATCTGCAGGAGATTGAAATGGCACAGGAGTCGAGCTGCACCGGTATTGATCACACACACATCATCTGCATGTAAGAGTCATCAGAAAGAAACCTGACCTGTGATCTCATCACTAAACCCAATGTGTCTGCAAAACACTTCCATAAGACAGAGCCCTTTTGGGATGAAGTACTGTGGTCTGATGAAGTTACAACTCAACTTGGCTACAATCTCCAAAGGTGTGTTTGGAGGAAAAGGGAGAAGAGCGTGAAGAAAGATCATCTTGCTGACTGTTAAACATGGCGGTGGATCTGTGATGCTTCGGGGTTTGTGCGGCTGCCAGTGGAACATGAAATATTGTAAAGGGAGAGAAGAACGGCTTCTACTAAACATCAATAAACCCTGGAAGCTGAAATCCCACAGTCAGTGAAGAAACTGAATCTGAAGAGAGGTTGGGGATACGCCAAACATACTTCACAATCTACCATCAACCTTCTCAAGAATTAAGACTTCATTTATTTGACCACAAATACAGTAAACACAGTAATAATGTGAAATTTTCTTACTATTTAAATTTTTTTTATTATATTTTAAAATATATATCATTCCTGTGATCAAAGTTGAATTTTCTGCATCGATCTTCAGTGTCACATGATCCTTCAGAAATAAATGTAATATGCTGATTTGCCGATCAAGATTTCTCATTGTTATTGTTGAAAACATTTGTGCCGCTCAATACAGGCCCGGATTAACACCGTGTAGTGCCCCTGGGTGACAACATTTGAAGTCCCCCCTCCCCCCCCCCCAACTTAACGTCCATAATAATTGGACTTTGGGTTCGATTTTTTTTGGTGATCGTTGTTTAGGTACATTAAGCCACGTAAAGCTTTTTCACGTTAGTATAAACCCCATGAGAACCGTGTGGAGTCAACCCACAGCCCAACCCACAACCCACGCTGCCCTGCTGAAAATGTGAAGCAGAAACGCTTAATGTCAGATAACGTCCTTAACTTTAACCTGGACTTTTGGTTCGATTTTTTTACCGTTTTCAGTGGTTATGAGGAGCAATATGAGAGAGAAATTTGGTAATCATTGTTAAACCACGTCATGTCATTGTCAGCATGGTACTTATGAAGTAGATTAGTGGGTCAGAGATGTCTAATGCTTTTTGAAAACTTAAGGCTTTCTTATTCATAAAACGAGTTGGACATCATCACATTTTTGTATACATTTTTATTTATTTACATTAGTAAGCTACAGGACATCGTCTTTCAAAACATGACCTGCGCGAAAGAGAAAAAAATAAATAATGCGTCATTATTCCCAGCACTTCTGAAAATGCACTTCCGAACTTTATTTATATAGCACCACTAAAAACAACGATTGTTGACCAAGGTGCTGTACATTATTGCACAAAACATTGGCATTAACCATTTACTACATAAAAAAAAAAAAAAAAAAACCATGACAAAACACAGAATATACCAGACACCGCACAAATCAGTTTTGTTCAATTGAATGAATCCTTGCTGAATAGAAGTATTAATTGCTTTATAAAGACATCTTTCTGACCCCAAACACATTATTCAGAAGTCTTGTGAACACATATTTAGTATGTGTTGTGTGGCCTTATTTCAGAAACTTTCATTTTTTTGTTTTTTCAATAACCATGCATAAACATTATTCTCTCAAAAATACAAACATGTACATACATGTTGCTCACATATTATGGCAGCCCGGTTTGTGCTAAATAGAGTGTAATTACACCTTTGCCATTAATATGTTTATAAGCAACTGAAAAAAGCACAAATGTCAGGGCATGTCAGAACATCTCAAGGACCCCAAAAACACCTCAGACCCCAGAGGGTTAATGTGTAAGAATGTGTCGACATAGAGGAAGGGTGGCAGAGTGAGTTGAGCTGGGCTGCTGCTGTTATTTTTGCAAACTTGTATGATTATCTCTGGCTAGCGAGCTAGCGCAAGCTAGTTAGCTTAAGTCAATTCCAATGTGTCACTTAGGGGTAAGCTACACCAGGCACGTAACTGAAGCGTTCCGTTCGCGACGCGTTAAATCCATTTTAGACGAATGGTCTATTTTTTTCAAACGTACGCGCCGCTATCACGTCTGGTGTAGCCTAACTACTTCCATTGATTATAGTGGAAGCTAATTGTTGCAGCAGACACAAAGCGAACAGAACACTTCAGTTACGTGCCTGGTGTAGCTTAGCCCTAAGTCATAGATAATAGACTGTCGTTAGTTTACACTTGAAATTGAAATAAAAGCAGTCTATAGTTAATGTTATGTAAAACTTTTCTTTAAAGATGACACAATGAAAAGGATAAGTGCCTCAGGGGGAGACAGGAAAATCCATGTTTTTTTTGCCAGCACACGCACCAGAGACCCGCAAGCAGCAACAAGCACGACAGAGAATGTCCTAGAAAGAGATGTCAGGGAAACAGAAGGAGCTAGTGGAGAAAGCAGAGCAGGTGCAGAAAGGGAAGGAGCCAGTGAATGTTCAGGAGATGAGTTGTCAGAGACAGAACAGGAGAAGGAGTGTGATTCTGGGGGAAGAGAACAAATAAAACTGAATGAAGCAGCAGGCATGCATGATAAACAAGTCTGCCCTCCAGGTACGTGGTTATCAGTAGCTGAAGAATGGGACAGGGTTGGTCAGGTTATGGCAAACAAAAATATTTTTAAGGCTGGCCATATAATATATATATATATATATATATATATATATATATATATATATATATATACATATATATATATATATATATATATATACATATATATATATATATATATATATATATATATATATATATATATATATATATATATATATATATATATTGTTAGGTAAACATGCAATTTATTCTGTTATGATTAATGCCTCATATGTATAGGCTTATAATAGGGTATTAAGTACTTTGTGTAAGAAAAGTGCTGTATAAGAAAAACACTTTATAAGGTTTTTATAAGAAACCTTATGGAAACACTGTAAAAGGTTTTTATAAGAAACCTTATTATATGGAAACACTGTAAAAGGTTTTTATAAGAAACCTTATTATTAAGAAAAACACTCTAAAGAGTTTTTATAAGAAACCCTTGAATCTGGTTCATTAGAAAAGACACTGAGACTTGTTTTTATAAACATGTTTATTAAGAAATTGTCATTAAAAAAAGACACTGAAACTGTTATTTTAAAGTTCTTTATTGTGAATGTGGTTTATTAAGAAAGACACTGAAACTGTTATTTTAAAAACATTTATTAAGAAAATGGTTTACAAAGGAGAGACACTGCAATTGGTGATGTAAAGTCATTTATGGAGAAAATGGTTTATATAGAAAAATATACCACACTGAATGTTGTAAGCATTTATTTATTATAGCAGAGTAGAGAGAAATTGAAAATGTATTAGAAAGAGCTGTGCCAAAGAAAGAAGAAAAATGCAAGCATTACCTGTTTGATGAGGAGCATGAGGCGCAGGAGAAAGGCAGGCAAAGGAGAACAAAGGAAAGAGCTTTATATATGAAGCTTGTAAGGGGGTTTCTAGAACTGAGGACAGTTCAAGACTTCGGATTGGACAGATTGTCTGTAAAGTACTGAATCTGTGCGGAGGGCGTGTGGACTATAAAAAGTATTGTCAGGAATGTCAAAGGGAGACGTGGATTCAACGGGACCACCAGTCCGCCTCTCCGGTGTTAGAAGTCTCTTGCCATGGGCCTCCTGCAGTCAAAGTTTGTAAACTGATTGTTTTTGATTTGATTCGATTTGATTTGATTTTATATATTAGCATTTTGTATGTGAACTAATTAACCTAAATTTAATAAAACCTACTTATTTTTTATATAAAAAGAACCAGCCTGCCATAATCTCTGCTTTATGAAAAATGAGCTGAACTAACCACAGAGAAGTCTTCTGACTAAATTGTAAGTATGGAAATTTAAATACTTATTGTTTAGAACGGATTCGACTTACTTTACCTAACCTGAGAAAAATCAAAATAAGGTAGAAGGTGTCTTTAATTAAGTTTATTTATTATTTAATTTAATTTTAATTTAATTTAATTTAATTTAATTTAATTTAATTTAATTTAATTTAATTTAATTTAATTTAATTTAATTTAATTTAATTAAGCACCATAAAACAATATATATATTTATTCAATCTGTAAAATGTTAATGATAGCATGTTTAGACTTAAAAAACAACAAAAGAACAAAATGTCATTGGAAGTGGGTAGCATTTATGTTAACCCTCTGGGGTCTGAAGTGTTTTTGGGGTCCTTGAGATGTTCTGACATGCCCTGACATTTGTGCTTTTTTCAGTTGCTTATAAACATATTAATGGCAAAGGTGTAATTACATTCTATTTAGCACAAACAGGGCTACCATAATATGTGAGCAACATGAATGTACATGTTTGTATTTTTGAGAGAATAATGTTTATGCATGGTTATTGAAAAAACTAAAAACTAAAGTTTCTGAAATAAGGCCACAAAACACATACTAAATATGTGTCAATATGACTTTTGACTAATGGATGTTGTCGCCTAGAGTTTTTTCTTCAAAATGATGTGAAAATCATCCTGCCTAATCATTCACATAACACAATACATTGATTTCAATTTTGCAAAACACTTTCTGTTTGGAAAGGCAATATGCGAGGGGGGCGTCAACGATCCAACACCATCATGCATATTTAGTGGTTTGCACCTGAGGAGACAATGGGGCCCGCATAATTAATAAGCCATTCATTCAGGTGTGTCACTGAGCTACAAGAAAGAATGCAAGAGCAACAGTTGGAAGCAGCTCAATTTTTTTTTTTTTTTTTTTACAAATTGTGCTTGCAAATTGGCCTATAATATCCAAGGAAAAAATAAACTGCCCTATGCCCTAATATTTCATAAAAACAACGTTACAGTCAGGCGAAGTATGAAAGACAACATTTTGTTGACTAGACTAGGGTACCGTTTTTAGGCTACTGTAGAATATACCGACACATCAAAAAAGCTTTTGTTTAGCAATTTCTGCTCATATCTAACGTTTTATATATATATATATATATATACTATTTTTGTCAAAAATAAAGTCATAGACTAAGATGTTAGATGTTCCAATGTTGGCTATATTCAAACTAATGAATACATATGATAAAATGTAGGCCTATAATCTTTTTTTTTTTTTTTTTTTTTTTTACAAAGAAAGAGTACACTTGAAATATTGTTGAAATTGTAATTATTGTTGTAATTGTAACATTTTTAATAAAATAGCAAAACATATTTACAAGAGAGATGTAAGCGAAATCTTAAATGGTCAATATAAGTCTTCTTCTAAATACATCTTTTGTCCTTGCATTGTGGCTCAGTCAGTGTCACACCTGAATGAATGGGCATTAGGCAGAGTCACTATGCAGAGTGGGTGGGACACTGGGACAATCTAAGGTGTAAAGATTGCTCTTCTCTCTAGTAAAATGGCTCATAGTCTTGGAGCTCAAGCATGACAATCTGGGGCTCAGGTCAGGAAGCAGACAGACTGGCTAAACCGACCGTCTGCTAGCGGCCTCGCGTCACCAAGGTCAGATAAATCACATCACATAGATAAATCACATCACATAGAGCCTCTTTCACCTAGCTATCATCATATAGAGACTGTGTCTGTTCCCCGAATTTGGAAATCCAAAAAACGTTTTAACCCATCTAAGGTTAAAAATTTAATTGATGTTCAACAAATAAAAAACAGCTATAATACAGATGAGCAAATGCTAAAGCTTGGGTTGCTGAATATTCGATCGCTTACTTCAAAAGCACTCATTGTTAATGATATGATTTCAGATAATAACCTAGATGTGCTGTGTTTGACAGAAACCTGGCTAAAACCAAACAATTACATTATAATACAATACAATACAATTCATGTTTATAACAGTAGTCTTGCGGGGTGGACTCATTTAAAAGTCCACCCCGCAAGACTACTGTTATAAACATGAACCTCGTCTGAAACGCAAAGGGGGTGGTGTTGCTGTAATTTATAGTAATAGTTTCAAAACCACTAAGAAATCAAGTTTTAAATATAATTCTTTTGAAGCATTGGTGCTTAATGCAAAAATATATAGTGTAAACGATAAATCACGTTTGAGATTTGTGCTTGCTACTGTATATAGGCCACCAGGGCACCATACAGACTTTATCAAAGAATTTGCAGACTTTCTATCAGAATTAATATTGACTGCAGATAAAGTACTAATTGTTGGTGATTTTAATATACACATCGATAATGAAAAAGATGCATTGGGATTGGCATTTAAAGACATTGTAAATTCAATTGGAGTTAGACAACACGTGTCAGGACCTACTCATCGTCGTAATCATACTCTAGATCTAATATTATCACATGGAATAGATGTTGATGCCGTTGAAATCCTGCAGCAGAGCGATGACATCTCAGATCATTATCTAGTCTCGTGTAAGCTTCATTTAGCCAAGGCTTCAAAGCCGACTCCGTGTTTCAAATATGTTAGACCTATCACTTCTGCCACTAAAGATTGCTTTATTAATAATCTTTCTGATCAGTTTCATCATCTCAGCATCCCGTATAGCTTAGAAGAACTTGATATTGCAACAGAAACTTTTAACTCTCTCTTTTCCAGCACTTTAGACACAGTTGCTCCGTTGCGCTTAAAGTAGATTAAAGAAAATAGTCCAACGCCGTGGTACAACGAGCACACTCAGGCCCTTAAGAGAGCAGCCAGAAAAATGGAGCGCAACTGGAAGAAAACAAAACTAGAGGTATTTCGCATTTCATGGAAGGAGAGCTCGATTACTTACAGAGAGGCTTTAAAAGCTGCTAGATCTGCTTATTTTTCAACCCTATTAGAAGAAAATAAACATAATCCTAGGTATTTATTTGAAACGGTGGCTAAACTAACGAAAAATAAAGCTTCAAGCCCAGAAGTTTCCAAGCAACACAGCAGTAATGACTTTATGAACTTCTTCACTTATAAGATCGATAATATCAGGGACAAAATTATAACTATGCAACCGTCTACTACAGTATCGCATCAGGCAGTGCATTGTAGCCTCCCTGAGGAAAAATTTGATTCATTCGGTGCTATAGGAGAGGAAGAATTTACTAAACTCATTAAATCATCTAAATCGACAACATGTATGTTAGACCCTATACCGACTAAGCTACTGAAAGAGATGCTTCCAGAGGTCCTAGATCCTCTTCTTAATATCATTAATTCATCTTTGTCTCTAGGATACGTACCAAAAACCTTTAAGCTGGCTATGATTAAACCGCTTGTTAAAAAAACGCAACTTGATCCTACAGAATTAGTAAATTACAGGCCGATCTCGAATCTACCTTTTCTGTCAAAGATATTAGAAAAGGCAGTATCCTCACAACTGTGTTCCTTTCTTGAAAGAAATGATATCTGCGAGGATTTCCAGTCAGGATTTAGACCGTACCATAGTACCGAGACAGCTCTCGTTAGAGTCACAAATGATTTGCTCTTATCATCCGATCGTGGTTGTATCTCGCTATTAGTGTTACTCGATCTTAGTGCTGCATTTGACACCATTGACCACAACATTCTTTTAAATAGATTAGAACATTATGTTGGCATTACGGGAAATGCACTAGCATGGTTTAAATCATACTTATCTGACCTTTATCAGTTTGTAGCTGTAAATGATGAGATGTCTCATCGATCACAAGTTCAGTATGGCGTACCACAAGGCTCAGTACTAGGACCGCTGCTGTTCACTCTGTACATGCTACCCTTAGGAGATATCATTAGGAAACATGGAATTAGTTTTCACTGTTATGCTGATGATACTCAGCTGTATATTTCTTCAAAACCTAACGAAACTTAGCAATTCACAAAATTAACGGAATGCATAGCAGATATAAAAAATTGGATGACTCGTAATTTCCTACTTCTAAATTCTGAAAAAACAGAGTTTCTAATTATTGGACTTCCTCACGTAATAACCTAGAATACTGTCTAACACTCGATGGCTGCTCTGTTAAGTCTTCGGCGTCGGTTAGGAACCTGGGTGTGCTCTTTGATACCAATCTTTCATTTGAAAGTCACATGTCTAGTATCTGTAAAACTGCATTTTTCCATCTTAAAAATATATCTAAATTACGTCATATGCTCTCATTGACAAATGCGGAACAATTAGTTCATGCGTTCATGACCTCAAGGCTAGATTATTGTAATGCTCTACTGGGTGGTTGCCCTGCACGCTTAATAAACAAACTACAGCTGGTTCAAAACGCAGCAGCTCGAGTTCTTACCAGAACCAGGAAGTATGACCATATTAGCCCAGTTCTGTCAAAACTGCATTGGCTGCCTATTAAACATCGCATACATTTTAAAATATTGCTGATTACTTACAAAGCACTAAATGGTTTAGCTCCGCAGTACTTGAGCGAGCTCTTAACGCATTATAGTCCGTCACGTCTATTGCGATCTCAAAATTCCGGCCAGTTGATAATACCTAGAATATCAAAATCGACTGCTGGCGGTAGATCCATTTCCTATTTAGCACCAAAACTCTGGAACAGTCTTCCTACTATTGTCCGGGAAGCAGACACACTCTGTCAGTTCAAAGCCAGATTAAAGACACATCTCTTTGACCTAGCATTCACATAATACATTATAGACTTCTATAATTTAATGTTAGGCTGCATAGATTAGGTCAGCCGGAACCGGGAACACTTCCCATAAATCCTGATGTACTCGTTACATCATGAGAAGAATGGCATCTACGCTAATTTTAGTGTCTGTGTTTATCCCGAGGTTTTCCTGCAGCCTGCCGGATCCGGGCCGTATCCAGATCTGACGAAGGACCTTCGCCTGGACCAGATGACAACGCAGTGCTGAAGTGCCAACTAGTCTCTCCCTTTGGAGGATCCCTCTACCACTCTACAGATAAGGCGTTGTCGGGAAAATTCGTTTCGCGTTCCTACCCAAAAGCAACAAAATAAAATAAAATTCTTTATCAAAATTTATAAGGAAAGACAAGTACTTTTACTTTGGCTTTTAGGCTTGGCTTGTAGGGAAATTCCAAACCTGCGTATTTTCAAATGCACATAACTATAGAACCCATTCTAAATGCGCATGTGAACGCCATCAGCGTTTCTCACAGGTTCGCGTTTAAAGTTTGTGTAGAGAGAATGGTGTCGTCTTAGCGGCCCCTAATTTAATAACAAATGATCGTTGCGACGGAAGCAAATCAATCAAAACTAACTTTAGATGGAAAATAACTTAACTCTGCTATAAAGCCAAAACAATCTCTGTTACCTTAAATTATACGCTTATCTCTGTGAAGCTGCTTTGAAACAATCTACGTTGTTAAAAGCGCTATATAAATGAAGATGACTTGACTTGACTTGACTAAACTACTCCTCCTCCACGCCCCCCTCGCATAATGGCTTTCCAAGCAAAACCTGTTTTACACCATTTAAATCAATGTATTTTTTTTTTGTGAACGATAAAGCAAGACTATTTTCACATAATTTTGAAGCTAGAACTCAAAGGGACAACATCCATTATTCAAAAGTCTTGTGGACACATATTTAATATATGTTTTGTGGTCTTAATTCAGCAACTTTCATTTTTATTTTTTCCAATAACCACGCATAAACATTATTCTCTTAAAAATACAAACATCTACATACACGTTGCTCGCATATTATGGTAGCCCTGTTTGTGCTATATAGAGTGAATTTACACCTTAGCCAGTAACATGTTTATAAATAACTGAAAAAAGCACAAATGTCAGAGCATGTCAGAACATCTCAAGGGCCCCAAAAACACCTTGGTCCCCAGAGGGTTAAAGAAAAGGCTTATATTTACCTTTTATTAGTTTGTTTACATCTACCTTGTAAATATATATTAGGGGTGACCCCGAATAGTCGAAGATTCGATGCTTCGATAGGAGGAGCCTGATTCGACTACCGATCTGACGGTCGAATCTTCGCAGAGGTGTTATGAAACGAGGATCCTGCCACTTTGGCTATATGAGGGCGCTCAATGTCTGATTTCACATAGAACTAGTTTTTATGTCAATACGTTAATATTCAGCCTATTATGATAATGCTGTATATAAAAATGTGCAAAGAAAGAAGCTTTTAATAAATATTTTTTAACGTGCGTGAATAAATCCAAACACCCCGTGACAGATTTAAGTTTCACTTTCAATCCGTGACCGACAGAGGAGCATCTTCGCGGCAAGGCTTTAAATCTTTAACAATGTCTGGGATAAGAAAATCTAAAGTGTGGATGTACACCATCAGAAAGGATATTCTCCAAGGCTGGATTTAGCATCAGGAAAACCACGATCGCACTTCTGCCGGCCAACGTTAACACGTTTCACGCATAGACTGGGTTTCACGTTAGAATGTATTTTATCCGCGCGCGCAATTTGAAAAGACTCCAACGGACAGACAGAGTGAAAGACTGGATTTGTTCTCTCGATCGGGTACAAGTGATTTCAAAACTTTTCAGCCGGTTCTAATTTGATTTCTGGATGCTGTGAACATTTTGAGCTAAAAAGACGGCCTCTCCAGTTTAGCATTTATTGTTGTTTCTGCAGTTAAAAAGACAAAGTTGAAAATTCTGGCTACTATCGTTATTTTAATAATTTATTTATTTTAATTTTATTTATTAATCTGTCAGGGTTATCTAATCTAACTATTTGTGGCTTGTGTTTTTAATATATGTTCCCCTGCACTTTAGGCATTTTGCATACATTTGCTCATCTTGTGACTTGATTCTGATTTATTTTGTTTTGTATTTTTATTTATTAGAAAGGTATATGACTGTCTGCAGTGTGGCCTTTCTGGAGTTATGTTATTTCTTAGTTTTATTGATCCAAAATGTTTTTATACATTTTCTTCTATATCTTTGTGTGATTTTCTGTACATCGCGGCTTTGAAACGTTAAAGATTCAAAAGATTCAAATTTAAACCGTCTTTTTGCCAGTTGTGGTAAGCAGCGCGTATCTCTGCCGTTCGTTCATTCATTCACACAGAAACGCGATTCACTTGAGAATGAAAAAAAAACTTACTACAGTATTCCTTAGCTCAGGATCCGTTGCTCCTCGAAATACCCGCACTTCTGAGGTACATTTTCCATTATTATTATTACGATAGTATTATTCCTCACAGCGCTGCGAGACGGTGTAAACAAGTACAATGATCTGAATAAGCTTGATGTGTTTTCTCGAGCTGATATAGGGGCGTTCACAGTTTGCATGGATTGCCTCAGTCATTTGCGTTTGAATTGCGCGCGCTCTCTGTGGGCGGGGTCACATTAAAAATAATGAGCTGAGATGAGAACGAGTGACATCTCTCTCTTTTCATACAGATTGCATAAACTGAGAATATTTGTTTTTTATAAAAATTACTTCATTTAAAAGAAGAGAATTCAAGCTTCATGCCTGTGTGCCTGTGTGACTGTTTGACTGAGTATTCGCTGAGTTATTCACATGTTTCGGACGCATTTCAGAATGGACTTAACTGACAGAGAGAAGGTTTTTATTTTTATTGTGAGTATACACAAAAAAAATACACACTTAACAGGAGAGATTGATGTATGAAACTCCTATGGAAAATCCACCTGCAAAATGCAGTCCACCCCTGGTTAGAATACTCCATAAGTGAAGACTCTACCTTTTGCTATGCCTTCAGTTTACCTGGCCATGTTGAGTCTACATTTACTTCAGGTTCAGGTTTCAAAAACTGGAAAAAAGCTACCTATACAGACGGAGGGTATGCTGCACATAGTATATCTGAGCATCACAAGAATGCCATGTTAGCATCAAGGTTATAATCGTTAAGGGACTGTTCGTAGTTCGGAGTTTTGAGATCTGTAGTAAAAAAATACATGACCCTCCCTTCGCCAGCAATAATTTTTTCTATGACCCTCCAAAATGATTGTGAAAAAAGGCATGACCCTCCCCGATAATTTATTGATTAGCATACTTCTGTACTGGTTTGCGCTTGGCAAAGATGTTCAGATAGCCATTGTTGTTTTTTTACAACCATAAACTCTTGCTTTCTCATCTTACTAGGGCTGTAACGATAGACCAAACCTATGATTCGGTTCGTATCACGATTTTTGATTTTAGATTAGAAAAAAATCATGTTTTCGGTGCTGATGCGGTGTGACGCGTTCAACATGTGGGTGGCGCTGCCAATAAAGCATCTAAAAGCTGTCACAAAGAACCAGCAAAAGTAATGATTATGAATATGTTAAATATAGCAAGGAGACATTTTAATTGTTTATTAATAAACAAGTGTTTTCTGTGTCGACTGCAAAGATGAAGTTGACGATGCGTCGTGATCTTCGCAGAACGCGACAGAGAGAAATACACATTTCATACGGATTACATAAGCAGAGAACAGTCTGTTTTCTTTCGTTTTGAATTGTTCTGTTTAAAAGTAGACATTTCAAGCTTTCTGTATATTTCTCAGGTCTGTGAGGCAAGTAGCCTATATACCTTACGCTGAGTTTCGGTTCATTTATGAGACGAGAGTCCAGTTCACTCGCCGGCGCCTCCGTGTCATGATTATCTATTTTCTACTATATTTACTTATTATTTATGGTTGATGAAACATTGATTAAAATTAAGATACAATTAATAAAAAAACGAAATTCACTTTAAAGACAGGCTTTGTGCTTTCTGTTTGAGGTCTCTGTGATTTTTTTAAAGTCGCTTTCAGAGCAGTCATGTCCGTAATGGAGAACTGTCACACCCTTAACATTGTTTTTTTTTATTAAATTTGTTTTTTTATTCACATAAATGCAAACACGATAAATAAAATAAAACGAATATTTTATGTTCTGAGGAGGCCGACCCTTATACATCCGGTAAGTATAGGCTATATCTTTTGGTTTGCGCAGTGTAATTCATAGAATTACAAAAAAATATTTTGCTACCTAAAAGTTAAAGATTTTTTTGTGTCACGTCACATGTGTATTTCCCTCATATTAAATATAAAACGCATGTGTAGACTGATATTTTTCTAATGTGTTGACTCCTTTATTAAGGGAGTATGGATATATTAACAGACGTTTCAATATATTGGTATTAAATGCATTTTCTGAGAATTTATATTTCAAGTTTTGACTGCAAATGTCACGTCCATAACGCCGGAATTGCCCAATTTTAACGAATTTATCCTCAACTAGTTTTTTAGTGTAGGTCTACGTATTTTATTATGTTAACTTAAATAATACTAATTAGTAATTTTAAGATGTGGTAGCCCTACATCTTACACATTACACTCCACTGTTATGGTGGCAATTTCAGTATATTTACTCTCTAACATTATTGTGGAAACAAAATATGGTAGTATCGCGCTACAGCGCACATTCTATCAGCTGCAGTTCTGGCGCCTCAGTCCCAATGTACATTCACATCACACATGTTAATGCAGCGGTAGAGTTACACTCACAGGACACTGTGCACTTATTCCCAATCACAAAAGTTCATTATTTGCTCGTGCTTTAAAGCTTTGGGTAAACATTTAATTGACGTTCTGTTCTGACATGATGCACGTTTTTCTGAGCGCGTACTGAAGTGCGCGCGCACTGTCAAACAGCGCCAAACTGGATTTTTGTCGGGTCAGACCCATCTGATATAGATGGGGGGCTGATACCGTGAGAGCAACATGGAGCTACATGTAAAAGATATGCAGCAAACAAGCCACTTTGAAATGTTGTTGTTTTCATGAATATAAAAGTTGGGTGACCCTCCCCCTAGACTAAAAAAAGTTGGATGACCCTCCCCTCAACAAAGAATAAAAAGACATGACCCTCCCCTATTTTCCTCCGGTGGCCCTTTCCATAAATACCGAACGGTCCCTATTGAAAACAAACGAAAAAACGAAAACTAGGTGGGAAAAAACATTGTCGTTAACTGAAATAAAAATAAAAACGAGGCATTACAAAAAAACGATAACTAACTAAAACTGTAATGTGTGTTTGGCAAAACTAACTAAAATAAAATAAAATTATAGAGTAAATGTCCTTAGTTTTCGTCTTTGTCAAGGTCTTTCATTTTTCAACGCTATTTAAAACACGCTGCATTTCCTTTCCCTGCTCTCCCTCCGTCTCTCTGTCACTCACATGCGCGCGCGCGCGCGCACACACACACACACACACACACACACAGCCCCTCCCCTCCATGCACACCGCAGCTGTGTCCCAATGTGAAGGCTGCATCCTTCGAAGGACTGAAGACTTCAAGGATGCAGCCTATGCGTCCTCTGAAGGACGCACCATGTCCTAGCCTCCGTAGGATTTCCTAATTGCGCAGCCAGGTGTTCCCGATTACCGCTTCAGGCGCCAAGCAACGGTGCGAGAGTATGCTGCCATGCATCCTGACAATTCATTTATGCTATGGAGCCAGAATTGGCTATTGTCATTTTTATGTTTTATATTTTACTGGAGGACATGGTATTAAGGATGTTTCAGGTCATACTTTCGGCTTAGCCGAAGATTCAAATGTTCATTTATATCTTACCTTGATGCGATTTTGTAGGCTAGTGTATTCTTTTTATTATGCACATAAATTGACCATGGTAAATATATTTACACAGGTTTTTAACCCCATTTGAATATAAAACCCAGTTGAATATAAAAAGTCCAGTGCGAATGTTACTCCCGCTCGTCATCGGCAGCTGTCAGTCACTGTTGCTAGGCGACAAGAACAATCATCCGTAGGCTAGACCGGTCCGAGCGCTTCAGATGCGCCCTTTGATATGGGACGCTGTAGTTAGCAACAATATTTTCAAAATAACCAGTGGTGGTATGTAAGGAACTACATAGGCTACTTCGTTAATACTCGAAGTAATTTTCCCACACAGGACAGCAACACTTCTAATTTTACAATATGATGCATTGTTTTACATTAAACTACACAAAAGTATATAGTTTAAATGTATCAACCTTGAAAATATTCAGAAGTAAAATGCAACATGCAGTAATAGAAATGCAAAACATCATAAAAACCCTGACATGTTTTTTTTTTTCCTGCAGAATTACATTTACATTTTACATTTAGTCATTTAGCAGACGCTTTTATCCAAAGCGACTTACAAATTAGGACTAAAATTAAGCGAGTAAAAGAATTCCTTTACTTTTACTCTTGATACCTTAAGTACATTAGAGTATGCAAGATAATGAAAATAAATAATAAAAAATTGCTTAACTAAGGTTTAAAATATGTGACTAGTAATTTTTCACCAATGTGGTATTAGTGGTTATTAAAAGTACTTTAGTGTAATAAAGTATCTCAATATTTATTCCATGAGTCAGCCCTGCAAACCTGTTGGTAGACGTGGATAGTGTAAATATGCAGTCAAACACTCTGGAGACCATCCCAGATGATGTCCCACCAGCATCTCTATTACCAGGGTCTCTATTGTGGAGCCCATCCTGGTCCAGCTGCACACCAGGGTCTCCCACTCATCTGAATAAAAGTCTACATAATTTTTCTTATTTTATGTACTGTAAATTTAAATGTTTGTTGATTTTGATATGTTTAACGTATGTTGTAAATAGTTGGGGGGAAAAAAAGGTATAGAAGAATTTGTTTCATGTAGAAATTATGACTGTCATTACAAAAATAAACAATGTCCAGAGCAATGAATACTCTTTTATTTACACATTTAAAGTTGCATAAAAATAAATAAATGTACAGATTTTTTTTTCCTTTTAAAAAATATAGGTGAAAAAAAGTTAAACAAGAATATATATATTTCTCAATAATTCTTTCAAGAAGAGAAAACAGCCTGTCCATCCTCTCCAGTGCTCTCCTCGCCTCTGCAGTCCCATGTCTTCTCTAATCAAGTCCAAAAACTCGTCATCTCTGTCTCGCCTTCTTCGTGGTGCTGGTGCTGGTGCTGGTGTTGCCCCTGATGCTGGTGTTGCCCCTGGCTCCTCCTCTTCTTGGTCACACACTGCTGAACTCGGCCCTGGTCTGTCCTCAGGGATTGAGGCAATCAGGACAGGGGGTTGGTGCAATGCCTCTGTCCCAACACCTCATCCATGAGGACAAACCAGGGCCAAGTTTCAGCAGTGGGTTTCCCACTCACACCCTCTCCTGTCCCAGGACACGTGCAATCCTAAGGCAGAGCAAATTAACCATGGCTTGTTAACAACAACAGCACAACACATTTCAGCAAAGATGTGTGTATTAATTTTCTTATATATATATATAAAATATATAAAAATGGGTCTGGGGAATGTATATTATTAGGTGCCTGTATGGGAGTTACGTTCCCCAGACCCATTTTTCCCTGAATTGTTCTAAAAAAGCAGAAAAGGGTACTTAACACGGGGTGCAATCTTAAGTGCATTGTTAACACTGTAAAATATGACACATCAAGACATGCAAAACATACTTGATATTTCTGTATACTCAAATTTGGTTAAAAACACATAAAAGCAGTGACAGCACTACAAAAACACATAAAAGTGAAACCCCATTGCATTATCTACTGCTTTTCTTATTGAATTAGGCTTTATAGGGTGAGTGATATTTCTTATAATACACAAGTGAGATAGACTAGTGCAAATATTACAAATAGGTCGATAAACTAATAACGTTATTACCACAAGTTTTGCCTAAAACTACCTGACAAATGAAGCCATGCAATGGTGACGAAGGAGTTAAGAAGAAGTTTATAATAAACTTTAACTCTGGTTTCGCTAGAGTTTGAGTAAATGAAAACATAATACTTACATTTAAATGTGAATTTACTGTCCACCACCGATCTCTAGTCTCGGTCGCCTTTAAAAATAAATAAATAAATGCTGTCGTCAACGGTGCGCAATGATTTATGGGGTAGACTAGGGTAGAATAGGCCGCTAAGTGTCCATTTATGTATCCTTCCTTTCACGGGGAAACGAAGGGCGCATTTGTCGTCGCTTTTGAATCAGGGTAGCCTTCGTCGCGGCGCGATGACGCAACCGTCCTTCGAATACGGCCTTCGGAGGATGCAGAATTGAATTGGGACAGCCTTCATCGAGCCGTGTGACGCAATCGGCCTTCAAATGCGACCTTCCAAGGATGCAGCCTTTGAATTGGGACGTCCTTCGTCGCGCCGCTGTGACGCAATCGGCCTTCAAATACGGCCAATCGGCCTTCAAACACGGCCTTCGGAGGATGCAGCCTTCACATTGGGACACAGCTCGCGTCTCCATGAGAACGAGTGTTCGTTCGACGTTGAAAGCAAGTTCGCGAAAGGTTGGTATCTCTATCTCGTGAACACCTTTACACAATCACACATTAAAAAGTGGTATAAAAATATTTTACATTCTGAATATAATTTTGGCAGTGTGTTGATGTCGACCCGAGAAGCGATTGCGCTTTCTTTAGAAAGTTAACTAGTCGCAAGTTTGAGGTAAAATGCACTTTTTGGTTGTGGTTGTCGATGTCAAAACACTATATAAGCTGCGATTCAAATATTAATGTTATGTAATTTTTTGAATAATTTGAATAGTTTAGTTTATTTCAGACAGACAACTTAATTTCAACACAGTTGAGCTAACAAACAACAGCATATTTACAGCAGTCTGAAACAAGTGTAGGCCTACTTTTACTTTTTACTTTTACACTGAATGTCTGCTGCTTCAATCCAGATGAGTAGGCTATTGACTGTATAGGGTAAATTTAGTAGGCCATAGGGTGTGGAAATTGTACAGCTGTGGTATTAGTATAGGGTGTGAATTCTGTAAAGAAGATGTGTAGATTTTTGGTACGGCGTGTGGATTTTGTAAGAGGTAAAGGAATTTCAAAATGTTTTTGTTGAGTTATTATTACACAATACTTTTACTGACCTTTTTGAATCTTGCCCCTGACAAATAACCCAAATTACAAAAAAAGACTAAAACTAACACTAAAACTAATAAAAACTAAACTAAAACTAAGCATTTTCAAAAAATAAAAAATAAACTAAACTAGCAAACCCACTTTAAAAACTAATTAAAACTAAACTGAATTTGAAAACAAAAAGTTAAAACGAAATAAAAATAAAAACTAATGAAAAATGCAAAACTATAATAACCCTGCATGGTTAGCATGGAAAGAACACCAAACTGCAAAGAAAAATCAGTGCTCTCTAATGTGACAATTAAATAAAGAGTACAACAGAACTGTACAAGAGAACAGGGGGTACATTAAACCTCTTGCTGAAGTGGTTCTTCATTGTGCAACCGAGAACATTGCTCTGAGAGGGCATCGTGAATCCGTGGACTCAAGCAGGAAAGGGAACTTTTTGGGTATGTTGAATATTATAGCAAACCATGATGAAAAGATTTTGAAAAAGATGGATGGTCCCAGAAATGCTTAATATTCAAGCCCTGACATACAAAATGAGTTTTTGTCATGCTTAGCAGAGATGGTGCGCACATCAATAATAAAAGAAGTCAAGGAAAGTGGTGCTTTTAGTAAACTTGTGGATGAGACTAAAGACAAAAAAAAAAAAAATGGAACAAATGTCTTTTGTTTTGAGATACTATTACAATGGTGAGAACCACGAAAGTTTTTTGGAGTTTGATGTAGCAAAGAAGCTAGATGCGGAGAGCTTGACAGAAAAAATAATTCACCTCTTGTCAAGATATGGTCTAGAATATAAGAGTAACCTTGTTGGGCAGTCTTATGACGGGGCTGCAGTTATGAGTGGCAAGCACAGCGGTGTGCAGGCCCAAATTAAGGAGGTAGCAAAGCATGCTTTCTACGTTCACTGTAACGCACATTGCCTCAATCTGGTGCTTGTGGACACCGTGAGAGGGATCCCAGAGGCTTAATGCTTCTTTTCCTTATTAAAACAGCTGTACATCTACATGTCTGGATCGGCAGTGCATCCCAAATGGTTACAGGTGCAACGGGACATGTACTCAGGTGCACTGAGAGAGTTGCCAGCGTTGAGTGACACACAGTGGGCTTCCGGATATTATGCCTGCCGTAATTTGTGGGATAGGTTGCCAGCAATTGTAACAGTGCTTGAGGAACTGAGTGATGAGAACAGTGTCGAGAGGTCAGTAGGTGCCAGAGGTCTTTTGCCTCAAATTGATTTCCAATTCATTGTATTTCTTGCCATATTTCAGAAACTTTTGGGAGATGCAAAATTACTATCAGACAGTCTTCCTCTCTTGATTTGGCCAAAGCAGTGGACCTTGTGGAGGCACTTATTAGTACTTTTGAATCTTACAAGAGTGAGCAGATGTTTGGTGATTTGTGGGACACTGTTTTGGAGCTCGCAAAGCAATGTGATGTCTCTATAGACACTGCTCCAAAACGTAAGAGAACACTAAGTTCACAGCTACAGGGATGCCATGTTATGTCAACTGTAGGCAGCCGAGAAACGATTATTACAGGACAGGAATCTTTAACCTGGTTTTGGACCGGATGCTCAGTGAGCTCAGGAACAGATTCTCCAATCAGAATTGTAACATAATGCATGGGATACAAGCTTTAAATCCAAGTAGCAAAAGCTTCTGTGACAAAGATAGCCTTTTTGCATTTGCCAAATTGTATGGGTGTGACCTTGTCAACCTTGAGCATGAGCTCTACCAAATTAAAAGAGTTTTAGATCGTAAGTTAAAACAAGGGATGCAGAGACCACCTACAATTGTAGACCTGGCAGCTTTTATTGAACCGTACCAGGAGGTCTTTGATGTTTTCTCCAGGCTTTGGCAATACCTGTCAGCACAGCTGCTTGTGAACGCAGTTTTTCCTGCTTGAAGCTTGTCAAAACACACCTGAGAACTACAATGGGAGAGGATAGGCTGAGTGATCTTGGGGTGTTGAGCATAGAACACAGGAGGGCAGCGTCTTTAAATTTAGATGAGTTTGTTGATCGATTTGCTAGTAATCATCACAACCGGAGAATACAGCTACTGTAAACTAACAGTTAAGTAACCAGCATCTGTTTATGTTATACCTGCCAGTTCTGGATCATAAACAGCCTTAACAATAAAGAGGACAAGCTAGTGATGTTGTTCATCTTACATCTTTTGTTTATCTTCTAGTTTTTCTGGCCTACCTACTGTAGAGTGTATTATGGGGCATGAGTATTGCAATGTTATTACATGTCTGTTCTATTTAGACATCTTGTTATTTATTGACATTTAGACATATCTGCTCTCAGCTTCTCACACTGACACTCTCAGATATTTCTCAAGAATAACAAATAAGCAAACAAACAAAAAGACAATTATGTAAAATGACTTACATGGATCTACCTCCTCTCTCTCTCTCTCTCTCTCTCTCTCTCTCCTTTCTTCTAGTTTTTCTTGCCTACCTAGAGTGTATTATGGGGCATGAGCCTGCAATGTTATAAATATGTGTGTTCTATTTAGACATACTATCTGCTCTTGTTATTTATTTGTGATGTATTATTATTATTATTATTATACATTTTATTTATAGGCGCCTTTCTTGACACTTAAGGTCACCTTACATCATCATCAACAACAATAACAATATTTAAAAACAATAAGATACAATACAATTAAAAGAAAATGCAGTTGTGGTCAAAGGGAGTAAGCTATTCTAAACAAATGAGTTTTGAGTTTGGATTTGAAAAGTGTGAGAGAATCAATATTACGGAGGTCCGGTGGAAGCGAATTCCAGAGCTGAGGAGCAGAGAAACTGAAAGCTCTACTCCCCATAGTAACGAGGTGGACACGGGGAACGGTGAAATGAATAGAAGAAGAGGATCTAAGAGTACGAGCGTGTGTAGGTACATGGAGGAGATCAAAAAGATACGAAGGGGCTAGATTATGAATGACTTTAAAAGTAAGGAGAAGTATTTTATAGTTGATACGATAAATGATAGGGAGCCAATGGAGCTGTTGTAAAATAGGGGTGATGTGATGAATAGAGGAGGTACGAGTAATAATGCGAGCAGCTGAATTTTGGACCAGTTGAAGTTTATGAAGAGTTTTATGTGGAAGGCCAAACAAAAGAGAATTACAATAATCTAAACGGGAAGTGACTAAACTGTGAACAAGAATGGCAGTGGAGTGAGGCGTGAGGAAAGGACGCAAACGGTTGATATTACGAAGATGATAATAAGCAGACCGGGTAACATTATTAACATGAGATGTAAAAGAGAGGGTGCTATCGAAGATGACACCCAGACTCTTAACCTGAGGGGAGGGAGAGATAAAGGAGCTATCAATGGAAATAGAAAAATTATGGAGTTTGTTTAATGTTGATTTTGTTCCTATAAGAAGCAATTCTGTTTTATTGGCATTTAATTTAAGGAAGTTTGAAGTCAACCAGGATTTTATATCAAGAAGACAGTTAGTAAGGGAAGATGGTGGAATTGTGGAATTAGATTTGGTAGAAAAATAGAGCTGGGTGTCATCTGCGTAGCAATGGAAATTAATCTGATGTTTACGGAAAATGTAACCAAGGGGAAGAAGATAAATAATAAACAGTAGGGGCCCCAGGACAGAGCCCTGGGGCACACCTGTAGTGACAGGAACAGAATGAGAAGTGAATGATTTTAACTGTATAAACTGAGTGCGGTAATGTTTTTTCTTTTCTCTCTCTCTTTAAATATGTTATATTATCACAAATAAATTGAATATTGCACTTAAAATGCTATGGTTTACCTAAATAAATTATCGCCTAAAATGACAATTCATATTGTGTCTTTCTGTCATTTGACCTAAAAACATCCCCGTCTCATGTTAAGGTCCCTAACCCCTCACATAATCATGACACATCGCACTCACACATTATCTAAGCACCCATCCCAATAACATGGATTATCAATAAGACATTATTAGTGTCCATTAGGAAGTTCAATCCATTGTTTATGGCCTGACGAGTCGCGGGAAAACCGCTACTCTGAGTGACGCGGTGCGTGAGTTTTAAAATAGTAGTTTTTGACAATCAAGTGCCACCCCAAATAAAAGACTGGCCCAAGCTGGCCCCCCCAGAAATAATGTCCTGGCTACACCCCTGCATATGAGCGAGCTGCTCGAATGGCGGCAGCCATATTGTGCCTCCATCTTGAAAATACATGTGACAAAGAGGGACATACCTGGAAATTCAAGCTTCGCCTTTCGTGTTTTTACACTCAGTGGCACCTTGACGAATGCGAGGGGGAGATTACTCGCGACTGCCGGCAGATTTGAAATAATACGGCCACCGTAGGAGTTAAAACACCCTCGGAGTGGGAGGGGCTAAACAATTTCACTGCTAGA
The DNA here is from genome assembly GCF_951802725.1 of Rutilus rutilus. Lineage (NCBI taxonomy): Eukaryota > Metazoa > Chordata > Actinopteri > Cypriniformes > Leuciscidae > Rutilus > Rutilus rutilus. Next base: position 42,627,237 of record NC_140216.1, on the reverse strand, counting down.
TGGGAGAAAATCCTACACAGTGTAGCTTTAAATATAGCATATAGAATGTATATTCTGCAATTCCAAATGAAAATGAAAACTTGATTAAGCATTTTACTACTAAAAGGTGTCCATAGATTATGAAAAAAAAAAAAAAAAGATTTTCATTTTACATTTAAAAGGGGCAGTGCATCATTCCTTTAAAATAAAAAAGAAGTAAAATGCAATAGATGATTTTATTGTGAATGTTATTATAATCTAGAGGGATTTGAATGTGTTTGGAGGGCTGAATTACTCAAATTAAGTCATTAAATAAATATTTTATATGGAGATGTTTGTAGTAGAGCCAGTGTAAATGTCACTTCTGAAGAAACAAAAGTCGTCACCTTTAATTATACAGCGCTTTTTACAATATAGATTGTTTCAAAGCAGCTTTACAGTGATAATAGGAAAATAATGCAACAAAGTTTGTTTCGGTTGTACAGCAAAACTAAAAGAAAATATTGTCATAGTCCATCTTAAGTTCAGTGTTGAATCATTTCTGTTGTAAAAAAGTTATTAATTTAGTTAATATATCTATAGAGCCGCTCTGGAGAAAACAGTGATGTCATCGTCCAGCTCAGTTCAGTTCTCATATAATGGTGTCACAGATCAATAATATTGTTGAATATTAAGTGTCTCCAACTAAGCAAGCCAGAGGCGACAGTGGCAGGAACTCAAACTCCATCAGTGACAGAATGGAGAAGAAAACCTTGGCAGAAACCAGACTCAGTCGCTCAGTTCTCCTCTGACCAACGAACGAACAGTGTATGATTATGATTCAGGCATTACAGGTCAGAAGTCAAATTGGATCTGAACATTCAGAATATTTATCCAGTTTCATCTGATTGAAGGTTTCCTTGTTTGACTTTGGATGAAGGATTGGATCATTCTGTAAAGTTACACAAACAAATGTGTGTGTGATGATCACTGTGGGTTTGTGTCTGTTGATTTTGTTGAATGTGATTGTGTCTGTAGCAGAGTATGTGAGCGGAGTGGAGTGGCAACTATCTTCCCTCCACGCTCCAAGCATTTCATCATTTCATCACTCCGCTCCAGCCCCACTCCGGTGTCACCATTTACCTCTCCCCGCTCCACTCCTCGCTCACTGATATCAGAAACACTGCCCAGTCTTCGCTCCCGGAGGAAATTGCAACTAAAGTATTTATAAGTATGCTTTGAAATCTCGCAAAAGTTCTGCTCATAATATATAAGCATATTAAATGAAAAAAAAAAAAAAAAAAACAATACTAGGAGAATAGTTTCAATGTGGTTTATTGGACAGTGTGCAAAGTTTTCCTATGACATGCTAAGCTTATTATAAAAGTCAAATGTCGTTGCTGCTTTTTGCAGTGCACATTTTGTCTGGAAAGAAGAAAATCAGTTATTTTATCTACGGGCCGCTACATTACTTACAGATTTCTGCTCATTCAAAATCAAATACAGACAGTACTGTAAGATTACATTTGTCTGAATGCAATGCATTGGTGAGAGAGTGATTGCGTGTGTGAATAAGTGTTACCTGTTTAAAATGTGCTTTCACCCGATCATATTCAGTAGGCTTGAGAACTCATGTCCATCGGGGTCATCGTAACCTTCACATTTTTTTCTGATTTGAGTGATCCATCTGTATCATGCTAGATAAATGTGTTTAATGTGTGAATTCTTACTAAAAATGCAGTTCTATAATGGGCCGTTTGCATGAATTGTACTCGTGATGGAGCGGTAGTGGAGCGAGTGAAAACCACAACGCTCCGACTTTTAAAAAATCCACTTCGCACGGCATTCAAAATCACACCGCTCCGCTCCTCGCTCTTCTCACACTCCACTCCGCTCACATACTCTGGTCTGTAGTGGCTCTTTATTCACCATCAGCTAATCCAGAGAAGGTCAGACTAACACCTAAAACCTGTAAGTAAAACACAGACAGTCAAATGTGTAAGACATTATTGCATTATCCACTTTAGAACAACTAAAAGAAACTACTTAGATAAATAAGTGAGAGATTATAATATAATACTGTGATACACAATTGTTAAAGCTGTTTTTGAACATTCAGATTAAGATTTGGCACCTAAATCACCATGAATGATGACCCTTGACCCTTATCTATAACCCTGTATGACTGTCCTCTTTCTATGTCATTGGCTCAGTTTTATTTATGATAAAGAAACTAGAGATAAATATTTAACATTATCTTCTATTGCAATTGACATTCTCTCAAAATACATCATTTATGAATAAAAAGACAATGACAAAAGCAAAATATTGAATTGTTTGAAATTAAAAGAAACTTGAAGATATTTAATTGTTGCTATAAACTATTATAATGAATCAAACTCTTATTAAACTTATTTCTCTTACTCTTTTATTTATAGTTTTCGCTTTACTGTTTTATGTGTTTTCTATCTCATTGTTTGTTTTCTTGGCTTTTGTAAAGCACTTTGGTCAACACCAGTTGTTTTCAAACGTGCTATATAAATAAAATTGTATTGTATATTATTAAGCATTTTTATAGTGTGTAATTCACCATCACAAGGAAAGTATACTAAGAAGAAACAAAATTAACTTTCAATTAAAATATGAACAGTTTTAATCATCACTACTCACTCTAGCGTCTCCAGTTTATAATGTTGATCCTCCTTCAGATCAGAGAGCAGCTTCACATCTGATTCTCTTAGATTATTTTGAGTCAGATCCAGTTTTCTCAGGTGTGAGGGGTTTGATCTCAGAGCTGAAGTCAGAGCAGCACAACCTTCATCTGTAACACCACAATCCCTAAACCTGTAGAGAACAATGACACTCTTCATTCTCTCAGATCAGGATCTACAGCTCAGATGAGTAGAAACTTCACAATCAGATGACAATGATCACACAGCATCATTAACAGGTCCAGTCTGAGGTTCAGACCCGCTTCTACAAACTGCTTGTGCGGGTTAGTTTCCATTTGATAAAAATTTCAAGAATATTCAACAACAGTTTATTTAACGGTGTCCTTGTTACATATGTTACATGTAGCTACCATAGTAATAACAGTAGATTATGCATAATTACATGTAACTAATCCTCAAACAAATCCTAATCCTACCCTAACCCTATAGTAAGTACATGTAGTTGCTTAATATTACTCAGTACTTAAATATATAATATACACTTTAAAATTAAAGCTGCAAGCAGCATTTATCGGGGTTCAAGCATTTAAGGCCTTTAAGGCCTTTAAGCACAAAAGCATCAAAAGTTATTAAGTTTTATTTAGCAAGCATGTAACCACTGACATAATAGATGGAAAAGACCATTTACAGCCAATACAGGCAATTTACCATAGGAAATATATTGTTTTAAAGCTTTTTAACAGTTATAGCGCCACCTATTGTCCGATCTCCATAAAATTGCATGCTTGTTAATGATGTTATGTTACATATGCTAACCAATTTTTGTGAAGTTCTGAGTTTTCATTTATGATTTATATGCTTTTTAGTGTATTTTGCCACACCAATTTTATAAATGACCCTATTACAGCCATAGAAATGCAAAAGTTCAACTTTTTTTCGATAATTATTGATCTAGAGAGTCCAGAGAATTGTCCTAGACTGGTTTGGTGCCGATCGGGTCAAAAACCAGGGACTAGTTCGCAAAAGTAGGTTTCGGACAAAATTCGACAGCAAATTTTTTTTAATTGGAGATAGCCATTTTGTCTAAGAGTCCTCTAAGAGTTATGCACGATTTTGTACTTTTGGTTGCTGTAGCGCCACCTATGGGCCAATCGGGGTCATACTCTGATAGGTTCTCCCCAAAATTGAGGCCTACCATCTGGCCAGGTTTTAAGTCTCTAGGCCTTACGGTTTGGCCTGCACGATGCGTTTTACAAATCCATACAATTACAATAGGGTTTCAGCATTTCATGCTTGAACCCCTAATAAAGTGTAACAGAATATTCATTTTTTATGCAAGTACCCAAAAATCATCAACATATCTGTATATGAACACGGTTGTCACATCTTTACATCATTCAGTCATGTTTAAACTATCATTAATATTGTAAAATGATATCAGACACATTGGAAAGAATATAATGAAAATAGAAACAACAGTCCCATAAGTAATATTACAGTAGATCTTTTTTTGTATGACAATCATTATTTACCATATGAGACATTTTATACAAACTTACCACAGTATCTCCAGTTTACAGTGAGGATCCTGCAGTAGATCAGAAAGCTGCTTGACTCCAGAATCTCCTACTTTATTTCCAGTCAGATACAGATCTCTCAGGTGTGAGGGGTTTGATCTCAGAGCTGAAGTCAGAGCAGCACAACCTTCATCTGTAACACCACAACTACTCAACCTGTAGAGAACAATGACACTCTTCAGTCTCTCAGTTCAGGAAACACTGATATAAATGTTATGATATATATGAATTTCTCCTGAACAGATTTGTATATGAAAGCAGTTGTCACCTCTTCACATCATCCAATCATGTTTTTGACTTGTAAAAACTATTAAAAGTAAAATTACCTCAGAATCTTTGGAAATAATCTTCAGAAGATCAAACATCCTTTTCAGTTACTTGATGGTAAACTTTTTTTGTATATCATTCATTATTTACCACAGGAGAAAAACAGACAATGTTGAGACTTTTATAACATCTTACCACAGTATTTTCAGTTTACAGTGAGGATCCTGCAGTAGATCAGAAAGCTGCTTGACTCCTGAGTCTCCTACTTTATTCAATGACAGACTCAGTTCTCTCAGGTGTGAGGGGTTTGATCTCAGAGCTGAAGTCAGAGCAGCACAACCTTCATCTGTAACACCACAATCCCTCAACCTGTAGAGAACAATGACACTCTTCAGTCTCTCAGTTCAGGATCTACAGCTCAGATCAGCAGGAACTTCACAATCAGAAAGAGAGACTTAATCCACGACACCATTAACAGGTCCAGTCTAATTTAAGCATGATCTTTTTTATTTATATTTTCTCCTAACACTGCATCACAACCATCCGCTGGCTGTGTATGAAACCTCAGAGGCATTTATAATCGACCTGCTCGACACTGTATTATTATATGAAAAGGTAGTTTGGAGAAAGAAATCTAAACAAACAAACAAACAAATAAATAAATAAACAAAGATTTTATACAGATAAACTATAAATTAGTGGTGGGCCATTATCAGCGTTAACGTGAGACTCTTATCGGGCGATAAAAAAAATATCGCCGTTAATCTATTCTCCAAGTTGGTGTTGGGAGCTGGCTCTATAAGACACAAGCTAGGATGACGCAATCTACCCGCGGCCGCGAGGCACCCGGCTGCAACGCATCATATTCGTTGTCATCTTAAGTAAACACGGCTGAAAGTGAAAGCTGGTGAAAAAGATTGGTGCAACATCCATTATTTGGACTTAGTTCGGATTTAAGACGTCCGACGAGCAGCAGCAAACTATATAGACAGAGTGTGTGGGGTAACAGTTCTGTAAGTTAACACACGACTAATCCATTCTACCACCTCAAATTCAAAACGAAACATATCACTGAATACCAGCGCGCGCGTATTATTCCCAATATATCTTAGTGGTGTAGCACATAATCTCTGTCTGCGCCCGATTTTAAGAATCGTTGTTGTGTGTCTTTTTAACTGAAAAGACATCAGTTAGACAATATTCTAATTTTAAATTTGGGGTTTCATAAGCTCCAAGCCATAATAAACATTAGACCTACTTAAGTCTCTGCAGCTAGTGTACTTACATTTTATTTATCTGCAAAATTATGTTGTATACTTACAGTTTTGCACAATATATGTTCTCAAAACTACATACACCCTTTAAAAAAAAAAAAACATTTAACAGTTGTTTAGCAGGGTCTGTGTAACCTGTTCTGAAATGGTTTTATTATAATATATATCGTTATCGCAAGAGGCTGCAATGTACATCACAATAAGGATTTTAGGCCATATCGCCCATCCCTAATTGATAGCCTATAGTAGTTGATAATAACATAGGCCTACCTAATGTTGCCTACGGACGGTAACAGTACAGTAGTAACCTTTTACAGTCTATGAGTAGAACAGCTTTCTCAAGCAGTTTGTGATGCATTTTGGAAACAGGAGATGAGCCCCTGGTCTAATGCGCCACCTGGCTTGAGAAACCCGTTCTCAAAGACTTACTTTATAGTCATTATTTGGGTAGCACACATATTCTGAATGCCTTCGGCAGAATTCAAATGAGCCATTTTAATCTATGCCCACCTCTACTTTAAATATAATAGGATTAAAGATAAAACATTTAACTTGCAATTTATAGTACAGTTAATAATTTTACTGGAAAAACATGCTACCATATGAACAAGGACAAATGGGCTATTTGTAAACCATAATTTTATACATTACTACTATTGATACTTTTTTTGTTTATTTTGGTACATAAACTCAAAATTAAATCCATAAGATAAAAAAAGTATATTTATTATGAATTAGTTTCATAATAGAGTTACAATTCAAGTAAGGATTAGCAGAAGCCATTGCTTATTACAACACTTCTCACAATCTCAATGTACCTTCATTCAGTCTCTCTTTACGTTTGTTTAGTTTGTCTGTTCACCTTTCAAACAACAGAATATGGCCAATTAACAATACATAATCAACAGCTCCTTAAATCGTATATTCAATTACATTTAAAGAATATAACCACCTGTGACATTTCAGTTTGGGTTTGGACTTTCTGTTTATATTTCTGATCAGTTCCTGTGTTCATTTGTTCAGTTTCCCGCCACTCCTTTGTTTCTATGGTTACCGTCTTCATTAGTTATTTTGGTTCAGCTGTGTGTCATTAATTATCTTGTTTTAGAGGTCCTATGTTTGTCTCATGTATATATACCCTGTGTTCTCCCTCAGTCTCTGTTGGTTCTCGTTTGTTATAATGTGGTTTTCTCTTGCTTTTTTCCTTTTAATCTCAGTTATCAGTTTATTAAAAAAGAAATCAGGGGATTACAGTATTAATAGTACTGTAATATTGTTGCCAGAAGGTTTGTTCCCTTTCGTGGTCACTCCGAGTTACGTCGGATGACGACGATTGGGGTTTCGCTTAGAAGCCTATCACCTTCGAGTATATAAAACGAGCCAATGGCAATGAAATGCCATGGGTCTGCGGAATTTGCATAGCGTAACTCCGCCCGCCGCAGGGGGTATATAAGGAAGTCGCTGGCACAATGCAGATATGTTTTCGCTTCGGAGCCGAGAACTTCTCCACTCCTGCAAGCCAAAAATTCTGAGTTATTCTTCTCATCCCTTCGAGACGAGCCTACTCTCCGGTGTTGGTGTGACGGCGATTTCAGCGAGTGCTCACTACCCTGCTGATCTGTTCAGTGATCTGACAGATAGTGTGATTTCTCCCTGTTCGCTTCAACATCCGCGGAGTTTTTCCTCTCACAAAAAGAGCATTGCACGCGGCACGTCTTTTTAAAGATGCCTCGCCCGTGCACTTCTGGTTGTGGTGGCGATGTATTCTTTGCTGATGGGCACGATCTCTGCTTGGCGTGTTTGGGTGTTGATCACGCTAGAGCAGCGTTCGTGGATGACTCATGTTCTCACTGCGGGAACATGACCATCTCCATGCTGCGGTCGAGACTCAATGAGCTCACCAGAGCGAGAGTCCCCCTACCCACACCCCGATCTACTGACTCCCAGAGAGCTAGTACTTCGGCTGGTGGCCGGGGTGACCTGAGGGTGACTGTGTGGAGCACACCGCCGACACGTCCACGGTCCACACACCCCTCTTCAGCATTGGAACCCGCGAGTGTTCAGACGGAAGCCGCTGGTCCCTCTACGGAGGCCCCGCGGATTTCGTTTGGAGCTCCAGCAGAGGATGCGATGTCCATCACTGCATCACAAGGTGGGCATGAGTCCTCGGGAAGTGAGGATTCGGCTGTGTTGCAGCCCCCGGGCGCGTCAGCATTGTCCGAGTCTGATCCCGAGCTGACTGCCATGCTTTCCCGGGCAGCCGCAGCCATTGGGCTCGAGTGGTCCCCGCCACCCGATCCAGTGCGCTCGCGGCTGGATGATTGGTTTTTGGGAGCGGCCGCTGACACTCGTCGCCGCCCAACCCCAATACCATTCTTCCCGGAAGTGCATGAGGAAGTCACGCGGTCCTGGAAGGCTCCCATGTCTTCCCGTGATCGTTCGTCGGCTTTCTCCGCCTTTCCTCCCCTCGATAAGGCTGATGCTTGTGGGTACACTGGGGTTCCCCCGGTGGAGCGTTCTGTCGCGATGCAGCTGTGTCCGGCAAGCGCTTCATCGCGTGGTGATCCTAAGCACCCATCCAAAGCCTGTAGATTTTCGTCTACCATGGTGGCGAAGTCTTACAGAGCGGCGGGACAGGCAGCTGCCTCTTTGCATGCCATGGCCATCTTACAGGTCTACCAGGCCAAGATGCTCAGTGACATGCACGGGGGTAGGACAGATCCAGGGCTCTTTGATGAGCTGCGCGCCGCCACTGACCTCGCTCTCCGAGCGACGAAGGTGACCGCGCGCTCCCTGGGTTTGGTGATGTCCACAGCTGTGGTCCAGGAGAGACATCTCTGGCTGAACCTGGCTGATATGCGTGAGCCCGAGCGGACTCGTCTGCTTGACGCTCCCATATCCCAGGCCGGCCTTTTTGGCGGTGCGGTCGAGGATTTTGCCCAAAAGTTCTCGACTGCCCAGAAGCAGACTGAGGCGATCAAGCACATTCTGCCCCGACGCGCTGCTGCTGCTCAGCCGCCGGTACAGAATCCTCAGCCTGCTCGCCGCCGAGGGCGCCCTCCCACGGCTCCCGCCCCTCCCGCACGGCCTCAGCAGCAGCCTTCACCGGCGCCGCGTCGCGGAGGAAGCCGTAGGAAGGCGCCACAGCCCTCTCCAGCCCCGCGGCCCGCTAAACGCCAGGCTAAGCGGCGCTCCTGAGACGGGCAGCTCAGGATTGGCTTTCTTTTCTCTACAGGAGGTGGTAGCAGGGCCACTCCTTCCCCCGGTGGAGGGCCGGGGAGAATCTTTTGTTCTCCACTCCCCGCTGCTCGTCCCACGACGGGCAGCACCCTAATGTGGTTAAAGAAAGAATCGAAATCCCCAATCCTGAGCCTACAGAGCCAGAGGGCCGCAGTGCGCGCCACCCTCGGGTCCCGCCACTGCCGCCCTCCTCTGTCCCAGAGGTATGGGATGACAGCACGCGCCGCCCACGGGCCACGCTCCTCTCATCCCCCTCTGTCACCAGACCCCTGCCAGAGCACGCCCCCGTGGGACGCGCGCCCTCCCCTGGCCTCCTCTGGCAGGACGCGGTTAATGACCGTGCCCCCGCACAGGGCCGCTATGCCACCCTCGCCGGTGCCGGTCATTCCGCCTCGCTGCCCCACCGACGGTACGTCTGTGGTTCGTATGACCCCGCTGGTGCACTTTCTGGAAGCCTGGCTAGAGCTTCCCAGACTGTCCCGCTGGGTCGCGAGAACCATCAGGCTCGGCTACGCGATTCAGTTCGCGAGATCTCCTCCCCGCTTCAGGGGAGTCCGCTTCACTATGGTCGGTGGCAATGCCCCTGTCATGAGAGCGGAGGTCGCCACCCTACTGGCGAAGGGTGCGATCGAGATTGTCCCTCTAGCCGAAATGAAGTCCGGCTTCTACAGCCCTTACTTCATTGTACCCAAGAAGTCCGGTGGGTTACGGCCAATCCTCGACCTGCGCGTCTTGAACCGCTCCCTTCACAGGCTGCCGTTCAAGATGCTAACGGCCAAACACATCCTCCAGTGTGTGCGGCCGCAGGATTGGTTTGCAGCGATCGACCTGAAGGACGCCTACTTCCATGTCTCCATTTTACCTCGACACAGACCGTTTCTACGGTTTACTTTCGAGGGGCAGGCATACCAGTACGCGGTTCTCCCTTTCGGGCTAGCCCTGTCTCCTCGCGTCTTTACGAAGGTCGTCGAGGCAGCCCTTGTTCCCCTCCGGGAACACGGGGTTCGCATCCTGAACTATCTCGACGACTGGCTGATCCTAGCTCACTCTCGAGACCAGGTTTGCGAACACAGGGACCTAGTGCTCCGGCACCTAGCTCGTCTGGGCCTTCGGGTCAACTGGGAGAAGAGCAAACTCTGCCCCGCGCAGAGGATCTCTTTTCTCGGTATGGAGATCGACTCGGTCGCCATGTGCGCGCAGCTTACGAGCGAGCGCGCGCAGTCACTGCTGACTTGTCTTCGTCAGTTCGAGGGAAAGAGTGCGGTTCCACTGAAACTTTTTCAGAGGCTCCTGGGGCATATGGCATCCGCAGCCGCAGTAACGCCGCTGGGATTGCTTCATATGAGACCGCTTCAGCTGTGGCTCCGCGATCGAGTCCCGAGGTGGGCATGGCAACACGGCACGCTCAGAGTTCCAGTGACTCCAGCCTGCCGTGGCTCCTGGACGGGACGAGGCAGGTTTGAGTACCCTACCACCTGCGGTGGTGGCTACCATCACTTCCGCTAGAGCATCGTCCACGAGACATGCCTATGCGTTGAAGTGGAACCTCTTCGTCAACTGGTGTTCTTCTAAACATCAAGAACCCACGAAATGCCCGATCAGTGTCGTGCTTTCCTTCCTGCAAGAAGGGTTGGAGCGAAGGCTGTCTCCCTCCACCCTGAAAGTGTATGTTGCCGCCATTGCCGCACATCACGACGCAGTTGATGGTAAGTCTCTGGGAAAGCACGACCTGATCATCAGGTTCCTGAGGGGAGCGAGGAGACTGAATCCTCCTCGTCCTCCCCTCGTACCCTCTTGGGACCTCTCAGTGGTTCTAACTGCCCTGCAGAGTGCTCCATTTGAGCCTTTGCAATCAGTAGAGCTTAAGTTCCTGTCTATGAAGACAGCGCTCCTGGTTGCATTGGCCTCCATCAAGAGGGTAGGGGACCTGCAGGCATTTTCGGTTGACGAAGCGTGCCTGGAATTCGGGCCGGCTAATTCTCACGTGATCCTGAGACCCCGGCCTGGATACGCGCCCAAGGTTCCTACCACACCCTTTCGAGACCAGGTAGTGAACCTGCAAGCGCTGCCCTTGGAGGAGGCAGACCCAGCCTTGGCACTGCTCTGTCCAGTACGCGCCCTTCGTGCTTACGTAGACAGAACGCAGTGTTTCAGGACCTCAGACCAGCTCTTTGTCTGTTATGGTGGGAAGCTGAAGGGAAAGGCTCTCTCAAAGCAAAGGTTATCCCACTGGATAGTGGATACCATTGCTTTGGCATACCAGCAGCAAGGTCGTCCGTGCCCCCTTGGTGTGAAAGCCCACTCCACTCATAGTGTGGCTTCCTCTTGGGCTCTAGCGCATGGCGCCTCGCTAACAGACATTTGTAGAGCTGCAGGCTGGGCGACACCCAACACATTCGCGAGATTCTATAATCTCCGCGTAGAGCCAGTTTCTTCTCATGTACTCGCTTCAACCAGCCGGTGCTAGATTCTGCTCAGGTGTCTTCGCTTGCTCGCCATTCCTCTCCACGGACGGGATACGTGCGATTTCTTCTCAGGTGAGTCTCATAAGCTCTGAGTTCCTCCAGCACTGGTTACGTCAACGCCTGAGTTATGCCAATCTCCATAACGCAGCTTTTGCGCTTGACTAGGTGCCTCCATGTGCATGGTTCCCCCTCTGGGCGACCCCCACATGTGTATTTCCACTGTAAGTCTTCTTGTGAGCGTGTGTCTTTCCCTTGGCAAGCCACCTTGCCACCCTGGGGTTTAAAATTCCACCTGCGGCTGGACACCCCAGTGATTTTCCATATGCAGCCCTCTGGGTCATATGTGTATTCTAAGTCCCCCCCATCATGGCTGGGCATAATTGCATATTTCTCTCTGGAGATATGCTTCCCAGTGTACCTTGGTATCCCTGTGTTAAGTAGGACTCCTTCGTTCGTGTTAGTCTCACAACAGGGAGCTCAGACTTACGCAGGGCACTGGAAGACAGCCGAGGTGGCGTGATTAGACTGGAACCCCAATCGTCGTCATCCGACGTAACTCGGAGTGACCACGAAAGGGAACGTCTCGGTTACGGATGTAACCCTCGTTCCCTGAGTGGGAACGGAGACGTTACGTCTTCCTGCCACTTCCGCTGTACCGCTGAAAAACGCCTGGGGCTAGTCTCGGCTCCTCAGCGAAGACATATCTGCATTGTGCCAGCGACTTCCTTATATACCCCCTGCGGCGGGCGGAGTTACGCTATGCAAATTCCGCAGACCCATGGCATTTCATTGCCATTGGCTCGTTTTATATACTCGAAGGTGATAGGCTTCTAAGCGAAACCCCAATCGTCGTCATCCGACGTAACGTCTCCGTTCCCACTCAGGGAACGAGGGTTACATCCGTAACCGAGACGTTTTTGAACTCTGTAATGTAGGGGTGTCCAAACCTGTTCCTGGAGGGTCACTGTCCTGCAGAGTTGAGCTCCAACCCTAATTAAACAAACCTGAACAAACTAATCAAGCTCTTCAGACTGACTAGAAATGTCCAGTTGAATGTGTTGGAGCTGGCTGGATCTAAACTCTGTAGGACATTGACCTCCAGGATCAGGATTGGACACTCATGCTGTAATGGATTATAATATACATGTGAGAAAACAGTTTCAACTTAAATAAATATTTAATGTCCACAAAATTATGCATTTAGTGAAAAGCCGTATAATAAGTGTTATGAATGTATATTATCCCTTAAATGATCATCTTGTTTAAGCTTGTTTGTTTATCTTGGTTCAAATCTAACCCTAATCCTAACCCTTGCTAGAAACAATTTTACTTTGCAGAAGCCTTGAGTTTCGTGATAAGATATTTAAACTAAAATCAATATTTTGAGTCCAGTTATTTACTTATGTGGCAAGTAGGTGTATAATAAGCAGGATAATATACATTAAAACTGTTCTCATGACAAAATAAACCTGACAGGGTGATCAGGACTGATACAGAGGAGTCTTGTTTCGCCCTGAATCCACAACTAGCCACGGTTTATCCATCACATACAAGTATTAGTAAATAAAAACTTTGGAAAGAATCTCATGAATATTAAACAACAAATTATCTATCAGGACAATTTTAGTCTTTTTTAGTTTTTTTTTGTTCATTATTGACCATATGAAAAATGGAGGATGTTGAAACATTTATAAAATCTTACCACAGTATCTCCAGTTTACAGTGATGATCCTGCAGTAGATCAGAAAGCTGCTTGACTCCTGAATCTTCTACTTTATTCCATGACAGACACAGTTCTCTCAGGTGTGAGGGGTTTGATCTCAGAGCTGAAGTCAGAGCAGCACAACCTTCATCCCTAACACCACAATCACACAACCTGTAGAGAACAATGACACTCTTCAGTCTCTCAGTTCAGGGTCTACAGCTCAGATAAGCAGGAACTTCACAATTAGAAAGAGAGACTTAATCCACAGCACCATTAACAGGTCCAGTCTGAGGTTCAGACCCTCTTCTACAAATTGCTTGTGGGGGTTAGTTTCCATTTGATAAAAATTGCAAGAATATTCAATAACACTTTATTTAAAAGTGACCTTGTTACATATGTTACATGTAGCTACCATAGTAATAACAGTAAATTATGCATAATTACATGCAACTAACCCTCAACCAAATCCTAATCCTATCCTAATCCTACCCTAACCCTATAGTAAGTACATGTAGTTGCTTAATATTACTCAGTACTTACATAATACATAATTACACTGTAACAATGACACCTTAAAATAAAGTGTAACCAAATATAAAAAAAATTATGCAAGTACACAAAAATCATCAACATATCTGTATATGAACACGGTTGTAACATATTTACATCATCCAGTCATGTTTATACTATCATTAATATTGTACAATGATGTCAGACACATTGGAAAGAATCTACTGAAAATAAAAGCAACATTTAATTAGTTATTTCAAAGTAGATTTTAGTATGACAATCATTATTGACCATATTAGACATTTTATACAATCTTACCCGAGTATTTCCAGTTTACAGTGAGGATCCTGCAGTAGACCAGAAAGCTGCTTGACTCCAGAATCTCCTACTTTATTTAATGACAAACTCAGTTTTCTCAGGTGTGAGGGGTTTGATCTCAGAGCTGAAGTCAGAGCAGCACAACCTTCATCCCTAACACCACAATCCCTCAACCTGTAGAGAACAATGACACTCTTCAGTCTCTCTGTTCAGGAAACACTGATATAAATGATAATATATGTGACCCCCAGGGGGCGCACTCAAGCACACAATTTGAATACCTAAGCTAGAAAACCCAAACAGCGCTCCCATTCAAGCTATCTAGACAGGTTATGTCCAATAAAATAACAGAAATGGGACTGATGTACTCAAATATAACTTTATTAAACACTAGAAACAATAATATGCTGATTGGCAATCAGAGCAGGCAAATGTTCCCTGTAGGTAGCAGTGGAGAAAATTCTACAATAAAATAAGTCACAGTGAATAAAGTCTCATAGTAGATGAGTTACAGTGTATAAAGTCTCATAATACATAGACTACAGTGAATAAAGTTGAATAAATAGATACTGTTCACATACACACACTCCAACACTGCAAGAGACACTTCAAACCAAATAGGCCGTGCACACACACTAACACGGCATTTCACATTTCACACTAGTAAACACTGCAAAATAAGCACTGTCCCCACAGGAGATATTGCACAATGCCCATAGGCCGAATATGGGGGTATAATGATTGCCAAACAAACAGAAAAAAATAATAATTTAATTAGCAGGCTACCACTAGTAGGCCTCCACCCTAGGCCCACCTAGGTCCAGTGCTGCGTTCCAGTCCAAAATTGTCATGCCCTTCACTCGCTAACTTCCCTCCATCTCGTTCACTCAGAAGTACGTCATCGCTTACGATGCACGAGTGCCCACTACTGTTGGAGACTGCAATGGGCTGAACTGGAACACCCTAAGCCCTTGATCACTTGGAATCAGCTAAAGAGTTGATTTATTATTTACATTTTTTCCCTTTAAGAATTTGTTTAGTGTAGCATCCAAATGTACATAGGTGTGTGTGGGTTGTTTTAAATTAAAAAATATATACCGGTATAATTAATATATCATAGAGTTGTTTGTTGTGGTGGTGATTAGATGAGATTTGTGGTGACGTCACAATCGTACTGCATTGTGGGACACATATAGGTGCCTGAAGTGAACATATGAAGTAGACTCGCTCCCTCTGTCAAAATCGAGGGAACGAGGGTCTGTCCATATAAACTTCCCTCGTCCACTTCACGAAGTGGAACGTACTTCAAAATGGCGACGAGGATTCCCCCGAGGGGAAGTGCTTAGGGAAGTTCGCAAGTGTGTGTCTTAAAAGTGGACTGGAACGCAGCACTGGTCCGCACAGAACGGTGGTGGCAGATTTCCAAGGCACACACAAACATCCAAAGAAATGAAAAATAAAACAGAATGATTAAACCCAGGAAATTCAATTGCTAGTTGGACAGACGAAAGCAATCCTCGTTTTTTTAAACCAGCCTAGATAAGTTAGAGCTATATGCACCGTACCAATGAAGTTTAATGGTGTGGATGACTAATAGCTGTGCACACTCTTGCCAGCGTTGCTTGTTGCTGAAAACCCGTGTAGAATCACTACTCGCTATTATGCAAGCAAAGTTTCTGTAGTTTCTGTAAACTCGTAACTGTGTGTACCATTTACTGGTCACAATACGCACAGACGCCAGGCCGAGGTTCTCCCGTTTGCACAGCTGATACTCCAAGAGGCTCCCTCTTCAACTCACACCACACTAATGTTCTCCTGTCCATGACTCGCGAGACATTTAAAGGGACGTGTCACTTATGCCACCTGATCCAAATAATCAGTGCCAGTGGGCAGGCCTTCAAGCTACACTTCCCATCTCAACCACCCTACCCCTTACATATATATATATATGATTTTCTCCTTTCTCCTCAACAGATTTGTATATGAAAGCAGTTGTCACCTCTTCACAGCATCCAATCATGTTTATAACTATCAAAAACTATCAAAAGTAAAATTACCTCTAGCTTTGTAAAGAATCCACTGAATATTAAACATCCTTTTCTGTTACTTTTTTTGTATATATTATTTTTGTATATCATTCATTATTCACCACAGGAGAAAAACAGACAACGTTGAGACTTTTATCAAATCCTACCACAGTATTTCCAGTTTACAGTGAGGATCCTGCAGTAGATCAGAAAGTTGCTTGACTCCCGAGTCTCCTACTTTATTCAATGACAGATCCAGTTTTCTCAGGTGTGAGGGGTTTGATCTCAGAGCTGAAGTCAGAGCAGCACAACCTTCATCTGTAACACCACAATCACACAACCTGTAGAGAACAATGACACTCTTCAGTCTCTCAGGTCAGGAAACACTGATATAAATGATCAGATATATATGAATTTCTCCTTTTACAGTATTGCTTAGCTATGAAAGCAAATGCTAAACTCAAAAATGTGATCATGTTTTATCAGTGTAATGATTGTTGTCTGTGACTTACTGAACTGATCTGGATTCTTTTACCACAGGCAGCAGCTTCTGAAGAACTTCATCTGCTGTATTTTGTGCTCCAATAAAATGTTTTAGCTCAAAAACATCCATCTTCTGCTCTGATGTCAGCAACACATAAACCAGAGCTGACCACTGTGAAGAGGAGAGTTTGGTTTCTCCTATTTTTCCAGATTTCAGATAAGCTTGGATCTCCTGCATCAGTGAATCATCACCCAGTTCATTCAGACAGTGGAACAGATTGATGGATCTCTCTGGAGAGCGATTCTCCCTGATCTTCTGTTTGATGTACTGAACTGTTTCCTCTTTGTTGTAGGAGCAGCTTCCAGTCTGTGTCAGTAGTTCTCGTAAGAGAGTCTGATTGGACTCCAATGAGAGACCCAGAAGGAAACGCAGGAAAAGGTCCAGATGTCCATTCTTACTCTGTAAAGCCTCATCCACAGCTCTCTGATGCAGCTCAGATAATGAATGATATTTTAAAAAGCTTACAACCTTATAAAACAGTCTTTGTTTGGTGATTTGCCCAAACACATTTCTGTTCTTGTTTGTAAAGTGAATGTGTGCATATAGAGCTGCTAGATGTTCCTGGATGCTCAGGTGAACAAAGCAGAAGACTTTCCCCTGATACAAGCCCAACTCCTCTCTGAAGATCTGAGTGCACAATCCTGAGTACACTGATGCTTCTGTCACATCAATGCCACACTCTCTCAGGTCTTCCTCATAGAAGATCAGGTTGCCTTTCACAAGCTGCTGGAAAGCAAGTTTCCCCAGTTTGAGAATCATGTCTTCATCTTTCACTTTCTTCTCATAGTCCTTCTCATGTTTGATGTTGGTCTGAATGATCAGGAAGTGTGTGTACATCTGAGTGAGAGTCTTGGGAATCTCTCCTCTCTCTGCTTCACTCAACATCTCCTCTAAAACAGTGGCTGAGATCCAGCAGAACACTGGGATGTGGCACATGATGTGGAGGCTCCTTGAGGACTTCAGGTGTGTGATGATTGTATTGGCCAGACTCTGATCACTGATTCTCTTCCTGAAGTATTCCTCCTTCTGTGGCTCATTGAAGCCTCGTACCTCTGTCACTCGATGGACACACTCAGAGGGGACGAGATCCGCTGCTGCTGGTCTGGAGGTGATCCAGATGAGAGCAGAGGGAAGCAGATTCCCCTCAATGAGGTTCATCAGCAGCTCGTCCACTGAAGCTGATTCAGATATATTACACAGTTTCACATTGCTCTTAAAGTTCAGAGACAGACGGCACTCATCCAGACCATCAAAGATGAACAACACTTTATATTCACCACGGGATATTTCAATTTCTTTTGTTTCAGGGAAAAAGACATGAAGAAGTTCTGAAAGATTGAGTGTTTTGTCCTTCATCAAGTTGAGCTCTCTGAAAGGAAGTGGAAAAATGAGCTGGACGTCCTGATTCTCTTTCCCTTCAGCCCAGTCCACAATGAACTTCTGCACAGAGACTGTTTTGTTTTCCCAATGCCAGCGACTCCCTTTGTCAGCACAGTTCTGATGGGTTTGTCTTGTCCAGGTAAAGGTCTAAATATGTCATTGCATTTGATCGGTGTGTCCTCTGTTGCTGCTCTCCTGGATTGTGTCTCAATCTGTCTCACCTCATGCTCATTATTGATCTCTCCAATTTCACTCTCTGTGATGTAGAGCTCTGTGTAGATCTCATTCAGGAGTGTTGGGTTTCCCCGATTTGCTGTTCCTTCATACAGACACTGAAACGTCTGCAGCAGATCTGATTTAAATGTGCTTTGGACCAGTTGAGAATCACAACTAAAAGAAAAAATTAGATTAGAAACATTAATTAAATAAGTAAAAGTGATAGTAAAATATCTTTACAACAGAAATGTTGTACCTCAGAGTAGATGACATGTGGCTTCCTGTAAATGTTTCTCGAGTGTCCGTAGACTGTTCACTAATTATGGACAAACATGGACAGAAGAGAGACAATACAACAGAGTCGAGAAAACAGAGACAAGAATTCATATAGAGTCATTCTGTATCGTCTCAACCAGAGGATCCTGGGCAAACATGTTACTTTTGATTTATTTATTTGATATATAAAGAAATTCAATGGGACTCTGAAGCACCTTTTATATATTTTTTTTCTCATAGTTTGTATGCCTGTAACTCAAAACGTATGAAAGATATCTCAATATCCTTTTAGATTTTGGTTCCTAACAGACTTTTCTTTTGATATCTTTTTTTAATAATATTTTTTAAAGCCATCTCAATGTGGCTCCATGTGCAGATTGTTGAATTTAACTAAATTGAATTTCTCAGTGATCAAAAACCAAATGTGGGTCACTTTGGATAGATCTAATACTTGTATTTGAAGAGGAATGTCTGAAGAAATAATAATGTTGAAATGTAAAAGGTAAAAATGTACCTTTATTCATTCATTTAAATACAATAATTGAAAACTCATTTAGACTCCCCTCAACAAATTAGTGGATTCATCAGTAAATAATTGTTAATGGCATATAATACAGTTTTTTGATGCTCATCACTGTTTATCATTATTCAGAAAAACAAAACAAAAAACAAAATAAAAAAAATTATCCAGAAACTTCTGAAATTTGGTTGATTTGACACAGAATTACCCTATAGTTGATTTTACATGTAAATAAACCTCTCATAGAGATCTATGTATCTATCTATCTATCTATCTATGAAATGTTGTACCTCAGATCAGTTGATGAGTGTTTTCCCTCAAATTTCACTGGCTGTCTCATAGACACGTCACTCATCATGGACACACAGCTGGACTCCGGTGAGATTGATCTGTCACCCTTAAACTGACTTTAATAGAATAGAAACAAAAGAACAGAGACAAGAATTCTTAGACTATATTACAGTACATGTAGATCAGGGATGGGCAACTTCTATACTGGAGGGCCACTGTCCTACAGAGTTTAGCTTCAACCCTAATCAAACACACCTGAACAAGCTAATCAAGGTCCTCAGGATTACTAGAAAATTACAGGCAAGTGATTTTTTCAGGGTTGGAGCTAAACTCTGTAGGACAGTGGCCCTTCAGGACCGAAGTTGCTCATCCCTGATGTAGATAAACCTCACATAGAGATCTATGTATCTATATATGTATCTATCTATCTATGAAATGTTGTACCTCAGATCAGTTGATGTGTGTTTTCCCTCAAATTTCACTGGCTGTCTCATAGACACGTCACTCTTCATGGACACACAGCTGGACTCCGGTGAGATTGATCTGTCACCCTTAAACTGACTTTAATAGAATAGAAATGAAAGAACAGAGACAAGAATTCTTAGACTATATTACAGTACATGTAGATAAACCTCACATTGTAACGCTAGGTTCCCAAATGAAGAAGAAGATCAAGCAGATTCAAATAACAAGAGGATTTATTCCAAACATGTTAAGCCAACGTACGAAACACTTGACACAAACAATAACTGACCGTGAACACAGAACAATGAGGAACTTAGGGTGCTTTCACACTGGCAGTTTAGTTTGGAATGGGGCACGGTTCACATGAAAAAAAGCTAATGTGAACGCTGTCATGTGGACCCGGGTGCGCATTGGTGTACCGAACCCAAGACTACATGGAGGAGGTGGTCTGAGTTCGGTTGCACTCAAACCGTGCTGTGGTTCGCATGAGTATGAAAGCTGCGCATTTTCTCAGGAAGTAAAGTTACTTGCGCATTTTAGCTGATTGTGATGTATTTAGTTAATTAAAACACATGTAAAGGATGACCGTGTTGATGATTTACCTTGGATGCGAGCAAGAGTGAGCCTGCAGTGTATTTGTGCATAGCGCGTGGAGTCAGAGCAAACAAATTAATGGAAATCCACTGTCTCCTCAAGAGTGTGTTTGCAATCAGCAGAAAGCCAAACGTGACACACAGTAAACCTGTGTGTAATGATGAGGCAGTGTCGTTGAGATCCATTTGCAGTATCTTTATTGGTAATAGTAAACGTAACACAAACAGGAAGGGGTCAATCACCAGCAAAGTATATATCTGAGGCAGTCCACAATCGTAGTCGATGGGCAGGCAGATAATCAGGGCAGGCAGCAAACAGTAAAGCATAAATCCAGTCAAACGAAGCAGGGTCACAATGGCATGAAGCAGAGGGTCAAAACGAGTAGAACAGTCCAGGATCAGTAAACCAGGAATCAGTATAAACAGGGAAAATGCTCAGAAATGTCAACCAGGGTGAAACAAGACTTCGCAATGAAGCAGTGGAAAAGTGCTGTATAAATAGTCTGGGTGATGAGTAGCAGGTGTGCAGATAATCAGTCTGGGTGATGAGTGGCAGGTGTGCAGATAATCAGTACCAGGCACAGGGTTATGGGAAATGGAGTGAAAATGTGTAATTTTAATATTTGGGAGATAGAGCCCTCTGATGGCGAGTGGGAGGAACCACAGAGGCTTGATTCGTGACAGAGCCCCCTGGCTGTGAGTGGCTCCTGACTCAAGGAGGTGGTCGACGCCGGGGTCTTCCTCGAGCTCGAGGGGCTGGTTTTCCCAGATGGGTCCTATGAAACTCTGGAGTAAGAGATGGGTCGAGAATGTCCTCGGAATTGAACCAGAACCTCTCTTCCGGGCCATACTCCTCCCAGTCCACGTGGTAATGGAGAACTCCTCCCCGTCGTCTGGAATCCAGGAGTTCCTGCACCTGATAAGCCTCCTCGCCGTCTATGATGGGAGGGGGTCCCTGGTCACTGACTTCCTCTTCTACCTCCCCTCTTGGACCACCAGCAGGCTTGAGCAAGGAAACAAGTGGGTGAGATACGGTAACTAGAGGGTAAAGCCAATTGATATGAAACAGGAGTAATTTGCCTAACTATTTTGAAAGGACCAATGTACCTAGGACTGAGTTTTCTGCACGGCAGCCAAAGACGAAGGTCTCTTGAAGAGAGCCAGACCCATTGACCAGGAAAGTATGTAGGATTGGGACGATGGCAGCAATCAGCTTGTTCCTTTTGTCTTCTAATAGCTCATTGTAGATGGACATGGGCTTCGTTCCAGGTAGCTTCACTTCATTGTAGCCAGTCATTGATTGCGGGAAGTTCAGTGGACTCTCCTGACCATGGGAATAAAGGAGGCTGGAAGCCGAGGACACATTGAAAGGGAGTCATGCCAGTAGAAGATTTGCGGCGGGAGTTCTGTGCATACTCAGCCCATAGTTGGTAACGACTCCAGTCTGCTTGATTCTGGTGACAGTAGGATCTTAGAAATTGTGTGAGTTCTTGATTGAGGCGTTCTGTTTCACCGTTCGATTGTGGGTGATAACCAGATGTGAGACTGACATTAATGTTAAGTTGACAGACACGAGAGGTGAATTGGGGTCCTCGGTCTGAAACGATGTCCTCAGGTAAGCCATAGAACTGGAACACATAACTGCATAGCTGTTCAGTGGTTTCAAGAGCCGTGGGCAGTTTGGGTAAGGGAATGAGTCGACAAGCTTTGGAGAAGCGATCTATTACTGTGAGTATGGTGGTGTGGTTTTGGGAATTGGGGAGATCGGTGACAAAGTCTATTGCGATGTGAGACCAGGGACATTGAGGAATGGGTAATGGTTGTAGTAGTCCGGCTGGTGGTTGTTTGGAGGGTTTGCATACATTACAGGTAGAACAGTTCTGGACAAAGGAGATAGTATCTTTCTGCATGGAAGGCCACCAGAAGCGATTTGTGAGGAGTTGAAGGGTGGCTGTGATACCTGGATGGCCGGAACTGAGTGATGAATGAACGTGTTGGGTGACCTTCTTGTGTAAGGGTGGTGGAACATATGTCTTGTCGGGTGGACAGTCTGGTGGAGGTGGATCTGATTTGGGCCTCTGTCAATTCTGTAAGAATGTCCCATTGAACCGGAGGAAGGATGAGAGTGGGTGATATGGTGGATTCGTCGGATGGTTGTTAATGAAATGATTCATGTTGCCGAGAGAGAGCGTCATCCTTGATATAACGGTTCTTGAGGTCTTGGAAAGCCTGTAAAGCTGCTGGTGACCAGATTAATCTTCGTCCTCCTCTCTTTGTCATGGATATCAGGGGAGCTGCGATTGTACTGAAGCCTTTTATAAATCGTCTGTAGAAGTTAGCAAATCCAAGAAATTGTTGCAGCTCTTTGATCGTGTTGGGTTTGTGGCCATTTTAACACTGCCTGTACTTTACTGTCATTCATGGCAACCCCTTCTGGATTGATTACGTACCCAAGAAATAATACCAAAGTTTGGTGGAACTCACATTTCTCTGCCTTGGCAAATAGTTGCTGAGAGATTAATAGTTGCAGATTCCCTCTCCAAGGGAATCTGAGTAGATGAAGATGTCATCAATATAAATAACCCATCTGTTTACCATATCTCGGAAGGTGTCATTGATGAATGCCTGGAACACAGAAGGACTATTGGACAACCCAAAGGGCATAACCAGATATTCATAGAGCCCTGTAGCAGTAGAGAAAGCTGTCTTTCATTTGTCACCATCTCGAATACGAATGAGGTTGTAGGCATTTCTGAGGTCAAGTTTAGTGAAATATTTGGCTGAGCGAAGTTGTTCGAGGGCTGCTGGAACTAGCGGAAGAGGGTAGCGATACTTGACTGTTATTTCATTGAGCCCTCGATAATCGATGCAAGGGCGAAGACCTCCATTCTTCTTACTGACAAAGAAGAAACCGGCTGAAGCTGGTGAAGTGGATGGTCGAATAAATTCCTTAGCTAATTCCTCTTCGATGTATGACTTCATGGCGTCAGAGTCTGGTTGTGATGGGGGAAAGATGCAACCTTTGGGGGGCGTTGAACCTGGGATGAGTTCAATGCTGGAATCGCTGGATTGATGAGGTGGAAGTTGAGATGCTTTGTTCTTGCTGAAAGCTTCTTGAAGGTCGGAATATTCAGATGGAAGGTTTGGGACAGTATTTGTTTCCTGAAGTACAGTGACAGATTGAATAGGAGTGGGAGCGATGGATTGAAGACAGTTTTGTTGACATTTATCAGACCAATGAGTGATTTATCTATCGGTCCATGAGATTTGTGGGCCGTGTTGTTGTAACCATGGAAGACCCAGAATTATGGGATGGTTAGGTGACTGAATGAGGAATAGCTGAATGGTTTCTGTGTGTACGGATCCTGTGTGTAGTGTAACATTTCTGGTAGAGTAAGCAACATGACCTGCACCCAGAGGTCGTCTGTCTTGCACTGCCACTGCCAACGCAGATTCACAGAGTATTAGGGGAATGAGATGAGACTGGGCAAAGTCATTGTCATAAAATTACCTGCTGCTCCTAAATCAATCATGGCCGTGGTTATCACGGATTTGCCAGAAAACATTAAAGTCACGGATAATTTGACATATGATGAAGAGCGAGAGATAGAGCTTGGAGAACTTACAGCAGTGGTATTTCGAGGAGATGGTCGCTTGGGACAGGATGCTTTAAGGTGTCCTGGTTGACCACAATGCAGAAAGAGGCTCTGTTGTATGCGTAATTTTCTTTCTTCAGAAGTGATGCGTGTAAGTCCGATTTGCATGTGTTCAGGATCGTGCTCGTCAGGAGATGTTGTGGTGTGATAAGCCAGATTCCTAGTGGGTCTGCGTGATCGAATCAAATAGTCAACGTGGATGGCCAGATTAATTAATTGATCCAGAGTTGCTCCTTCATCGCGACAGGCAAGTTCAGATTTGAGCTCCAGATATAGACCATTGCGGAACAGTAACTTTAAAGTGGTTTCAACCCAGTCAGTTTGTGCTGCCAACGTGCGAAAAGTGAGAGCAAACTCAGCCGCCGTTCTCCCTCCTTGTCTGAGATGTAACAGATGAGCACCAGGACTCTTTCCTTCTTCTGGATGATCAAACACTTCACAGAATCGTTGTAGGAAGACAGAGAATTAAGAAAAGAGAGACTGACCACCGTTCCACATTGCTGTTGTCCAATCCAGAGTGCGGCCAGTTAATATTGTACATACAAAGGCTATTCGACTGGCGTCATTTGGGTATAACAAGGGTTGTTGGTCGACAAACAGGGAACACTGAAGAAGGAATCTCTTACACTTGGCGGGTGACCCATCGAATTTCTCAGGAAATGTGAGACAAGGACTCGTGGTGGTGTTACTGGATGTGGGCATGCTGATTGTTGGGCTCGCTGCAGAAGTTGCAGGTGAACCGGTTGCTGGGTTTGCTGCAGATGGGTTGGAGTTTTGTGATGGTAAATCGAGGTTCAGTAGCGAGGTTACCAGTTGCTCAGTAAGGGATGTTAGGCGTTCTAGTTGTTGCTGTTGTGCAATCAGAATGGGCTTTATGCGCAGCTGCACTACTTCCTGAACTTCAGCCAGCTCCTTTGTTTCCTGTCTGCCATTATTGGACAAACTGATTAATCCAGGTGGTCAGGCACACCTGAATTAATCAGTTTGTCCAATAATGGCAGACAGGAAACAAAAGAGCGGGCTGAAGTTCAGGAAGTAGTGCAGCTGTGCATAAAGCCCATTGATATCTTGAAGCAGTGGAAAAGTGCTGTATAAATAGTCTGGGTGATGAGTGGCAGGTGTGCAGATAATCAGTATCAGGCACGGAATTATGGGAAATGGAGTGAAAATGTGTAATGTTAATATTCGGGAGATGGAGCCCTCTGGTGGCGAGTGGGAGGAACCACAGAGGCTTGATTCGTGATGCTGTGCTGTTCACTCAGCTGCGCATAATATCACCAAATTAATAAAAAAAACGAATAAATTGAACCGCGTTCTGTTTTCTATCATGCGCCGTGCACGTTTGTGATGATGTAAGATGCACGCAAATGCACCAGGGTTCGATAGAATCAAGTTGAGTGTGAAACCAGACAAACGCTGCGGGGGGCGCCGGGAACAAACACGCTCGGACTCGGACCGCAGCAAACAAACCCAGTGTGAAATCACCCTAAAATACACAGATGAATAAGGAAGACAAGGTGATAACAGCTGAACATGGTGAGTGATGATGATGATCGCTGGCAGGTACGGTTAATGGTGGAGTGAGTGCAGGTGTGAGCCGGGGGGGATGATGGGACATGTAGTGAAGACGGAGACTAACAGGTGACCGTGACACACATAGGAGAATCAATCCATCCACCTATCTTTTACCATTGCTTTTAAATCTGTTGTTGTGTTTGTGTTTCTCAAAAAGTGATGTAGTTGTGTTTAGTTTGGTTGAGTTTGACAGTATTGTTCTGGTCCAGATTATCAGTGTTTTGTGGTTCAGTAGATGTTAGTGAAACATCAGAACTGAAGCTCTGGATCAGCTGTGAGAGGAGACCTGATCCTGTGCTCGACTCCTGCTATTGCAGCGCTTTATAATAGTGTGAGTCTCTGAGTTTTACATGCTTACACAATATCATCACCCACTTCTGCATTTTGATAATAAGTGGATATTTGCCAAATTATGCCATACATGCATTATTTGTGTGTGTCTGTGGTCTCTCTGTCTGTCTAAACAAAAATGTTGTACCTCAGATCAGTTGATGTGTGTTTTCCCTCAAATTTGACTGGGTCTTCCATAGACGAGTCACTCTTCATGGACACACAGCTGGGCTCCGGTGAGATTGATCTGTCACCCTTAAACTGACTTTAACAGAATAGAGATAATAGAGACAAGAATCAATTTTGGATGATTTTACATTAAAAAAAATTCTACATGAGAAGGTTGTCTATTAAGACAGTGTGTTGAAGAGTGATGAGACTGTCCAAAGACAATGTCATATATCATCTAACTGTCTACTATATCTGTGTGTCTCTGGACAGTGTTTAAAGACCCTGAGTGACTCCAACTACTGTATATCCCGGCACCAGAATATGATGTATACGGTTAGAAGATGGCTGTGTCTCATGTGACCTTGTTATTTGTACACGCTGTGACTATACAAATCACAACATGTAAATAGGAAAATGTTGGTGTTATTTTGTCACCTATTGGGAGCATTATGCTAGCTGGAGCCGTTTACCTCCAGTCTTTGTGCTAAGCTAGGCTAGCGGTGGGTGCGTCAGACAGAGTTACGGCACGCACAGAGATGAGAAGGGTATGTGTGGACTTATCTAACTCTGGGGGATACGGTGAATAAGATAAAGTCCCAAAAAGTCGGCGTGTTCCTTTAAGATCATATGAAGATTGAAGTACCTGCATCCTGGAGAACAAGCTCCATGTCTGAATGTTTGTGTGTCGTCCATGATTCATTCAGTCTTCATGGAGCTGCTCGAGTAAGAGATCAGAAACACTCATTCACACACACCATTAAAATGCAATACATTACAAAATTATTATTATTATTTTTTTTTTTTTTTTTAAAAATGTATACATATTTGTATTCTCTTTCCATCATGACATTTTCCTCCATTATATTATTGGTAATTTTTTTTTTAAAAGCTGTGAAGAATATGATAAAGACTTTTTTTTAATAAAATGTTACATCTGGTGTGTTAGTATAAAACTTACAACCTGGTGGAAAAAATATGAAGAATTTACAGGACACTAAAAATCTGAGAAAAAATGAGATACTATAAAAAAAACCTTCTGGTTTATAATTTGATTTGGGATCATGTAAATGAATGTTAAAATGACAAAACTTGCAGGTTACCTAATTTAAAGCTGAACTCGGCAACTCTAGCGAACTCTAGTCACTTCTTCGCTGATTTTCCCTTTTGTTGTCGCATGTTTTCCCCACGAGCTCCCCCTACAGCTGTGGGGGTGCTTATATATAACAACACTGTCGTAAGAAACTCACTTGCGGCGGCCTCCTCCCCCTCTCTACCGCTGCTCATGTGCGTTTGTTTTGATCGGAGCAAGCCAACTGTATCGTGTGGAGCTATGTCTACCGAGGTGGGTAATCATTATACATGTGCGTGTGTTTATGTTGAATTGCCGTAAAGCAATTCGTGTTTCGCGCTCGTTCTCGTTCTTGTTCTCGCTTCTCACGAGACTTCCAATTTCTATCTTGCCGGGACGGTAGTCCCAAAGTTGCAAGGTTGGTTTTCCGCCTGGGAACGCTGGGGGGAGCGGGGAAAGTCACCAATATCACTAGAACAGGTTGTTTAACCATCCAAATGATTTCTAGACAGTTTTATTAAGTTAAAAAAGTTACCAAGTTCTCCTTTAATTTGATGAATCACAAAAAAAAAAAAAAAAAAAAAAAAATGGTATTAAAATATTAATTTAATATTTGAATATTTTTCTGATTATTGAGGCCCAAAATGACTGAATTACCTGCTGCTTTTCCAAAACATTGTTTGTGCTGAATTTTGATAAGCTAATGTCACTCTCCCCGCTCATGTTAACATTTTAGCATCCTTTTATGTCTATAAGCAATAGAAATACCATGTCTGAACAGACGGAAAGGGTTGAAACACGACTGGTCAATGTTCTTCTTCTGGACGCACACATACTGCAATAAATGCACTTATAAACTACAAACTGATAAAGTGTCTATAGCATGCAATATTTGTTTATTTCCTTTATAAAATGTTTCCTATTTTTATTTTATTAATTTTTTTACTTTAAAAAAGAAATGTTACATTAAACAGTTTAAAATCATTAACAGAATAAATTCCAACAATGTAAACTGATGTCCATGTTTGCTATTTCTAGAAACCCTCCTCATCTGATGTTATTCTGGTATTGAGGCAGGTTGTCACAGAACTCTTTATACTGGACATTAATTTACACAGACAATTATAATCAAACTATATGTCCAACAACGACTATTAGGATTTGAATAAAAAGATCAAGAACTTCATATTACATTAAGAAATGTAATGGTTACTTTAAGTATTTTATGGTTTCTTAAGCTAATGTAAGGCTTTATGCGTCTCACCTGAAGACTCTCCTTGATCAGAATCAAAGGTTATAGACACAGATTTTTAAATCTCTGCATAAGCGGCTGTAAACATCACTAGACACTTTGATGCTCTATTTCACTGATTCAAAGAATCTTAATTCTGAGAGTAAAATGGAGTCGATAAGAATGTGGAAGTTGGGAAATCTAGTATCACTTTCATTCTGCTATAAATCATGGTTGCCAGATCTGCTCGAGCTCATCTCATCCGCTTCATACACAGTTCAGTTGAGAAAGGCTAGTAGTGCTCCAGTTCTGACAATGTACAAATATAAAAATTGATCATTTTATCCGTTTCATACACAGTTCATATACAGTGCTATGCATAAGTTTAGACACCCATGCTAAAGTTGACTAAAAATAGGAATAAAAAATCATCTTTTGGAAATTGAACTTAATGCCATATTTAAAACCAATTAGGAAAAATCCAACCTTTAAGGACACCAATTTTCTTTGTAAATGAATAATGTATCGTAAATAAATACATATTAATCAATTAATTAAAATACAGGGTGCATAAGTCTGGACACCCCCTATGTTAAATTACCATAGAGGCAGGCAGATTTTTATTTTTAAAGGCCAGTTACTTCATGGATCCAGGATACTATGCATCCTGATAAAGTTCCCTTGGCCTTTGGAATTAAAATAGAGATTGGCATGGAGTACTTTCCATAAGATCATTTCTCAATGCAAATCAAACCAGCTATTAGGCTAACTGAAATAAAACCATGCCAATCTCTAGGTATGGTGAAGGCTATGTGATGATGTGGGGCTATTTTAATTCCAAAGGCCAAGGGAACTTTATCAGGATGCATAGTATCCTGGATCCATGAAGTAACTGGCCTTTAAAAATAAAAATCTGCCTGCCTCTATGGTAATTTAACATAGGGGTGTCCAGACTTATGCACCCTGTATTTTAAGGAAGAACATTTATTTATTTACGATACATTATTCATTCACAAAGAAAATTGGTGTCCTTAAAGGTTGGATTTTTCCTAATTTTTTTAATTAAGGCATTAAGTTCAATTTCCAAAAAATGATTTTTTTATTCCTCTTTTTAGTCAACTTTAGCATGGGTGTCTAAACTTATGCATAGCACTGTACATGAAATTGTGACTGTTTGAATCGAGAAGCATAAGCTCTGCAATATCTGTCTTAAAATCAGCTCTTGTATCTCCTCTCTGAATGATTCACAGACATGATTCTAGTTTTCATTCCAAAGTGCAGGAGAAATATTATTTATAATTGACATATATTATGTTTACATATAAACTTGTGCATTTTTAAATGTTTCATAAAAGCGCAAAATGTCAAACAAAAACTAGGAAAGCAATGTTTTATTTTGTGAGCAGCATTTTCAGTGTAAAGTTCTTCTTATTCTTATTCAACATGACATTTAAAATACAATCATTCTTTTTTTTTTTTCAATTATGGTTTAAAAAAAAATAGAAAGGAATGGACACAAAACTACATGGACCAAATGGAGAATGATGAATATTAGAGTGATGAAGGCATTATGAGTTTAAGATAATGTATTTTAATTAATGAACGAATAAGATCTGCTCATACCAATTCAAAATGTAAATGTTATTAATAATAACATTTAAATTACAAAATACCAAGACATTGTTTAATGTCAGCAAATTGAGTTGCTATTTTCGTTTTTACTTTTAGTTCTTACTGTAGTGAATTGGCGGCGGATAAAAATATATAATATAGTTTTCATGCTAGCTCAAGAAAATAGTTTAACTAACATATCTAATATTTGTCATATTTGTCACATGGGATTGTAAGTAATGTGAGAATATGGGCCCTATCTTGCACCCAGCACAATTGACTTTGTACACTGACGCATGTATCATTCCTATTTTGCACCCGCGCAAAGCGGACTTTTCCCTCCACAGACGCACGTCGGTTAACTAGCAAATACACTTGCGTTCCCGGGGGCGGTTCAGCGCAAAGAGGAGGCGTGTTCCGGCGCAAACGTTCCCAACATTTGTCTATTCGAGTCTAAATGAGTATGTTAATAAGATTGTATGGTGGGGTAGATATATTGACGATGTTCTTCTTATATGGTCTGGGTCACAGCAAGAGCTGCTACAGTTTCATGCGTATCTTAATAACACTAATCCTAATTTGAAGCTGAGTCTAGAGTTCTCATTAACAAATATCCATTTCCTAGATCTGGAGATATCAAAAGATGACACAGGTGAATTGCACACGTCCGTGTTCAGAAAACCCACTGATCGGAATACCATACTGAGGGCAGAAAGCTACCACCCACCTTGGTTAATAGAGAATATCCCTTGTGGCCAGTTTCAAAGGATTAAACGCATATGCGATTCTGAAGACGTTTTTGATAAAAATGCTCAAGACATGGTTCAAAGGTTTAAGAAAAGAGGATATAAACACAAGACCTTGGATACAGCCTATAATAGAGTTAAAGAAATTAGTAGAGAACAGCTGTTGGTTCAGAAACAGAGGCGGCAACAAGAGCCAAACCAAGTTTATTTTGTTACACAATACAGTAGTCAAGCCAATAAGATAAAGCAAATAATCAAGATGAATTGGGACATAATAAAAAGTGATACTGTCTTGAGAGATGTACTGCCGGAGATACCTACTATTACCTTTAAACGAGCTCCTACTCTAAAAGATAGTCTTGTGAAAAGCTATATGCCTCCTGTACAGAATAAAACCTGGCTAGGAATAAAAAGAGGTAACTATAAGTGTGGAAACTGTAATCACTGTAACAATATGGTCAAGACCAATATTTTTACAGATGTGACATCAAATCGTGAATACAGTATACACTCATTTATTAATTGCAATACCTCATTTGTTGTCTATAGACTTGAATGTCCTTGTGGCTGTTTTTAAATTGGAAGAACCAAACGTAAGCTTAAAGAAAGATTAGCAGAACACAAATATGCGATAAGAACAAGCAACCACCAGTACCCTATGGCTCTACATTACAAAGAGGTGAACCACGGAAGTAGCGATACTCTAAAAATCTTTGGGATAGAACATGTTAAAATATCACCAAGAGGGGGAGATAGACTCAAAAAACTTTTACAAAGAGAATCCTTTTGGATTTATACTTTAAAAGCTAATCAATACCCTGGTCTAAACTTGGAATTGGATTTTTCTCCTTTTTTGTAACTGACTATATGCACATGTTAATGTTTTGCTATATGTATCTATCTAGATTGATATTTCAAATTGTATTTTGATGTGGAAAGAGGTCAAATATAGAAAGTGTAAAATTATTCAATATCTGAGACTGCACATATTCATTAGAGCATGAAATTAAATTAAATCTTTCTTACAATGTAATTTTTTTTTTTGTCTTATATAAAGTAACCTCTTGCTACGTGTATCTAGTGATATTTTAAACTATTCTGATGTGAAAATGTGACTTATCTAAAGTAACTTGTTGTAATTGTTTGCAGTCAGGTGATATGTGCAGATGAGCACCTGTGCTTCTAGGTCATGTGACAACATGCATATATATAGCATGCAGTCTACAGACTGCCATTTTGAATTTGCCCTGAAGAAGGCCACAGTGGCCGAAACATGTTGGCATATTTTTAATGGATAGCCAAGTTTAAATAAAGGCTTTTTAAACCTATATTCCCTTTGAGTCCCTCAGAACTACTGTTTATTTGGGAAACATTTTTGGATCTCCAAGCTGAAGAGCACCAAAGGAACACACCTCTTAATACCCAAGTAGCGCTCCTAGTAACTCGTTTGTGGTTCCCTCATGCTATTTTGCAGGTTTAGAAAACAATTCCGCCAGTGACCAGGAAAAACCTCGTCTAAAGTCAGTGGCGCGTTGCGCATGTTATTCATGCTATTTTAAGGGCGCATGCTTGGCCATAATCAATGTAGCGTGTGCACAACGCACATACACTTTGATGCTCTCATCTACACAGAAGCAGCAGTTTTCATTTTTGCAAATCATACATTATTACTAGGAAAAATATTAGGTCTTGTAGGTCTTGATAAGCCTAGGGCTTCTACCTATCCCTTTTCGAACAGTGTGATTATTATGCAAAAAAAAAAAAAAAAAAGGTTTTGTTTTTCTTGATTTTGTTTTATTTTTATTGATGGATATTTCATGTGTTGCTGCCTTTGGTTTAATTTATTTTTTAATTGTTCGAAATAAAGATTTCATTCATTTATTCATATTAATACACGAGGGAAATCATTGTTGTGTCCATGAAGATGTGAAAAATAGGCATAAATCTAGCTTACACATTTACCCAAATTATCATACGCCTGTTTAACCGAAGCTAATTTGGGTGTGTTTGTTTCTCCATCCCCAATGTCACTTCTCTGTGTTTTACAGCCGTGACGAGAACGTCGGTCTCCTCGGCTGTGAACGGCTCCTGGCAAATCCGCTGTTATAATAGGAATCCGCTTTAGAACAAGCGCACCTGCTCTTAAAGGGAATGTGAGATGTCGCTCTGATTGGTTTATTTTACGTTACGCCCAAACCACACCTATGAGTAATGAAGCTACTTCAGACCAACACATTTTAGATTTGCATCGGGCACAAGAGTAATTTATCCCGCCGGGAAAATAGCAACAGCACCGAGACCCGCCCACAAAGTTACTTGTGCTTTGACACTTGCGTTTCAGATCGTTAAAATGGGCCCATGTGTGTAAAGTGTGTAATATCTGCTCTTTTCTCATGTGAAACTGTGAGGTGTTCTGAACACGACATAGAGACAGTGCAGTCGAGCGATAGTGTCCCCCTGAACCATGTCATCCAGGCATATCGAGCCCCGGGACAAAACATCATCTACAGAAAGAGAAAACATCCCAACATCACTATCAGCATCAGAGAAGCTCAGAGCCGCAGTAACAGCTGATGGCACATGGTGGCGCTGTTCTACAACAAAACACATCAGCATTAAAATACACAGTGGAGGACAGAAACACTGGAGCTGACAGCCAGTCCAGCATTAAAGAAATATTATGTTTCACTCAGATATTTTTCAGCAGCTTCAAGTCTGTTCAAGAGCTCAAGATTGCAGGAACAGGCCAATGATGAACTGGACAGAAAGAGAGAGAGAGTCCTGCGGTCAGTGTGTGATAGTGATGCTTGTTCTTACCGTTATAATGGAGTCTGGGTTTGGAGAAACACATGAGGAAATCAACAAACAAACTATGAGCATATAGGACAGTGAAATCTAAAATAATCATAATTTTCACATTTATTTCACCCTGTGTTTAATAATGTAGATCAGCTGAGAAAAATCGAATCTATTTATTTGCTCTCAGTACATAGAGCATCACAGTCCCGCCCACAGCCGGTGCCGGAAGTAAAAATTCAATACAATTTCTCCATTGACAGTTGGGATATAAGCCATAAAAACGTAACCATACATGGTAGACTTAAAACCAGCTACGGCAGTACTAAGCGATTGTATATGCTCATATAACCGCCAAAAGTTCATGGGGCACTAACCTTGTTTTGGGATAAATGCCTTTTATTCGCGATGTCTTGGAGAAGTACTTCATTACCCACAATCCTGAACAATCCCACAATCCCAC
The DNA here is from genome assembly GCF_951802725.1 of Rutilus rutilus. Lineage (NCBI taxonomy): Eukaryota > Metazoa > Chordata > Actinopteri > Cypriniformes > Leuciscidae > Rutilus > Rutilus rutilus. The sequence goes on along the minus strand of NC_140216.1, from coordinate 42,593,291 downwards.
AGTGATGCATCTGATTGGTGGAGCTCGTGTAACTGTCTGGTTAAACCCCGCGAAAGTCCGTGAAGACTGAAGATCATAAAAAAAAAACCGACGTGTTGACCACTGAGCGGTGATTGCAGTCAGGTACAAAGCACTGCACCATGTTGCTAACGTTATCGTTAACCGCTTTTCACACACGCACACAATATAAAATACACGATAAAATACACGATGATAAATATAAAATTCAATACACAATACCTATAAAAAACACTATTATTTACACGATTACTACTGAAAGAACTGCTATAAACTGCACAAGAAAAAGTTCACGTGGCTGTCGTCAGATTTGAAAGTCGCTCTAAAGGCTCTTTCGCGGTTGTGGCTTCAGTCGACTTCAGTGAGGCGCGGTGGTTTATGGGATGAGTAGTTCCTTCGCTCGGAAATGAAAATATGTACACAGTCTTGTACCTTTGACTTTTTGGGGATTTTCTCGTCGTGTTTTCACTCTAAATAATATGTTGTATGCCTATGAGTTCAGCCGTAGCTGGTTATCCTCAGACATGCTCTAAAACTCTTTAGATACGGATTTTCCAAAACGTCAATGGAAGAAATGAATGGGAAATTTACTTCCGGCACCTAAGCGCTCTCGGGCTGTGGGCGGACTGTGATGCTCTATTAAGAGCACATTGCTATAATAACACGGACACACAAACCCCATCTATGTTCCTGGTAGCAAATTCCTCTTAAACATCATTAAGAAACTGAAGGAATGGAGAATATCTGGAAGACCAAGAACATTTTCCACTAGAACTGCTTGTAAACTGGTCAGGATCACAAAACTAAAGGCCCAAATCACTGCTCAGGATCTGCAGAAGATTGAACTGGCACAGGAGTCGAGCTGCACCGGTATTGATCACACACACACATCATCTGCATGTAAGAGTCATCAGAAAGAAACCTGACCTGTGATCTCATCACTAAACCCAATGTCTGAGGTCTGCAAAAACACTTCCATAAGACAGAGTCCTTTTGGGATGAAGTACTGTGGTCTGATGAAGTTACAACTCAACTTGTTGGCTACAATCTCCAAAGGTGTGTGTGGAGGAAAAGGGAGAAGAATGGGAAGAAAAGATCATCTTGCTGACTGTTAAACATGGCGGTGGATCTGTGATGCTTCGGGGTTTGTGCGGCTGCCAGTGGAACATGAAATATCGTAAAGGGAGAGAAGAACGGATTCTGCTAAACACCAAAAAACTCTGGAAGCTGAAATCCCACCGTCAGTGAAGAAACTGAATCTGAAGAGAGGTTGGGGGATTCATACGCCAAACATACTTCACAATCTACCATCAATCTTCTCAAGAATTTGAACGATTTTGTATTTTATTCTATTTTAAAATATAACTTATTCCTGTCTTCAAATCTGGATTTTCAGCATCAGTCTTCAGTGTCACATGATCCTTCAGAAATCATTGTAATATGCTGATTTGCTGCTCAAGATTTCTCATTATTATCAATGTTGAAAACATTTGTGTCGCTTCATATGTTTTTCGGGATTCTTTAATGAATAGAAAGTTCAAAAGATCAGTATTTATTTAAAAATCTAAATCTTTTGTAATCTTGTAACAGATTAAATTCTGAATTGAAGTTAAAGGGAAAGTTCATCCAAAAATGAAAATTAGCCCATAATTTACTCACCCTGAAGCCATCCTAGGTGTATATGACATTCTTCTTTCAGACGAATACAATCGGAGTTATATTATAAAATGTCCCTTACAAGCTTTATAATGGGAGTCAATGTGTATATACTTTTTTGGAAGTCCATCAAACCCTATCCATCCATCAGGCCATCCTTAAAAATATTTTGGTTTGCAGTAACAGCAAAAAAAAAGAAAAAAAGGGTCGGTAGGTCGGTCTATATTTTTTTATATATAAATTTTTTTTTTTACCTATGTCTAAGGGCTGTTTACACCAGGCCACTTCATGCGTTTTCTCAGATCGGATTGCAATCTGATTTATCAAAACGATTCCCTTTACACCTGGTTACATAGGCTAAATTTGTGTTGTTTTTTTGCGGATATAAATCCGATCTTCAATTATCGCTATATGCAGATTTAATGGAGTGCACGTCACCGAAAGCAACAGTTATGACTACATTATTTTATTTATCATCAGCTAAAATTTCTGAATCAAAGCCCGCAATAAGAGAAAGCGGAAACAGCCCTGGTAAGATCATTTCGTTTCTTTACATTTAATGATGATGATTGTGTGTTAAGCGTCAGCGACTTACTTTCACTTTGATTTGCGATAGTTTGCACGTTGATGCTCAGCTTCTCATCTATGGAAGCAGATTAGTCTCAAATATAATTCACGCAAAAAACATGATTCACAAATGCGTAGACAATTTCACATGCATGAAACCTAATTCACGTGCACACAAAAAAAATCCACGTGCGTGAAAAAAATATATATTCACAAAAAGCAATTCACATGCGCAAAATAAAATTATATACTCATAAAATACATTTCACAAATGCAAAACACAATTCGTAGATATACAACTGTGCACAAAAACCTTTGAATGTTTAAAATGTACGAGTGTATCCTTGCATTTGAATGTGCAAATCGTCATTCACGTACGAATCGCCTTAGATATGTGTGTGTGTGTTTTTGAGACTTTGCTGGCAGCATAACACTCGTAACACAGAGCAGTCGTACTCTTTAGCCAATCAGATTTAAGCTTATCAATCGACCAATCAGTATCACATGAGGGCGGGCCTCCCTACATGTTACGTCATCAGCTTTCGACCAGTTCATGGCTGAGCAGTAAGTGCAGTTAATCGTTCATTTCTGTGTTAACTGAAGTTAAAGAAGTTTGAGATCAGTTGAAGCAATAGTTTATTAACTATTAACTGATGTAAGCAAGTGTTGTTGTAATCAGATGTCCCATATCATGTCAAAAATGAAGAAGAATGATGCTTGTTTTGTTGTATTTTAGCTGAAGGTACAGACAGCTCTCACAGCTACAATCACGCTAATGAGTGCAAAACAATCATCTGTGGTCAATACCCATCGAGATTGTTCTTTAAATAGTGAATAGACCTATTTTAATGAGCACCCAGTGTTTTTGCCATTTGTGTATGATGTTAAATTATTATTAACACTTGTTTCCCTGCATTTTATCAGGATTACTCTCCTTTGGTGTGACATCTGGATAGCAGTCACGAACATCTTAATTCATGTTGTTTCTTAATTCTCTTTTATACTTTTTTTTTTTTGTATTTATGTCTTAATTGGTAACACTTTATTAAAACGTTTCATTAGTTAACATGAACTAATAATGAACTGCACGTGAACAGCCTTTATTATTTTTTGTTAATGTTAACATTTACTAATACTTTATTAAAATCTTGTTAACATTAGTAAATGCACTGTAAACTAACAATGAACAGCTGTATTTTTAACTAACGTTAACAAAGATTAACAAACTTAGCAACAAATGTATTGCTCATGGTTATTTAATACATGAACTAATGTTAACTAAGTTATTGTACCTTATTGTAGAGTGTTAGCAATATATTCAACATGCATTTCCTTATGTTTTGTGCTGTATTGTCATCGCAAGGTTTTTAAATAAAGTTTTTTATTGTCATCTTAAGGTCTCAGGACAATATTGTGAAGCAGTAATTTTACTTTGCCTAGTAAAATAGGCAAATCTGATTTTATGCTGATGAGACAAAGGTACTTATCATAGAGAGGCAATTAAGATTATCCGACTAAGATTACTCAGTAAACTCTATTCAAATACCATCACTTAATTTCCCACGTCCTCTGTCTGCACCTCTTGTACTATAGGGTTTTAGTACTTTAAATATCAGGACAAAATCTTATATGTCCTAACCGAGAGGTCTACTGATGACCGGACTGAACACAATTCATTTTTTAACTTTTCACTTGATGTATTGCACTTATATTTATATACTCTAAAAGCAAAGTACACTCTGACTGGATCTCACAACTCCTGAAGAGACGTATATTTCTCTGTACTGAATATTGTGCTTCACAGTTTAGACTGTCAGTTCATGATCTTCATATGTAACAGGAACATTAATCATGATCAAGTCATTTTATATATTTTATTCCCAAAGGATTCAGAAACTTCAAATTGAACTATGTCTGAATCTTTTAATTCTTACAAGAACATTTAATAATGCATGCATAGCAAGGCTTTATTCCCAAAGCGTGTACATATAGTCCGCAGGAGACAAATTAATACAGTAACAATGCATCACCTTCAACCACTTGTTGAAACAACTGTCAAAATGGATGGCTTGCAACATGACTGTTTTCAAAGAATTACAGTAGAAATGGTAAGATCACAGTACTGGTTGTCTGCAACTTCATACATCATCTGTCTTGGAAATCTGAAACAATAAAACTACATAATATATGCAGATCAAAACATGTCTCCTATATATGCACGTCATTACATACATTATCATAGGTTGACAGGACATGAAAATCCATCAATACTAAAAATAAATGTTTATATTCACATGTGGACTAAACAGCAGTTAATAAACTATTGCTTCAAATGATCTCTAACTTCTGAACACAGAAATGAACGATTAACTGCACTTACCTCTGCTCAGCCATGAACTGGTCGAAAGCTGATGACGTAACCTGTAGGTAGGCCCGCCCTCACGTGATACTGATTGGTCGATTGATAAGCTTAAATCTGATTGGCTAAAGAGTACGACTGCTCTGTGTTACGAGTGTTATGCTGCCAGCAAAGTCTCAAAAACTCACACACACATATCTAAGGCGATTCGTGCGTGAATGACGATTTGCACATTCAAATGCAAGGATACACTCGTACATTTTAAACATTCAAAGGTTTTTGTGCACAGTTGTATATCTACGAATTGTGTTTTGCATTTGTGAAATGTATTTTATGAGTATATAATTTTATTTTGCGCATGTGAATTGCTTTTTGTGAATATATATTTTTTTCACGCACGTGGATTTTTTTTGTGTGCACGTGAATTGGGTTTCATGCATGTGAAATTGTCTACGCATTTGTGAATCATGTTTTTTGCGTGAATTATATTTGAGACTAATCTGCTTCCATACTCATCTGCGGCAATGCGTGTTGCAGTAGCGTCGTCATATCTGACTAAAACATGACATAGGCCTATAGCCTATAACACGCTCTCGCATGTTTATTTTTTAATAAACTATATTCAACAACATATAAAAATGAAATAATCTTTAGAGTAAAGCCGCAGCCATCATTACCAAGCGCGAACCATTGACAGTGAATGAAACGAAGCAAACTTAGCTTGCAGGCAGTAGTGTGACATGCGTTAACGGTTAACCAATGGTGTAAACATAATCATAGATGACGCGCCACGGGTTTTTATTTAAAAGAAAGAACGTAACTTATGTTTGTATGTAGGTCTAGGCAATTTATATTCACAATACTTAATAACTAATATTATTTTATTGCATTTGTATTAGTTGTTTGAACAGTTAAAAAAAAAATCGGTCGGTCTTAACGCAAGTTTACAACCGGCAAGTCGGTCGGACTGAAAGGGAAAAAAAATAAATAATTGGGTCGGTACTAAATTGACAGGGTCGGTCGGGTTACGGCAAACAAGAATATTTTTAAGGATGGCCTCATTAAAGTGCTCCACTGGGGGGTTAATAAAGGCCTTCTGAAGTGAAGCGATGCGTTAGTGTAAGAAAAATATACATATTTAAAACTTTATCGACTAAAATAACTAGCTTCCGGCAGATGGCCGTACGCGAGTCGACTTATGCCACAAGAGTAACACTTGACGATGTATGATGTAGATGTAGGAGTAGCATAAGCTTTGAGCCTGGGAAAACAGCGCTGGGCAACAGCGTTCATCATTACGTTGTGCGTCAAGTTCAAGTGTTACTCTTTTGGCGTAAATCGACTTGTGCATGGCCGTCTGTTAGAAGCTAGTTATTTTAGTCTATAAAGTTTTAAATAGAAATGACTGAAAGATTAACTCTTTGATCATTTTCACAAAAATTTCATGGCCCCCAGAATATTTTGTTGCATGAATATCTGAATATGCAGTATACATATATATATATATATATAAAACAGACTCTCTGCTTAAAAAAAAAACAACCTTTTATTCTAGATTCATGCATTGTTTTTTTAATCAACACCTGAATGTGGGTAAGTTTCATAAAAACAGCAACATTTTGAGCAAAAGGCCTGAGAAAATCAAGTTTTTGTCAAAGACTACATCCAGGTCAGATTCAGAAAGATGATCAAAACACAGATGGAGTAGATTGAGTCCATCAACTATAGAGCCAGAACAGTCTCATTAATAATTCACGCAAAAAACTTGATTCATGTGTAGACATTTTCACATGCATGAAACCAAATTCACGTGCACAAAAAAAAAATTCACGTGCGTGAAAAAAAATATTCACAAAAAGCAATTCACATGTGCAAAATAAAATGATATATTCATAAAATACATTTCACAAATGCAAAACAAAATTTGTAGATATACAACTGTGCACAAAAACCTTCAAATGTTTAAAATGTACAAGTTTATCCTTGAATGTGTGAATCGCCTTGGATTTGTGTGTGTGTATTTTTGAGACTTTCCTGGCAGCGCACGGATCAGTCTTCTCTTTAGCCAATCAGATTTAAGCTTATTAATCGACCAATCATAATCATGTGAAGGCGGGCCTACCTGCATGTTATGTCATCAGCTTTCAACCACAGTTCATGGCTGAGCAGAGGTATGTGTAGTTGATCAGTTCATTTCTGTGTGTTTACTGAAGGTAAAGAAGTTAGAAATCAGAAAAATTTAGAAAGTTAGAAAATCAACTATTAACTGATGTAAGCAAGTGCTGTGGTCATCAGATGTCCCATATTGTGTCAAAAATGACGAAGGAATTATGCTTATTTTGTTGTTTTTTAGCTGCAGGTACAGACAGAGCCCCTCAGACAGCTCTCTCACATAACTTGCAAACTATTCGCTTTTCTGCGAAATTCGCCGTTTTGAAACAAAATTTGTAATTTAAGTGAATGGTGTAGATATGAGGGTTTTTTTTCGGGATGGGGGGGGGGGGTTGAGGGGGGAAATTGCAAGCACAATAAACTTCACAGTAATAATTGGAAACTGGCTAATTTCACATAGACTGGGGTGAGACCATAGACGTCTCTCGAGCTGTATCGATCTTTTTCTGAATGAATCGTTTTAATGAATGACTCGATTCGGTCACTTACCGCCACCTATTGGTGGTTTAGTTTCATGTTTAAAAGTATCATTGATTTTATTTTATTTTATTTTTTTATATTTGTTTAAACATCAATCTCATAAAATTATTTATTACCGTTGTAATTTTGCAGTGTAAATCAAATGTAAGAATTTGACATGAAAGATGAAGCATATTGTGGCGAGCAGGACAAGGCAGAGGGCCGCGAGAGAATGGCGTGAGGCCGGTGGCATGATTGATAATGAGCGACACCTGCGCGACTCACCGGTCTCGTATCTCTCACAGAGGAGTGGAAGAATAAAAGGAAGAGTGACGATTGTGAAGATCGAGGACCAGGCCTGGACTATTTTATTTGATGTTTTGTTTTATGTGTGGCGGCAGTCGACCGTGAGGGATTGCCGTCTTTACTTTCGTTTTTGTATTTATTTATTTTATTAAAGTCTTTGGAATGTTCGCCAGTTCCCGCCTCCTTCTTCCCACAATAGCTAACCTTGTTAAATTGGTGCCGAAGGAGGAACGCGCTGTCAAAGAGCCCTCGCTGCTCTGAGTGAGTTGCCGGGGGGGCGGTCGAGCTTGCTGCCGGCCGCCTGAGTGCTGGAGGGGCGGCTGCCGTCTGTGAGGGAGCGGAAGAGTCGCCGCCGTTCGCCATGGGCCGGAGCTTGCTGCCATCGCCGTGTTGGGGTGGAGCAGGGAACGGGGAACTCCTGCCGACTGCCCAAACCCGGAGGAGTCGTCGCCGTCCACCAAGGGCTTTCCAGCGCCACCGCCAGGCAACGCGGAGAAGATCGCCCAGCTGGTGGAGGACCAGATGGCAGTGCATTGTGGGAACCAGAGAAAGATTTTTTTTTATTTTCTTTTTTTATTCCTCTCTCCCCTCTCTCGTCTCTGTCGCTCCTCATGCTTCCGTCTCCTTTCTCTCGCCTCTTCTATCCATAGCCACAGGTGCCGCGGCCACCGTGATCGGTCCATTAATGTTTTTATTTTTTTACTTGAAGCAAATGTCTTGAAGCAAAATGTTTCTTGTCAGAATGCACCAGATTGCTTCATTTACATGTGTCATGTGTCAGAAGCCACGTCCATTTCCAATCCAATTCCAGTCTTCCTGGTCACCAGGGGGTGACGGCCTCAGCTGAGGGGGTTAGAATGCCCATATAAGCATGAGCAAGTGATTTAGCCTTTAAGACGTGGTAGCTCAATTTGGGAAGGGCTTACACTTTAAAAAAAAAAAAAAAAAAAGTTAATAAAAATAAAGGTTTGAGTTAATTCTCACCTTTTATGGCTTCTTGTTGTCACTAGTTGAGGAACAGTGTGTTAGCAATGCTCATTGTAGGCCGTATATTTCCCCAACTGTGTTTGTATGGTGTGCAACCCATAATCTATGTATTCACCATAGACTTTACACCAGCATAAACGCTTCTTCGTTTGGTTTACCCTTGTGGATTATATATTTTTTTACTTTTTTTTTACTTTTTCAACTATTTTTGTGTGAGTTATTCGCTATGACGAGACTATGATCACGACTGAACTGACTTTGAGCTGATTTTTTTGTGCACAGACAATCTGATTGATCATCGCTGGATTACAGGTTCCTTATATTCATTACACCCACATTATCCATATTCCCATATTATCATTTTGTGTTTCTGTGTGGACATTTTATGGACTAAGTTGATAGTGGAGGACTCTTTGAACCTGGTTTTGGTGATTGTGGCAAATTATTGATTTCTGGTGTGGTTGTATTTTGCATAAAAAAAATTGTGGTATATATTTGTTTTGAACTGTTGTTTGGCAAATATACTTGGATGTGGTTCCCCCCTTATTTTGGGTTTCATTTTGTCTTTAATTTGGGACGAGTGTTACAACGGAAAGCCAGAAATTTCCATCAATGGCAGAGAAAGAGTTAATAGAGACTCATGATCTAAATATTAAAAAAATAGATTAAAGAGGTAAAAGGAATGGTATAAGTAATTGGTATAAGGAGTTGGTATAAGTAATAGAATTGACTCCGTGCACGGCGACCGTTGACGTTCGAAATTGAGTGTGCAGGCCAGTACTTCCGGTGATCTGACAGCGAGAGCGGGAGACAGCGAGAGACAACAGCCGACCGAGTTCCATTACCACAGAAATATTTTTTCACAATAGTCTTTTTAGGATTCAAGAGAGGGACTTGCCTTTCAGAGGGTGACAGCCTCAGCACTTCATTGTTGTGTGCCGTTATGTACCATTTCGTCACGTTACAACAGAGAAGTCAGCTTTCATGCATTCCCCGTTGACACTGCGGTACGGGCTGAGTGGATACAAAAGATCCGGAGGGATGACTTCAACCCGACCAAATTTTTTAAATGCAAATCATTTTCAGTGTATTTCACCTGTGCGTTTCTATGCTTTCTATTACTGCATTTATTTTGTGCAAATGAGATGAGTAAAGATCATAAATCTTTATCTGTCTGGTGTTTATAAGCAGGACAGTATTGTACTACGTGTAAAATATACACAAACTTACCTATATTAAATTGTTTGTGGTACCTACAGTTAAAAATGTAAATCTAAAATATGTGATTATAATATTGATCGAGCAATTGATGTAAGTAAAAATATATGGGCAGAACTGAGAAAATAGTATTTATGGAGATAAAATTGTAGCCTATGTGGTGAGGAAGCCCTTTACTTTCCCTTATAATTATAGGTGGATCGTAAGCCAATTAGCTGTCCCCATGGGGATATAAAGTGCGACAGACTTGTGCTTGAGGTCAACGTCATTTGTTGACGTCATTGGCGCGCCGCAATGACGTTACTGTGGCTGCTCCCGGCATTAGGTGTGGACATTAGAGAGGTAGGAATGCTTGGTGACTTTATGAGATGGTTTCTAAAATCAGTAACTAATTGTCCCTGGTTGCATGTGTTTTCTCACACCTTAGTAAGCTCTTGATTGCGTGATTGCCATTTCTTCTCGTAAAGTGCGAGTCAGCTGTTCCGTCCCTCGTGTGGATCTCGCACTACTGCTGTGACTGCCGTTATTGGGTGTGTGCGCTCCTTGAGTATGCACGCATCATTCGTCATTGGTATGTCCAACAGGCGTTTACTAGGTTCGGTGAGACTCTATCATCGTAATATTGAATGGTGACATTCTATTTTATTTCAGGTGCTCTCTCTGAGACGTTGGAAAGCGTAAGCTGATTGCTTGATCGCTATTTCCTCCCGTATGGTTCAAACCAACGGATTCGTTTCTCCTGCAGATCCCGCACACTGCTGTGACTGCTAGTTGGGCGCGTTTCACGTCCTGCCCACGGTTTTAAAATACTGCTGCACGACTGAAAATATTGCTGTTTTGATTCTGTCCTGTTCTGTTTTGTTTGTTTTGTATTGATTTTGTTTTACATTTTCTATTTTTGTAAAGAGCTTTACTTTTCTTTTGGTTTAGTTTTGCAGTGCATCTATTTTGGTGTGGTTAATTTGGTGTGTCTTATTATATGTAATTTCATTATTTTTTTAGTTTGTATTTTGGTTTTGCTGTTTAGTTAATGATCATAACCCGACTGAGATCGGTTGGTTTATTTTTCAGTACACCGTTAGAACCAAGTGTTGTATTTTTCTGCAAACTGTTAAGACTAATTTGGTTTATTTCTTGTAACCTACAATCCATTGCCTTCTTTTAGATTTCTTTAATTTCTTTTGTTTAGTTCTGTTTAATTTAACTTGACCTAGGGCAATTCAGCACCTAACTATTCCATGTGCATTTTAATGACTCTTATTAAGATCTTTTTGCTCTGTGTCGCAGGATCTGGGTGCCAAAGGCAGGGAGGCCAGCTTTATTCCCTTCTACGTGGTGGTGGTGTGTTGTTCACAGTGTGCCGTGTCCATCCGTGGAGTATGGTGTGAGTGCGTGTGTTTGTGTGCACCGGTGAAAGGAATGATTTTTCTGCTATAAGCAGCATAAACTCCGAGAGCCTGACCCTGCTGGTAAGCCCCAGTTAGCTGGTGTCCCGGTGACCTTTTCTTTTTTTAGAGTCAAGACCTTTATGATGAGCTGTGCTTGATTGAGGCCTGATACATTTCAATGACTGCTTTAAAGTGATTGTGTCACTAAATAAAATCAATCATTTTGTATTTCATGTCTCTGAGCGATTATTGATGAAACGAACTTGCGTGTCATTTTAAAAGACACTAAATTCTCTGGGTGTAACTCCCTGAGTGGCGTAGTTGGCAAATTATTCTCCAGGTCCACCTCCGGGTCGCTACATTCTTGGCGCAGTCGGCAGGGTTTCATCTTAATATTTTGGCAGAGACATGGGTACATTTTGAGGTTTGATTTTGGTTAATGTGTTTTTTTTCAGTTGTTTAATTTAATTTATTTTTTATTTTTTTTTGAACAGGACAGCAGTTTTTCCGTGGGTGGGTTATCCTCCTTTGTAATATTCCTGTGAGATAGCACTCGTCTTTGGTAAGTTCGTGTTACCTCTTTTGATAAGATGGAGGCTGACTTGCAGGAATTGAGAGAACTGGTGGCTCAATTGAAAGCTGATAACATGAGGTTGCAGCAGGCTCAGGTGGCAGTTGAGCCGCCTGATCCTGATGCCGCTGCTGCTAGCACTGCTGCAGTACCACCAGTAATCCCTCAGTTACCTGTTGCCAGCACCTCTGCACCCGAAAGGTTTGTTTTTGTACCCCGAGACCGTAGATGTCCGAAGTTTAACGGTAAAACCGCTATGGGTATTGACGAGTGGGTAGAGGAGGCAAAGGCCTGTATGAGGATACGCCATTTGTCTAATGTAGATCAAGCATTATTTCTATTTGACCATCTAGAGGGAGAGGTTCGTGAGGAAGTTCGTTATCGTCCTATGTCACCGTTAACGGGCGCCAATACGACTGGAAATGGGCAGTCTCGTAATCTACAGTTTTTGGGAAACTAGCCCCCGCCGGGCTGTCGAGTCACAACCCGGTTGGGAAAGTAATTGGCTCAAGTAATTTAGTTTTTCCCCATTCATTGTCTCGTCTAGTGTCATCTTGTCCACATCTTGTTGTTTGTATGGGAGGAGTGTCAGTACCGTGTTTAGTGGATAACGGTTCCATGGTATCCACAATTACAGAAAGTTGCTTGTTGCAGCATTTCGAACCTTGGTGTCAGGATCGTCTTAGATCTTGTCAATGGTTACAGCTTAGGGCCGCTGATGGGCTTACGATCCCGTATGTTGGTTACTTGGAGCTTGACGTCAAGTTTTGTGACAGGGTAGTTTCAGGATGTGGTGTGTTGGTTGTCCGAGACCTTCCCGGCGGTATGTGTAAAGATGTTCCTGGGGTGCTGGGGATGAACATACTAGGCCGTTGTTATCAGGATTTGTTTGGACAGCATGGCATTACCCTTTTTGAATTGCCTATTGTTGCGCAGTCTCCGAGTGTCTTGCAAGCATTACAACACTGTCAACAAGTGAGTAATAAGAGTCGTTCGGACCTTGCAGGAAATGTACGGGTACGGGGACGTCGGGCGTGTCGAATCCATGGGGGCACCATGAAGTTAGTTACTGCTACCTGTTTTTCTCAGTATTCTGGCTCTACAGTTTTGTTTGAGCCCCCTGAGTCAGGTTTACCGGCTGGACTCTTAGCATCCCCTGCACTAGTCAGAGTGACCCATGGTACAGTTTGGGTTCCTATTGTAAATGGGGGCACTGTGGATGTGGTATTGTATCCAACAACTGTGATTGGTAGGTTGAGGGAGGCTTATGTCATCAGTTTACCTACAGGAGTTGTCGAAGTTGACCCGGTCGTTGCTACTGTTCAGTCTTTCTATGGAGACAGTCTCTTCGCTGGCTTAGCAGATTGAGTCTGTTGATTGGTCTGTTTGGTCAGAAGAGCAAGTGCAGGTAAGGGCACTGCTTCAGAAATATCAAGTGATGTTTTTAGCTTACGAGGGAGATTTAGGCTGTTCCCGTTTTATTTCTCATGATATCCCCGTACTGGATGATACCCCTGTCAAGTAGCGGTATCCTTGGATTTACCTTCGGGTTCAATGGGTGACGAGCCGGTTGTCATACGCCGGACTGAACGCACCGCGGCGAGTAGCACTTTAACCTGCATTGTCTCCCACGCACTGTGAGAGGGACAGAAGGAGAGGTTGAGGTTCCTATTGGGTCAGTGTCTGGGGCCATCTTAGCTTTATTTAGGCCTTGGGATGAACCACCTTATTGTTCTGAGAATTCCTTTCCTGTCTTTTGTTCGTCGGGACGACGACATAGAAAAGGGGGGTAGATTGTGGTGGGGAAGCCCTTTACTTTCCCTTATAATTATAGGTGGATCGTAAGCCAATTAGCTGTCCCCATGGGGATATAAAGTGCGACAGACTTGTGCTTGAGGTCAACGTCATTTGTTGACGTCATTGGCGCGCCGCAATGACGTTACTGTGGCTGCTCCCGGCATTAGGTGTGGACATTAGAGAGGTAGGAATGCTTGGTGACTTTATGAGATGGTTTCTAAAATCAGTAACTAATTGTCCCTGGTTGCATGTGTTTTCTCACACCTTAGTAAGCTCTTGATTGCGTGATTGCCATTTCTTCTCGTAAAGTGCGAGTCAGCTGTTCCGTCCCTCGTGTGGATCTCGCACTACTGCTGTGACTGCCGTTATTGGGTGTGTGCGCTCCTTGAGTATGCACGCATCATTCGTCATTGGTATGTCCAACAGGCGTTTACTAGGTTCGGTGAGACTCTATCATCGTAATATTGAATGGTGACATTCTATTTTATTTCAGGTGCTCTCTCTGAGACGTTGGAAAGCGTAAGCTGATTGCTTGATCGCTATTTCCTCCCGTATGGTTCAAACCAACGGATTCGTTTCTCCTGCAGATCCCGCACACTGCTGTGACTGCTAGTTGGGCGCGTTTCACGTCCTGCCCACGGTTTTAAAATACTGCTGCACGACTGAAAATATTGCTGTTTTGATTCTGTCCTGTTCTGTTTTGTATTGATTTTGTTTTACATTTTCTATTTTTGTAAAGAGCTTTACTTTTCTTTTGGTTTAGTTTTGCAGTGCATCTATTTTGGTGTGGTTAATTTGGTGTGTCTTATTATATGTAATTTCATTATTTTTTTAGTTTGTATTTTGGTTTTGCTGTTTAGTTAATGATCATAACCCGACTGAGATCGGTTGGTTTATTTTTCAGTACACCGTTAGAACCAAGTGTTGTATTTTTCTGCAAACTGTTAAGACTAATTTGGTTTATTTCTTGTAACCTACAATCCATTGCCTTCTTTTAGATTTCTTTAATTTCTTTTGTTTAGTTCTGTTTAATTTAACTTGACCTAGGGCAATTCAGCACCTAACTATTCCATGTGCATTTTAATGACTCTTATTAAGATCTTTTTGCTCTGTGTCGCAGGATCTGGGTGCCAAAGGCAGGGAGGCCAGCTTTATTCCCTTCTACGTGGTGGTGGTGTGTTGTTCACAGTGTGCCGTGTCCATCCGTGGAGTATGGTGTGAGTGCGTGTGTTTGTGTGCACCGGTGAAAGGAATGATTTTTCTGCTATAAGCAGCATAAACTCCGAGAGCCTGACCCTGCTGGTAAGCCCCAGTTAGCTGGTGTCCCGGTGACCTTTTCTTTTTTTAGAGTCAAGACCTTTATGATGAGCTGTGCTTGATTGAGGGCTGATACATTTCAATGACTGCTTTAAAGTGATTGTGTCACTAAATAAAATCAATCATTTTGTATTTCATGTCTCTGAGCGATTATTGATGAAACGAACTTGCGTGTCCTTTTAAAAGACACTAAATTCTCTGGGTGTAACTCCCTGAGTGGCGTAGTTGGCAAATTATTCTCCAGGTCCACCTCCGGGTCGCTACATTCTTGGCGCAGTCGGCAGGGTTTCATCTTAATATTTTGGCAGAGACATGGGTACATTTTGAGGTTTGATTTTGGTTAATGTGTTTTTTTTCAGTTGTTTAATTTAATTTATTTTTTATTTTTTTTTGAACAGGACAGCAGTTTTTCCGTGGGTGGGTTATCCTCCTTTGTAATATTCCTGTGAGATAGCACTCGTCTTTGGTAAGTTCGTGTTACCTCTTTTGATAAGATGGAGGCTGACTTGCAGGAATTGAGAGAACTGGTGGCTCAATTGAAAGCTGATAACATGAGGTTGCAGCAGGCTCAGGTGGCAGTTGAGCCGCCTGATCCTGATGCCGCTGCTGCTAGCACTGCTGCAGTACCACCAGTAATCCCTCAGTTACCTGTTGCCAGCACCTCTGCACCCGAAAGGTTTGTTTTTGTACCCCGAGACCGTAGATGTCCGAAGTTTAACGGTAAAACCGCTATGGGTATTGACGAGTGGGTAGAGGAGGCAAAGGCCTGTATGAGGATACGCCATTTGTCTAATGTAGATCAAGCATTATTTCTATTTGACCATCTAGAGGGAGAGGTTCGTGAGGAAGTTCGTTATCGTCCTATGTCACCGTTAACGGGCGCCAATACGACTGGAAATGGGCAGTCTCGTAATCTAGTTTTTGGGAAACTAGCCCCCGCCGGGCTGTCGAGTCACAACCCGGTTGGGAAAGTAATTGGCTCAAGTAATTTAGTTTTTCCCCATTCATTGTCTCGTCTAGTGTCATCTTGTCCACATCTTGTTGTTTGTATGGGAGGAGTGTCAGTACCGTGTTTAGTGGATAACGGTTCCATGGTATCCACAATTACAGAAAGTTGCTTGTTGCAGCATTTCGAACCTTGGTGTCAGGATCGTCTTAGATCTTGTCAATGGTTACAGCTTAGGGCCGCTGATGGGCTTACGATCCCGTATGTTGGTTACTTGGAGCTTGACGTCAAGTTTTGTGACAGGGTAGTTTCAGGATGTGGTGTGTTGGTTGTCCGAGACCTTCCCGGCGGTATGTGTAAAGATGTTCCTGGGGTGCTGGGGATGAACATACTAGGCCGTTGTTATCAGGATTTGTTTGGACAGCATGGCATTACCCTTTTTGAATTGCCTATTGTTGCGCAGTCTCCGAGTGTCTTGCAAGCATTACAACACTGTCAACAAGTGAGTAATAAGAGTCGTTCGGACCTTGCAGGAAATGTACGGGTACGGGGACGTCGGGCGTGTCGAATCCATGGGGGCACCATGAAGTTAGTTACTGCTACCTGTTTTTCTCAGTATTCTGGCTCTACAGTTTTGTTTGAGCCCCCTGAGTCAGGTTTGCCGGCTGGACTCTTAGCATCCCCTGCACTAGTCAGAGTGACCCATGGTACAGTTTGGGTTCCTATTGTAAATGGGGGCACTGTGGATGTGGTATTGTATCCAACAACTGTGATTGGTAGGTTGAGGGAGGCTTATGTCATCAGTTTACCTACAGGAGTTGTCGAAGTTGACCCGGTCGTTGCTACTGTTCAGTCTTTCTATGGAGACAGTCTCTTCGCTGGCTTAGCAGATTGAGTCTGTTGATTGGTCTGTTTGGTCAGAAGAGCAAGTGCAGGTAAGGGCACTGCTTCAGAAATATCAAGTGATGTTTTTAGCTTACGAGGGAGATTTAGGCTGTTCCCGTTTTATTTCTCATGATATCCCCGTACTGGATGATACCCCTGTCAAGTAGCGGTATCCTTGGATTTACCTTCGGGTTCAATGGGTGACGAGCCGGTTGTCATACGCCGGACTGAACGCACCGCGGCGAGTAGCACTTTAACCTGCATTGTCTCCCACGCACTGTGAGAGGGACAGAAGGAGAGGTTGAGGTTCCTATTGGGTCAGTGTCTGGGGCCATCTTAGCTTTATTTAGGCCTTGGGATGAACCACCTTATTGTTCTGAGAATTCCTTTCCTGTCTTTTGTTCGTCGGGACGACGACATAGAAAAGGGGGGTAGATTGTGGTGGGGAAGCCCTTTACTTTCCCTTATAATTATAGGTGGATCGTAAGCCAATTAGCTGTCCCCATGGGGATATAAAGTGCGACAGACTTGTGCTTGAGGTCAACGTCATTTGTTGACGTCATTGGCGCGCCGCAATGACGTTACTGTGGCTGCTCCCGGCATTAGGTGTGGACATTAGAGAGGTAGGAATGCTTGGTGACTTTATGAGATGGTTTCTAAAATCAGTAACTAATTGTCCCTGGTTGCATGTGTTTTCTCACACCTTAGTAAGCTCTTGATTGCGTGATTGCCATTTCTTCTCGTAAAGTGCGAGTCAGCTGTTCCGTCCCTCGTGTGGATCTCGCACTACTGCTGTGACTGCCGTTATTGGGTGTGTGCGCTCCTTGAGTATGCACGCATCATTCGTCATTGGTATGTCCAACAGGCGTTTACTAGGTTCGGTGAGACTCTATCATCGTAATATTGAATGGTGACATTCTATTTTATTTCAGGTGCTCTCTCTGAGACGTTGGAAAGCGTAAGCTGATTGCTTGATCGCTATTTCCTCCCGTATGGTTCAAACCAACGGATTCGTTTCTCCTGCAGATCCCGCACACTGCTGTGACTGCTAGTTGGGCACGTTTCACGTCCTGCCCACGGTTTTAAAATACTGCTGCACGACTGAAAATATTGCTGTTTTGATTCTGTCCTGTTCTGTTTTGTATTGATTTTGTTTTACATTTTCTATTTTTGTAAAGAGCTTTACTTTTCTTTTGGTTTAGTTTTGCAGTGCATCTATTTTGGTGTGGTTAATTTGGTGTGTCTTATTATATGTAATTTCATTATTTTTTTAGTTTGTATTTTGGTTTTGCTGTTTAGTTAATGATCATAACCCGACTGAGATCGGTTGGTTTATTTTTCAGTACACCGTTAGAACCAAGTGTTGTATTTTTCTGCAAACTGTTAAGACTAATTTGGTTTATTTCTTGTAACCTACAATCCATTGCCTTCTTTTAGATTTCTTTAATTTCTTTTGTTTAGTTCTGTTTAATTTAACTTGACCTAGGGCAATTCAGCACCTAACTATTCCATGTGCATTTTAATGACTCTTATTAAGATCTTTTTGCTCTGTGTCGCAGGATCTGGGTGCCAAAGGCAGGGAGGCCAGCTTTATTCCCTTCTACGTGGTGGTGGTGTGTTGTTCACAGTGTGCCGTGTCCATCCGTGGAGTATGGTGTGAGTGCGTGTGTTTGTGTGCACCGGTGAAAGGAATGATTTTTCTGCTATAAGCAGCATAAACTCCGAGAGCCTGACCCTGCTGGTAAGCCCCAGTTAGCTGGTGTCCCGGTGACCTTTTCTTTTTTTAGAGTCAAGACCTTTATGATGAGCTGTGCTTGATTGAGGCCTGATACATTTCAATGACTGCTTTAAAGTGATTGTGTCACTAAATAAAATCAATCATTTTGTATTTCATGTCTCTGAGCGATTATTGATGAAACGAACTTGCGTGTCATTTTAAAAGACACTAAATTCTCTGGGTGTAACTCCCTGAGTGGCGTAGTTGGCAAATTATTCTCCAGGTCCACCTCCGGGTCGCTACATTCTTGGCGTAGTCGGCAGGATCTGGGTGCCAAAGGCAGGGAGGCCAGCTTTATTCCCTTCTACGTGGTGGTGGTGTGTTGTTCACAGTGTGCCGTGTCAATCCGTGGAGTATGGTGTGAGTGCGTGTGTTTGTGTGCACCGGTGAAAGGAATGATTTTTTTCTGCTATAAGCAGCATAAACTCCGAGAGCCTGACCCTGCTGGTAAGCCCCAGTTAGCTGGTGTCCCGGTGACCTTTTCTTTTTTTAGAGTCAAGACCTTTATGATGAGCTGTGCTTGATTGAGGCCTGATGCATTTCAATGACTGCTTTAAAGTGACTGTGTCACTAAATAAAATCAATCATTTTGTATTTCATGTCTCTGAGCGATTATTGATGAAACGAACTTGCGTGTCCTTTTAAAAGACACTAAATTCTCTGGGTGTAACTCCCTGAGTGGCGTAGTTGGCAAATTATCCTTCAAATACACCTCCGGGTTGCCACACCTATCACAGGGCAAACATGTGAATGTTCACGGTGCATTTTATACAAACAACTCTAATCGTAGTTGTAATATTTACAGCTCTATATTTACAGTAGGCATAATTGTCATTGTGTATGTGTATGCAGCATGAGTCAAATACAATCTTCTGTTCGTGAACAGTTTTCATTCATTAATCTGGCTCGTGTGATAGTAATATGGATCTTAGTAGTATTTTAAGTGATAATTGATTCTATAAACAACTATAAAAGATAATTTTCGGCTTTCTCCGGCTCCCTGCACCGGGCGTAATGCGAAACCGGAAGTGTCTACGCGTACACTCGCTGATCCGAAATCCAAAATGGCGGCCACGTGAAACTAGCAAATAGAACAGTTATTTCTATCTCTCCATCCAGACATTAATGTTGCTCAGTTGATCAGTTAATTTCCCTGGTTTGTCCAGAACGGTCACTCTTCATGGACACACAGCTGGACTCTGAGTTTCATCTCTAGGGGCTTTCGCACCGGATAGTTCTAGGAACTAGCCACTAGGATGGTTCCCAGAGAACTAATGGTTCCCCTAGGAACGTTTTCCTTTTTGCATTCGCACCACCAATAGGAAATCTGAAGTGACGTAAGACACGCTTGTTGTTGAGACTTTTATTTTGACTGCGCGGCGGACCTTTATTTTGACAGCGCTGAGAATGGCAGAGGCTGATCATATAGTGCTCTTTATTCTTTGTGTTCATTAGTTTACAATCTGTCTAACAGTCCTGTCTAATACATCATTAGTTAGAACTGTTATACATAGAAAGTAGACAGTAATGAAAAGTTTTTAGCGAATGCCATGTGCCGCGAAACACGGACCGTCCAGTGTTGCTAGCTGAGCAGAAATACATAATTATGTTTGGCTTGGTCCCCTCAAAGTTGCGTTGGATTTTCTCCTCAGTGTACAGGTTAAAGTTTGTATCAGTGATTTCAGGCCCAAAAATAAATTATCACATTCATCTAATCTTTCCTAACGATCCGCTAGCTGTCCGCCACATAAGCATGCCGTCAAAAAAACGCGTCTCTCTAGGCAGCCTAGGCTCCGAGATCTGCACACAAAAACAATCTGGTTTTGAGTGGTACACCAACCACTCAAAACCAAAATAAATAGTGTTCCAACCAATCACCGACAGGGGTGGGTGTTGTGAGGTTTTGCACTCGTGCACGGCTGCCTATGACGGCTGCACGTGAAAACCTCACAACACCCACCCCTGTCGGTGATTGGTTGGAACACTATTTATTTTGGTTTTGAGTGGTAGTGAAAGCAACTGTTTTTGTGTGCAGATCTCGGAGCCTAGGCTGCCTAGAGAGACGCGTTTTTTTGACGGCATGCTTATGGGGCGGGCAGCTAGCGGATCGTTAGGAAAGATTAGATGAATGTGATAATTTATTTTTGGGCCTGAAATCACTGATACAATCTTTAAGAGGTCCATCTATCTCTGTTTTCCATGTTCGCAGAGTTAGTTTTTGGAGTAAATATATAAGTTATAATCTGTGTGTTTACACAGCCTTTTTAAAAATGGTGGGTGCTGGTGTTTTGCCTGCGTTCGGCCAATCAGCGAACACTAACGTCACGGATAGTTCCTATAGTGCTGGTTTAGACCCGACTCTGAAGTAGGAACTAAATTAGTTCCTCCAAAAGGAGTTCCTAGAACTAAAATCGTTCCTAGTTCCTGCAGTGCGAACACGCCAAAATCCAGGAACTTTCGCCATTAGTTCGAGGAACTATGAAAAGGTTCCTCCGGTGCGAAAGCCCCTTCTGACTGCTAAATTGACTTACAATAAAATACTGTCAATAATTCATATAAAAGATATAATGTGGAATTGCCAATATTAAAGATTAAAGACAGCATATGGAATGTATATTCGGCCATTCTAAATGAAAATGAATACTTGATTAACCCTTTTAATACTGAAAGGTGTCCATAGATTCAATTCAGAATTTAAAAAAAAGAAAAAAAAATGTTTTATTTTACATTTAAAAGGGGCAATGCATCATTCCTTTTAAATAAATAAGAAAATAATATGCAATAGATGCCTTCATTAGGAATGTTACTATAATCTTGAGGCATTTGAATATGTTTGGAAGGCTGAATTCTTTAAATTAAGTCATTAAATAAATATTATATATGGAGATGTTTGTAGCAGAGCATTTCCCAGTATAAATTTCACTTCTGAAGAAACAAAAGTCAAGTCACTTTTATTTATATAGCAGTTTTTACAATACAGATTGTTTCAAAGCAGCTTTACAGTGATAACAGGAAAATAATGCAACAAAGTTTGTTTCGGTTGTACAGCAGATCTAGAAGAAAATAATGTCATAGTCCAGCTTAAGTTCAGTGATGATTCATTTCTATTGTAAAAAAGTTATTAATTTAGTTAATTTATCTATACAGCTGCTCTGGAGAAAACAGTGATGTCATCGTCCAGCTCAGTTCAGTTCTTATATAATGGTGTCAATGCAGGTAGATCCATAATACTGTTGAATATTAAGTGTCTCCAACTAAGCAAGCCAGAGGCGACAGTGGCAGGAACTCAAACTCCATCAGTGACAGAATGGAGAAGAAAACCTTGGCAGAAACCAGACTCAGTCGCTCAGTTCTCCTCTGGCCAACGAACAAACAGTGTATGATTATAATTCAGGCATTACAGGTCAGAGGTCAGATTGGATCTGAACATTCAGAATATTTATCCAGTTTCATCTGGTTGAAGGTTTCCTTGTTTGACTTTGGATGAAGGATTGGATTATTCTGGAAAGTTACACAAACACATGTGTGTGTGATGATCACTGTGGGTTTGTGTCTGTTGATTCTGTTGAATGTGATTGTGTCTGTAGTGTCTCTTTATTCTCCATCATCTGATCCAGAGAAGGTCAGACTAACATCTAAAACCTGTAAGTAAAACACAGACAGTCAAACGTGTGCGACATTATTGCATTATCAACTTTAGAACAACTAGAAGAAACTAATTCGACTATTAAGTGCAAGCTTATAATATAAAACTGTGATACATGATTGTTAAAGCTGTTTTTGAACATTCAGATTTTGATTTGGCACCTAATTAACTAACCATGAATGATGACCCTTGACCCTTTTCTATATTCCTGTATGACTGTCCTCTTTCAATGACAGTGGTTCAGTTTTATTTAAGATAAAGAAACGATTATCGATTAACAATTACGACATTTACGATTATCTTCTATTGAAGTTGACATTCTCTCAAAAGACAATAATAAAAGCAAAATATTGAATTGTTTGAAATAAAAAGAAACTTGAAGATATTTAATTGTTGCTATAAACTACTATAAAAAATAAATGAATCAAACTCTTATTAAACATGTTTATATTGTGTAATTCACCATCACAAGGAAAGTAAACTAAGAAGAAACTAAATTAACTTTCAATTAAAATATGAACAGTTTTAATCATCAAAATATGAAAAGCTTCACTCCTGATTCTCTTAGTTTATTTCCAGACAGGCTCAGTTCTCTCAGGTGTGAGGGGTTTGATCTTAGAGCTGAAGCCAGAGCAACACAACCTTTATCTGTAACACCACAATCACTCAACCTGTAGAGAACAATGACACTTTTCAGTTTCAGTCTCTCAGTTCAGGATCTACAGCTCAGATAAGCAGGAACTTCACAATCAGACACTTAATTCAAGGCACCATTAACAGGTCCAGTCTAAGGTTCAGAACCGCTTCTACAAACTGCTTGATCGAGTTAGTTTCCATATCATAAAATTGCAAGAATATTCGATAACACTTTATTTATTTAACAGTGTCCTTGTTACATATGTTACATGTACCTACAGATGTGGCCATTAAGAATGCACATCACAGGGAAAGGGATTCCGTAGTGAAGTTCTCTTGCATATGACGTACATTACCAGTAGGGGGCAGTCATGTTTCTTTCTCAGTTATAGATGGGTTTCTTGTATACAAACATTCAGTCATGTTTATACTATCATTAATATTGTAAAATTATGTCAATGACCTACCCCTGACCCTGACCCTGCCCCTAAACCTAAACATCACGTGGGTTTAGACAAATCGTACAAATTCGTATGAATTAGCCACCTTTTAATCACTCATACGAATTCATACGAATTGGCCGTGAGATAGGGTTGCAATGGTCAGACACATTGGAAAGAATCTAATGAAAATAAAAGCAACAGTCCCATTAGTAATTTCACAGTAGATCTTTTTTGTATGACAATCATTATTTACCATTGACATTCACCATTGAATAAAGAAATATAAATATTTACCATGACATTTTTTTCAAACTTACCTGAGTATTTCCAGTTGGAAATAAGTTTCCAGTTACAGTGAGGATCCTTCAGTAGATCAGAAAGCTGCTTGAGTCCAGAATCTCCTACTTTATTCCATGACAGATTCAGTTCTCTCAGGTGTGAGGGGTTCGATCTCAGAGCTGAAGTCAGAGCAACACAACCTTCACCTGTAACACCACAATCACACAACCTGTAGAGAACAATGACACTCTTCAGTCTCTCAGTTCAGGAAACACTGATATAAATTATATAATATATATATATGAATTTCTTCTTTCTCCTCAACATATTTGTATCTGAAAGCAATTGTCACCTCTTCACATCATTCAATCATGTTTGTTACTTGTAAAAACTATCAAAAGTAAAATTACCTCAAAAGTTTTGGAAATAATCTAATGATGATTAAACTTCCTTTTTAGCTACTTGATGTTAAACTTTTTTTGTATATACTATTTTTGTATATCATTCATTATTCACCACAGGAGAAAAACAGACGACATTGAGGATTTTATAAAATCTTACCCCAGTATCTCCAGTTTACAGTGAGGATCCTGCAGTAGATCAGAAAGCTGCTTGACTCCAAAATCTCCAACTTTATTCCATGATAGATCCAGCTCTCTCAGGTGTGAGGGGTTTGATCTCAGAGCTGAAGCCAGAGCAGCACAACCTTTATCTGTAACACCACAATAACTCAACCTGTAGAGAACAATGACACTCTTCAGTCTCTCAGTTCAGGAAACACTGATACAAATTATATTATATAAATTAATTTCTCCTCAACATATTTGTATATGAAAGCAGTTGTCACCTCTTCACATCATCCAATCATGTTTATAACTATCAAAAGTACAATTACCTCAGAAGCTTTGGAAAGAATCTAATGATGATTAAACATCCTTTTTAGTTACTTAATGGTAAACTTTTTTCTATATTTTATTTTTGTATATCATCCATTATTCACCACAGGAGAAAAACAGACAACGCTGAGACTTTTATAAAATCTTACCTGAGTATTTCCAGTTTACAGTGAGGATCCTGCAGTAGATAAGAAAGCTGCTTGACTCCAGAATCTCCTACTTTATTTCTAAACAGATCCAGTTCTCTCAGGTGTGAGGGGTTTGATCTGAGAGCTGAAGTCAGAGCAGCACAACCTTCATCTGTAACATCACAATCACTCAACCTGTAGAGAACAATGACACTCTTCAGTCTCTCAGTTCAGGATCTACAGCTCAGATAAGCAGGAACTTCACAATCAGACACTTAATCCACGGCACTATTAAAAGGTCCAGTCTAAGGTTCAGACCCGCTTCTACAAACTGCTTGAGCGGGTTAGTTTCCGTACCATAAAAATCGCAAGAATATTCGATAACACTTTATTTAACAGTGTCCTGGTTACATATGTTACATGTACCTACAATAGTAATAACAGTATATTATACAAAATTACATGTTACTAACCCTCAACCAAATCCTAATCCTACCCTAACCCTATAGTAAGTACCAGACATGGGGACTTGTGACTTGGTGACTTGGACTCGAGTCGACTCGAGTCGCTGTTTTTATGACTTGTGACTTGACTTGACAAAAAATAAAATACTTGAGACTTGACTCGGACTTGTAAGTTGAAGACTCGGGACTTGACTTGACTTGAGACACGATGACTTGAATGACTTGAGTGTTAATCAGGCTCCTTGCGGACATCCGCGTGCCTCCCATTTTTTATGACTGCGCTGTCAAGTATGCGCGGTCACTAGGCTAAACAGCGCAAGCCGACCTACTGCGCATGCGTTGAACGCTTTCACCGAGCGGACCTCAGCAGAAAGTATAAATACAAGTAGTCCGCGTCCGAGCTGTGCACAGCTGTCGTGTACGCGTCCAAACTGGAGTATAACAGAGGCTTAAGCAGGCCGTCAAAAAAAAAAAACGCGTGTATGTGTGTGTGTGTGTGAGAGAGAGAGAGAGAGAGAGAGAGAGAGAGAGAGAGAGAGAGAGAGAGTGTGAGAGAGTGTGTGTGTGTGTGTGTGAGAGAGAGAGAGAGAGAGAGAGAGAGAGTGAGAAAGTGTGTGTGTGTGTGTGTGTGTGTGTGAGAGAGAGAGAGAGAGTGTGTGTGTGTGTGTGTCTGAGAGAGAGAGTGAGTGTGTGTGAGTGAGTGAGTGAAAGAGAGCGAGAATGAGTGTGTGTGTGTGTGTGTGTGTGTGTGTGTGTGTGTGTGTGTGTGTGTGTGTGTGTGTGAGAGAGAGAGAGAGAGGAGAAATGTAACAAAGTTTAATGTTGTACGTAAACTGTGTTTGAGAGATAGAGAAGGAGGTGTTCAGAGAGGAGTCTGTTAGATGTTAAGCTGTTATTTGTTTTATGGACTCAATGTTGAAAATTTAAAACATTTCAAACACTGTGGCAGAAGTGAAAAATAAATAATTTTATGAAGTTACAATTTTGTTTGATCCCATTATGTATTTTACTGAACATGAGTATTTACAATGCAAATCCAAATTATTGTAATTTACTGCCAGTAACTGATATCTTGTCTTTTCACTTTATTAAGATCAGATTCTGCAGATAAAATTATAATAATAAGGTGACTTGACTTGGACTTGACTTGACCTACAACAGGACTTGACTTGACTTGACTTGACATAGCCTGTGACTTGACTTGACTTGACTTGCCCAAGAAAAAAATACTTGGGACTTACTTGAGACTTGAAGGTTAAGACTTGAGACTTACTTGAGACTTGCACATGTGTGACTTGGTCCCATCTCTGGTAAGTACATGTAGTTGCTTATTATTACTCAGTACTTAAATATATAATTACACTGTAACAATGACATCTTAAAATAAAGTGTAACCGAATATTTATTTTTTATGCAAGTACTCAAAAATCATCAACATATCTGTATATGAACACGGTTGTCACATCTTTACATCATCCCGTCATGTTTATACTATCATTAATATTGTAAAATTATGTCAGACACACTGGAAAGAATCTAATAAAAATAAAAATAACAGTCCCATTAGTAATTTCACAGTAGATGTTTTGTATGACAATCATTATTTACCATATGAGACATTTTATACAATCTTACCTGAGTATTTCCAGTTTACAGTGAGGATCCTGCAGTACATCAGAAAGCTGCTTGACTCCTGAATCTCCTACTTTATTCGATGTCAGATCCAGCTCTCTCAGGTGTGAGGGGTT
Organism: Rutilus rutilus; assembly: GCF_951802725.1. NCBI lineage: Eukaryota > Metazoa > Chordata > Actinopteri > Cypriniformes > Leuciscidae > Rutilus > Rutilus rutilus. The sequence goes on along the minus strand of NC_140216.1, from coordinate 42,566,628 downwards.
TGATCTCAGAGCTGAAGTCAGAGCAGCACAACCTTCATCTGTAACACCACAATACCTCAACCTGTAGAGAACAATGACACTCTTCAGTCTCTCAGTTCAGGAAACACTGATATAAATGATATGATATATATATATGAATTTCTCCTTTTACAGTATTGCTTAGGTAAGAAAGCACATGCTAAACTCATAAATGTGATCATGTTTTATCAGTGGAATGATTGTTGTCAGTGTGACTTACTGAACTGATCTGGATTCTTTAACCACAGGCAGCAGCTTCTGAAGAACTTCATCTGTTGTATTTTGTGCTCCAATAAACTGTTTTAGATTAAAAACATCCATCTTCTGCTCTGATGTCAGCAACACATAAACCAGAGCTGACCACTGTGAAGAGGAGAGTTTGGTTCCTCCTATTTTTCCAGATGTAATATAATCTCGGATCTCCTGCATTAGTGAATCATCACCCAGTTCATTCAGACAGTGGAACAGATTGATGGATCTCTCTGGAGAGCGATTCTCCCTGATCTTCTGTTTGATGATCTGAACTGTTTCCTCTTTGTTGTAGGAGCAGCTTCCAGTCTGTGTCAGTAGTTTTCGTAAGAGAGTCTGATTGGACTTCAATGAGAGACCCAGAAGGAAACGCAGGAAAAGGTCCAGATGTCCATTCTTACTCTGTAAAGCCTCATCCACAGCTCTTTGATGCAGCTCAGATAATGAATATTTCTCACGGTTAAAAAATCTGAAGACATTTTTGATAATTTGGCCAAACACATTAATGTTCTTGTTTGTAAAGTAAATGTGTGCATATAGAGCTGCTAGATGTTCTTGGATGCTCAGATGAACAAAGCAGAAGACTTTCCCCTGATACAAGCCCAACTCCTCTCTGAAGATCTGAGTGCACAATCCTGAGTACACTGATGCTTCTGTCACATCAATGCCACACTCTCTGAGGTCTTCCTCATAGAAGATCAGGTTGCCTTTCACAAGCTGCCGATAAGCCAGTTTCCCCAGTTTGACAATCATTTCTTTATCTTTCACTCTCTTCTCATAGTCCTTCTCATGTTTGATGTTGGTCTGAATGATCAGGAAGTGTGTGTACATCTGAGTGAGAGTCTTGGGAATCTCTCCTCTCTCTGCTTCACTCAACATCTTCTCTAGAACAGTGGCTGAGATCCAGCAGAACACTGGGATGTGGCACATGATGTGGAGGCTCCTCGAGGACTTCAGGTGTGTGATGATTGTATCGGCCAGACTCTGATCACTGATTCTCTTCCTGAAGTATTCCTCCTTCTGTGGCTCATTGAAGCCTCGTACCTCTGTCACTCGATGGACACACTCAGAGGGGACGAGATCCGCTGCTGCTGGTCTGGAGGTGATCCAGATGAGAGCAGAGGGAAGCAGATTCCCCTCAATGAGGTTCATCAGCAGCTTGTCCATTGAGGCTGATTCATATAAATTACACAGTTTCACTTCACCCTTAAAGTTCAGAGACAGACGACACTCATCCAGACCATCAAAGATGAACAACAATTTATATTCATCACTAGTTATTTCCATTTCTTTCGTTTCAGGTAAAAAGACATGTAGAAGATCTGAAAGACAGAGTGTTTTGTCCTTCATCAAGTTGAGCTCTCTAAAAGGAAGTGGAAATATGAGCTGGACATCCTGATTCTCTTTCCCTTCAGCCCAGTCCACAATGAACTTCTGCACAGAGACTGTTTTTCCAATGCCGGCGACTCCCTTTGTCAGCACAGTTCTAATGGGTTTGTCTTGTCCAGGTAAAGGTCTAAAGATGTCATTGCATTTGATTGATGTGTCCTCTGTTGCTGCTCTCCTGGATTGTGTCTCAATCTGTCTCACCTCATGCTCATTATTGATCTCTCCACTTTTACTCTCTGTGATGTAGAGCTCTGTGTAGATATCATTCAGGAGTGTTGGGTTTCCCTGTGTTGCTTTTCCTTCATACAGACACTGAAACTTCTTCAGCAGATTTAATTTAAATGTGCTTTGGACCAGTTGAGAATTACGACTAAAAGAATAAATTCTTAGATTACAAAATAAACTAGAAAAATAAGTTTGTTGAGACAAACTTTAAGTTGGCTTGAGAAAGCTGGACCAGAGAGTTTGAAGAAGTTTAAAGTAGTTTAAAATTTGATTGATAGATTAGTTAGAAAGAAAGAATAGTTGGAAAGAAAGAAAGATTGGTTAGAAAGAAAGAAAGATTAGTTAGAAAGAAAGAGAAAAATTAGATAGAAAGAGAAAGAAAGGTTAGTTAGAAAGAAAGAAAGAAAGATTAGTTAGAAAGAAAGAGAAAGAAAGGTTAGTTAGAAAGAAAGAAAGAAAGAAAGAAAGAAAGAAAGAAAGAAAGAAAGAAAGAAAGAAAGAAAGAAAGAAAGAAATATTAGTTATAAAGAAAGAAAGAAAGAAAGATTAGTTAGAAAGAACGATAGATAGATAGATAGATAGAAAGAAAGAAAAAAAGAAAGAAAGATTAGTTAAAAAGAAAGATAGATTAGTTAGAAAGAAAGAAAGAAAGAAAGATTAGTCAGAAAGAAAGAAATATTAGTTAGAAAGAAAGATAGAAAGATTAGTTAGAAAGAAAGAAAGATAGAAAGATTAGTTAGAAAAAGAAATATTAGTTAGAAAGAAAGAATAGTTAGAAAAAGAAATATTAGTTAGAAAGAAAGAAATATTAGAAAGAAAGAAAGAAAGAAAGATTAGTTAGAAAGAAAAGATAGATAGATAAGAAAGAAAGATTATGTAGAAAGAAACATTAGATAGAAAGAAAGATTAGTTAGAAAAGAAAGAAAGATTAGTTAGAAAGAAAGAAATATAGAAAGATTAGTTAGAAAGAAGAGTTAGAAAGAAAGATTAGTTAGAAAGATAGAAAGAAAGAAAGATAGATTAGTTAGAAAGAAAGATAGATTAGTTAGAAAGAGATAGATAGATAAAATAATAATAACTAGATTAAAAAGTTTGTTGAGACAAACTTTAAGTTGGCTTGAGAAAGTTTGGACCAGAAAGTTTGAAGAAGTTTAAAGTAGTTTGAAGTTTAAAGTAGTTTAAAGTTTGAACAAAGAAATATAGAAAGATTAGATGGAAAGAAAGAAATATTAGAAAGAAAGAAAAAAAGATTAGTTAGAAAGAAAGAAAAGATGGATACATAGATAGATAGATAGATAGATAGATAGATAGATAGATAGATAGATAGATAGATAGATAGATAGGAAAGAAAGAAAGATTATGTAGAAAGAAACATTAGATAGAAAGAAAGATAAGTTAGAAAAGAAAGAAAGAAAGATTAATTAGAAAGAAAGAAAGAAAGAAAGAAAGAAAGAAAGAAAGAAAGAAAGAAAGAAAGAAAGAAAGAAAGAAAGATAGAAAGATTATTTAGAAAGAAAGAAAGATTAGAAAGAAAGAAAAAAGATAGATAGATAGATAGATAGATAGATAGATAGATAGATAGATAAGAAAGAAAGATTATGTAGAAAGAAAGAAAGATTAGTTAGAAAGAAGAGTTAGAAAGAAAGAGTTAGAAAGATAGAAAGAAAGATTAGTTAGTTAGAAAGAAAGAAAGATAGATAGATTAGTTAGAAAGAGATAGATAGATAAAAGAATAATAACTAGATTAAAAAGTTTGTTGAGACAAACTTTAAGTTGGCTTGAGAAATTTTGGACTAGAAAGTTTGAAGAAGTTTAAAGTAGTTTAAAGTTTGAATTAGTTTAAAGTTTGAAGTAGTTTAAAGTTAAAAAGTTGCTAGGGTGTTTCTAGTGGGTTGCTAAGGTGTCCTGGGTGGTTGCTAGGTGGTTGCTAGGGTGTCCTGGGTGGTTGCTAGGCAGTTGCTAGGGTGTTCTTGGTGGTTGCTATGGTGTTGCTAGGCGGTTGCTAGAGTATTCTGGGTGGTTGCTAGGCAGTTGCTAGGGTGTTCTAGGTGGTTGCTAGGGTGTTGCTAGGTGGTTGCTATGGTATTCTGGATGGTTGCTATGGTGTTCTGGGCGGTTGATAGGAGGTTGCTAAGGTATTTTTGGTGGTTGATAGGGTGTTCTAGGTGGTTACTAGGGTGTTGCTAGGCGGTTGCTAGGGTTTCCTGGGCGGTTACTATGGTGTTGCTAGGTGATTGCTAGGGTATTTTGGGTGGTTGCTAGTGCATTTATAGGTGGTTGCTAGGGTGTTCAGGGCGGTTGCTATGGTGTTACTAGGTGGTTGGTAGTTGTCACAGATGGTTACTATGGAGATTTTATAGAGTTCTTAGCATGATCTTGACATGATTTAGCACTTAACTAATTGCTATTAGCATGTAGCTATTCAGTGCTAGCATGGGTAGCATGTTGGAAGTGCTGTTTGCTAGCATGAGTCAAAAGAGCCAACCCTCATCTCTATACGATGTTCTGATACAGAGATATAGGTCTTGCAAAACGGTTGCTAGGGTACTCAAGTTTGGTTGCTATGGAGTTACTGGGGAGCTGGGAGCAGTTTGAAGTTTAAAGTAATTGGGAGTAGTTTGAAGTTTAAAGTTTTTTGAAGTTTAAAGTGATTAAAGTTTAGATAGATAGATAGATAGATAGATAGATAGATAGATAGATAGATAGATAGATAGATAGATAGATAGATAGATAGATAGATAGATAGATAGATAGATAGATCGACAGATAGAAATAGTTTGAAGATAGATAGATAGATAGATAGATAGATAGATAGATAGATAGATAGATAGATAGATAGAAAGTGAAATAATGGTAGTTTAATTGAGTCTAGGGCTTTAGGGAGTTTAGATTTGAGTTTTTGGGTTGTGCACTAATGGGCCACCGTAGCCTTGGCTCAATTTGAACATTCTGCAATGAAAGTCTATTGGGTTTTTATGATTTTTAATATTAATTTTTAAGAAAACTGAAAGTCAAATCAGTCTGAAAAGATATAGCAACTCAACTGAGGGTCTGACCTGAGTTTGGAGTATGTAGAGTTAAAGCTCTAGGAGGAGTTAGAGTCAGAAAATTTTCCGCTCAGAATAATAATAATAATAATAATAATAAGTTTAAATAGGATTTCAGTAAGAGAGTATGCAAGAGTGATGCAAAGTGATTAACACTAGTGTTATAGTGTTATATACCCTAACCCTTGCCTTTGGCAAGCACCACTAATAATAATAAGTATGGAGAAGAACAATAGTGAGTGCCTTGCCTTTGGCAAGCACCACTAATAAGTTTAAATAGGATTTCAGTAAGTTGGCTTTCTCAAGCCAACTTAATTAAAGAAGTAAAATTGATAGTTAAATATCTTTATGACAGAAATGTTGTACCTCAGATTAGATGACATTTTTCTTTCTCTAAATGTTCCTTGAGTGTCCATAGACTGTTCTCTAATTATAGACAAACATGGACAAAAGAGACAATGCAACAGAGTCGAGAAAACAGAGACAAGAATTCATATAGAGTCATTAAAACTGATGAGCTACAAGCCAATGTACGTTTCCAGCATGAATTTAGAGATGCGTGTTTACTGGCGATCACAGAGACATGGCTTTCAGAAAGTGATTTGAACTCGGAGCTGGTCATTGATGGTTTCGGGGCACCTGTCCGCCTGGACCGAGATGCGAGTGTCACGGGAAGGTCGCGAGGTGGGGGGGTTTGCCTATACGTGAATCAAAGATATTGTAAAAATGTCCTTGTTAGAGAAAGTTTATGCACTAAGGATGTTGAACTTTTGTCAGTGTCCCTGCGCCCCCCATACTTGCCCCGGGAGTTTCCCCAAATATTTGTGATAGTTGTGTATATTCATCCAAGAGCAAATGCGGATAAAGCCGCGGAGTCGATACTGCAAGTAACTCAAAAACTGCAAGGAATATCGCCCGAAGCACCTGTCTTCGTTCTTGGTGATTTTAACCATTGTTCGTTGAAGAAATGTCTGAGAGACTTTTACCAATATGTTACGTGCCCGACCAGACAAAAGAAGTCATTGGACTTGTGTTACGGTTCTATCAAGGACGCATATAAAGCTCTCCCGCTCCCCCCGCTGGGTGGGGCTGACCATAACTGCGTCCAGCTCATCCCGTCATATCGCACGGCCTTAAGGAGGGGAAAAACTCTCATTAAACACGTTAAGAACTGGACTGAGGAAGCAATCCTGAGTTTACAGGGTTGTTTTGATTGCACCGATTGGGGCATGTTTAAGGAGTCCTGTACCAACATAAATGATCTTACAGATGTTGTTAGTTGTTATGCTTCCTACTGTGTTGATAATGTAATCCCTGATAAAATTGTACAGGTATATCCAAACAATAAGCCATGGGTAAGGAAATCACTAAAGCTGTTACTAAACAAAAAGAGGCGGGCATTTAGGGAAGGAAACTTTTTAGAATTGAATAAGTTGAAAAAGGAAATAAGAAGTGAAATAAGGAGGGCAAAGCAGGGTTACAAAGAAAAAATAGAGAAAGACTTTGGTGGTAGGAATTTACGTTCAGCCTGGGATGGTATGAGAACTGTTATCGGCACCAGGAGAGAAAAGAATGTCAAGGTTGTGTTAGAAGGTTTTAGTTGTGACAGTTTGCTTGCAACAGAGCTAAACAAATTTTATTTGAGGTTTGATACCACTAATTTTAGTAATGTTATTTTAGAACAGAAATTACATTTATCTGGAAATGGTGTTGTCCCCTTTTTTGACGAACAAGCTGTGGTCAATATTTTTAAGCACTCCAGATCAGGAAAAAGCCCTGGGCCTGACAATATAAGCAGTCGCCTGCTCATCTCTTGTGCAGAGCAGTTTAGGTCCAATTTTTCATTATATTTTCCAGATGTCCTTAGAGCAACAGAAAGTGCCGAACATATGGAAACAGTCAATAGTTATTCCAGTGGCCAAACTAAATCATCCAAAATTATTAAATGACTTTAGGCCAGTAGCTCTGACCTCCTTAGTCATGAAGTGTTTCGAAAAACTGGTTAAAAAAGTCATACTTACAAAAACAGAGAATCTCCTAGATCCACTACAGTTCGCTTATAGGGCTAAGCGAGGGGTAGATGATGCCACTACTACCTTGTTAAACTTACTATTCAAACATCTTGAAGGTAGTAAAACACACGCAAGGATTTTATTTGTTGATTTTTCATCGGCTTTTAATACAATCCAACCACATATTTTAGTTGATAAGCTCTTAAAGAACTTTGACCTTGATTTTAATATTGTGGGATGGATTCTTGATTTTTTAACCGACAGAACTCAGAGAGTGAGGGTGAATGGTTGCTTGTCTGAGGAAATGTCATCATCCACTGGGTCTCCTCAGGGGTGTGTCCTCTCACCTCTCCTTTATATTCTTTATTCTGACGATTGCCGTAGCCAGCATGAAAATAGACATATTTTAAAATTTGCCGATGACTCTGCTATTGTCAGTCTCCTCTCCAATGAGGAAAGTGACCATGGTCCTGTTGTGGATGATTTTGCACTTTGGTGTGATAGGGCATTCCTTCAACTAAATGTTGAAAAGACCAAGGATATGCAGATTGATTTTAGGCGTAAGTCATCAACTCCACAGACCACTATTATAAATGGGAAGACGGTGGAATTCGTAGAAACATACAAGTATCTAGGCAGTTTGATCGACAATAAGTTAACTTTTACCTCTAACACTGAAATGCTTTGCAAAAGAGGCCAACAAAGACTGTTTTGTCTTCGCAAACTGTCAAAATTTCGTGTTGATAAGACTCTCATGACCCTTTTTTATAAATCATACATTGAGTCTGTTTTAACATTCTCATTAATTTGCTGGTATGGTAGTCTCACTGTTAAGGCCAAAACTGCCCTCTCCAATATAGTGAAGGTCAGTAGTAAAATTATAGGTGTTCAGCAGAGTAGCCTTTCTGTCCTGTATGATAAACAGGTAGTTAGGAAGGCCAACACAGTTATCTCTGATAGCTCCCACCCCCTTCATTCTGAATTCCAGATATTGCCTTCCGGGTCTCGGTACAGATTACCTCCAGTGAAGAATAACAGATATAAGCATTCATTCGTCCCGAGAGCCATCTTGTTTATGAATTCAGCTCGGAGGAGTAGACAGACTATAACTATTAAATAGTGATGGGGTTATTATTATTATGATATGTATAGTATTGTCTGTTTTTGATGATGTTGTTGCCGAAATGGGGATGGTTATGGAAATGTTGCTATACTATGAATTGTCAGATGTTACTTTAACAAGGGCCTGTTACATTAAGTATTTCTTATGTGTCTTATGTGTTTTTTGTCTTGTATTTGTGCATCTGTGACTGTCCTGTGTTTATCTTGCTGCAAAACCAATTGCCCTATGGGGACAAATAAAGTCTAAAGCCTAAAGCCTAAAGCCTAAAGCCTAAAGCCTATTCTGTGTCGCCTCTACCAGAGGACCCTGGACAAACATGTTAATTTTTATTTATTTTTCTAGTGAAAGAAATTCATAAATGAATAAGAAAGGCCAATGCATTTAATATTTTGGCTGAGTAATTTATTATTTTGTAGAGGGGGGTCAAAACAACACATATATAGGTAGATCATCTATTAGTAAAATTTGACTTCATCAATCCTTGTTGCATTATACGCCAATGGTGACCATTCAAAAACGGGACTCTAAAGGACCTTTCATGTTTTGTTTTTTTTCTCAAAGTTTGCATGCCTGTAACTCAAAACTTATGTAAGATATCTCAATATCCTTTTAGAATTTGGTTCCTAACAGACTTTTCTTTTAATATCTTTTTTTTTTAAATATAAATGCATTCATGACCTCAAGGCTAGATTATTGTAATGCTCTACTGGGTGGTTGCCCTGCACGCTTAAAGGGCACCTATTATGACTCTTTTCACAAGATGCAAAATAAGTCTCTGATGTCCCCAGAGTATGTATGTGAAGTTTTAGCTCAAAATACCCAACAGATCATTTTTTACAGCATGTTTAAATTGTAATTTTTTGGGGCTCAGAAAAATACGCTGTTTTAGTGTGTGCCCTTTAAATGCAAATTAACTGCTGCTGCACGGCACAGGGGGCGGAGCCTCAGGAGCTCGCGTCAGGACAATCTCATCTGATAATATCAGAACAGAAACTCTCAGTTGCGGTGTTCATTTCGACTCGGAGTCGGACAATAATGCCCACAGAGCCAGAGAATATATGCTGTATGGACATAGAACAGGTATAGTTTAGTTTAATTATGGTTATAACTTATTTGTCATCTGCTTTTATCCACTAATACAAGCCTGCTGTAGCAAAACCCGTCCGAATGATGACCAAAATATACTGACGAATTCAATGAAGTTTATGTACATCACACAAAAGAATAAAGATGAGCGTTAGTTTTACTCCAGAGAATCTCTGTAAGAGCTGAATAAACACAGTATAAGAAGTGCGCATTAAAGTCTTATCCATAAACTCTCTCTCTCTCTCTCTCCCTTTCATTATCAACAACATACACAGCGAAGTACACAAATCACTCGTTACAACTAACAGTAAACAAATATACACACCTTTTCAGTGGGTGCTAAATAAACTGGTAAACCTTATATCCGTAAAATGACTCGATGAGCTGTCATAAAGTGCGCGCTCTCACTTTCATTTCTTCCGTGTCCAGTCACGTTAGGCCTGTTGCTCTGGAGACCGTAAGCTTGATCACAAACAGTACAGATCCATCCTTGAGTAACAACGGGAGTAAATGGAGACTGCTATGTTCATTCTTACATCCATCAACAACACACCTCAATCGCTTAGGAGACATTCCTTTCTACAGCTGCTCAAGCGTCGAACAAAGGCGGACTCTGTGTCCAGCTCACTCAGGGCGGGTCTATGCTCAAACTGAAGTGTCACTCAACAGTCGTGGGAGGGGCCTGTGTCCAGCTCACTCAGGGCGGGTCTATGCTCAAACTGAAGTGTCACTCAACAGTCGTGGGAGGGGCCTGCTCAATTCTACGTCACATTGCGCCGAATCTGAGAACAGCTCATTCTGAGACAGTGCTTATGATTTATTGAGATTGTAAAAAAAACACTGGGTGGATTTTTATCATTCTAGGGTGGTTTTGCTCACACACTGCCAACACACATTTATGTTCAAACACCATGTAAAAGTGAATTTTGCATAATAGGTGCCCTTTAATAAACAAATTACAGCTGGTCCAAAATGCAGCAGCTTGAGTTCTTACCAGAACCAGGAAGTATGACCATATTAGCCCTGTTCTGTCAACACTGCATTGGCTGCCTATTAAAAATCGTATATTTAAAAATATTGCTGATTACTTACAAAGCACTAAATGTAAAAAAATGTACTAAACCCCTAAGTTTATAACTAATGATCTTCGCAACGGAGGTGAATCAATCAATCAAAACTAACTTTAGCTGGACAATAACTTTATCCTAGAGCTGCTGTAAAGCCTAAACAATCTGTTACGGTAATTTCATATTATCTCTGTAAAGTTGCTTTGAAACAATCCATATTGTTAAAAGCGTTATATATAAAAAAATATTTATTTTTTTAACGCCATCTCAATGCGGCTCCATGTGCAGATTGTTGAATTTAACTAAATTGGATTTCTCAGTGATCAAAAACCAAATGTGTGTCACTTTGGATAGAGCTAATACTTGTATTTGAAGAGGAATGTCTGAAGAACTAATAATGTTGAAACTAGAAATGTACCTTTATTCATTCATATAAATACAGTAATTGAAAACTCCCATTTTGACTCCCCTATACAAAATAGTTAGCCTGACGTCGTCATACTCAGATTCTAGTCAGAATGTGAGTCTGAGACTGCTCCATAGAGATTTGATTATGGGGTGTGTCTCAACCGAACCAGGAAAAAAAAAACCTCTGCACTCAATTGGATAGACCTACAACCAATCAGAGCAACGGAGTAAATGACGCATGTTCTTCATACATATTTTCAACCGACAAAATGTCGCGGCTCTCTGTTCCTCTTTTAAAATGAATGCGCTGTGAATATCTTCTATAACAGACGCGATGGTGGAATCTACACATGATTTTTAATAAACAAAGTTCGGGAGGAGCACGTACAAATAATCAATCCAATATCAACTTGTCATCAAACAATACCATGTCTAACGTTACCCTATATCAGCATGAGGAAGCATATTCACTCTGTTAACTTACCTAACACTCCTTGACAGTTTTTCAGCATCCCTCCACCACCCCGAATCCTCACTCTTGTCTTGTTCTCTCACAACCAGGAATACGGGGGAGTATGGCTACCGAGCCCACAGCCCTCTCCTCGGACAGCACGTCATATACGCATTTATTCTATCGACTTATTTGTGTGAAATCTTATATACGCATTTATTCTATCTGACTTATTTGTAAATGTGAACTCGTGAAATCTCAATTCTCCAGCAGCAGTCGTCTTTGTTGTAAACTAATTCAAATCAAGCGCTCTTTGGTGACGTGGATGATTACGTTACCGTTGCTCATCTGTCCATCATCGTATAAAGCCCGCCCTGACAATTTGATTGGTCCGAACAATTTTTGTTCGGGCATAATAGCTCCTCAACGGAGCGAGTCCAGACCGAACTTCCCGACCAAAAAATTTTGTGGGCGGGGTTCGGGCTGGCACCCAGGCTACAAAATAGTGGATTCATCAATAAATAATTGTTCATGGCATATAATACAGTTTTTTGATGCTCATCACTGTTTATCATTCTTTAGGAAAAAATAACAAAATAAAAAAAGTATCCTGAAACTTCTGAAATTTGGTTGAGTTGACACAGAATGACCCTATAGATGATTTTACATGTAAATAAACCTCTCATATCTATCTATGTATCTATCTATCTATCTATCTATCAATGAAATGTTGTACCTCAGATCAGTTGATGTGTGTTTTCCCTCGAATTTCATTGGCTGATCCATAGACGCGTCACTCTTCATGGACACACAGCTGGACTCTGGTGAGACTGATCTGTCACCCTTAAGCTGACTTTAACAGAATAGAAGCAAAAGAACAGAGACAAGAATTATTAGATTATATTACAGCACATGTAGATAAACCTCATATAGAGAATGAATCCATCCACTCATATTTTACAATTGGTTTTAAATCTGTTGTTGTGTTTGCGTTTCCCAATAAGTGATGTAGTTGTGTTAGTTTGGTTGAGTTTGACAGTATTGTTCTGGTCCAGATTATCAGTGTTTTGTGGTTCAGTAGATGTTAGTGAAACATCAGGACTGAAGCTCTGGATCAGCTGTGAGAGGAGACCTGATCCTGTGCTCGACTCCTGCTATTGCAGCGCTTAATAATAGTGTGAGTCTCTGAGTTATACATGCTTACACAATATCATCACCTATTTCTGTATTTTTATAATAAGTGGATATTTGACAAATTCTGCCATACATGCATTATTTGTGTGTGTCTGTGGTCTCTCTGTCTGTCTAAACAAAAATGTTGTACCTCAGATCAGTTGATGTGTGTTTTTCCTCGAATTTCACTGGCTGATCCATAGACGCGTCACTCTTCATGGACACACAGCTGGGCTCCGGTGAGATTGATCTGTCACCCTTAAATTTACTTTAATAGAATAGAGATAATCGAGAGAAGAATTAACTTGGCTGATTTAACATGAAAATAAATCCCACATGAGAAGGTTGTCTATTAAGACAGTGTGTTGAAGAGTGATGAGACTGTCCAAGGATAATGTCATATATCATCTAGCTGTCTACTGTATCTGTGTGTCTTTGGACAGTGTTTAAAGACCCTGAGTGACTCCAACTACTGTATATCCCGGCACCAGAATATGATAGAGACAACAGATCACTATACCAACCCTGGCAAACACACACAACACCCTGTTATGTGCAGAAAATGAGTCTTCTATAACATTAAGATCATATGAAGATTGAAGTACCTGAATCCTGGAGAAGAATCTCCATGTCTGAATGTGTGTGTGTCGTCCATGATTCATTCAGTCTTCATGGAGCTGCTCGAGTAAGAGATCAGAAACACTCATTCACACACACTCAAATACAATACATTACAAAATTATTTGCAACTTTAAAAAAGTTTTTTTTTTCCAACAATCCTGATTATGTATGTTATTAAGAAATATAAAAACAACACTAAAGTCTCATATTTGTATTCTCTTTCCATCATGACATTTTCCCCCATTATGTTATTAGTTAAAAAAAAGCTGTGATAATGATGAATTGCAAGAATATGATAAATACTTTTTATCTGGTGTGTTAGTATAAAACTAATATGAAGAATTTACAGGACAATGAAATAATTTGAGATTAAAAAACAAAAAGACCATTATACTTCTGGTTTATAAGTTGATTTTGTGATTATGTAAATTAATGTTAAAATGAAAAAACTTGCAGGTTCCCTAGTTTAATTTGATGAATCACAAAAAAAGAATATTCAGGACTTTTTTTCTGATTATTGAGGCCCAAAATGACAGATAATGATAAGCTAATGTCACTTTCCCTGCTCATGTTAACATTTTAGCATCATTTTATGTCTATAAGCAATAGAAATATCATGTCTGAGCAGACAGAGAGGGTTGAAACACGACTGGACAATGTTCTTCTTCTGGACCCACAAATACTGCAGTAAATGCACTTATAACTACAAACTGATAAAGTGGCTATAGCATGCAATATTTGTTTATTTCCTTCATAAAATGTTTCCTTTTTAAAAAAAACAAACATTTTCTTTAAATGTTTAATTAAACAGTTTAAAATCATTAACAGAATAAATTCAAACAATGTAAACTGATGTCCATGTTTGCTATTTCTAGAAAGCCCTCCTCATCTGATGTTATTCTGGTATTGAGGCAGGTTGTCACAGAACTCTTTATACTGGACTATTAGGATTTGAATAATAAGACCAAGAATTTTATTTTAAAAACTTTAACTATATTACTTTAAGTATTTCATGGTTACTTAAGGTAATGTAAGGCTTTATGCGTCTCACCTGAAGACTCACCTTGATCAGAATCAAAGGTTATAGACACAGATTCTCAAATCTCTGCATAAGCGGCTGTAAACATCACTAGACACTTTGACAATCATATTTACTGACTCAAAGAATCGTAAGTCGATAAGAATGAGGAAGTTGGGAAATCTAGTATCACTTTCATTCTCCCAGTAAATCATGGTTGCCAGATCTGCTTGAGCTCATATCATCCGTTTCATACTCAGTTCAGTTGAGAAAGGCTAGTAGTGCTCCAGTTCTGACAATGTACAAATGTAAAAACTTGATAATTGTATTATTTTCATACACAGTTCATACACATGAAATTGTGTCTGTTCGAATCGAAAAGCATAAGCTCTGCAATATCTGTCTTTAAATCAGCTCTTGTATCTCCTCTCTGAATGATTCACAGACATGACTCTAGTCTTTAAATCAGCTCTTGTATCTCCTCTCTGAATGATTCACAGACATGACTCTAGTCTTTAAATCAGCTCTTGTATCTCCTCTCTGAATGATTCACAGACATGACTCTAGTTTTCATTCCAAAGTGCAGGAGAAATATTATTTATAATTCGGTTAACATATATTATATTTTTACATATAAACTTGTGCATTTTTAAATGTTTCATAAAAGTGCAAAATGTCACACAAAAACTAGGAAAGCAATGTTTTATTTTGTGTGCAGCATTTTCTGTGTACAGTTCTTCTAATTCAACATGACATTTAAAATACAGTCATTCTTTTATTTTTTATTTATTTTTTTATTATGGTTAAAAACATTAGAAAAATGGACACAAAACTAAATGGACCAAATGGAGACTGATGAATATTAGAGTGATGAAGGCATTATGAGTTTAAGATATTGTATTTTAATAAATGAACGAATAAGATCTGCTCATACCAAGTCAAAACTTTAAAGTTATTAATAATAACATTACAATTACAAAATACCAAGACATGTCAGCAAATTGAGTTGCTATTTTCGTTCTTACTGTAGTTCTTACTGTAGTGAATTGATGGCAGATAAAGATGGTGATTTTGAGGGATCAGTCCTTATGAACTTTTAATTAATACTTTAAATTTTTACACAATTAATTATTTTCTGATTTTTTTACATTTAAAAAAAAAGGTGCTGCATGTTAGATGTATTTTTAAGAGTATAAAGTATAATTTATAAATAAATGTAAATATTTTCCACCTTGTGGTTATGATGATGAATCCAGTGTGTTTGTGGACATGAAGCAGTAATTAGCTGTGTCCCAATGTGAAGGCTGGATCCTTCGAAGGACGCACCATGTAGCCTTCCTAGGATTTCCTAATTGTGCAACCAGGTGTTCCCGATCACCGCTCCTGGCGCCAAGCAACAGTGCGAGAGGACAGCTGCTATCCTGATCATTCATTTTGATATCTGAATAAACAGCTATGGAGCCAGAATTGGCTATTGTCATTTTTATGTTTTATATTTTACTGGAGGACATGGTGAGGATTTTTTAGCCCTGGCACTGCCGGGTCATGTATTTTCGGTTTAGCCCTGTTTGAATATAAAACCCAATTGAATATAAAAAAGTCCAGTATTTCTCCCGCTCGTCATTGCAGCTGTCACGGTTGCCAGGCGACAAGAGCAATCCTTCGTAGGCTAGACCGGTCCGAGCGCGTCAGATGCGCCCTTTGATATGGGACGGCCGCTGCTGTACTTAGCAACAATTTGTTAAACTGTATCAAATGCATTTCTTGAATAAAGAAACATTTCAGTAAGCATTCCTATTTAGAAAAAAATCCTAAAAGTATAACTGCTAGTGGCAGGTGCACCTAGGGCTAGCTAGCATGTTAGCTTAGCACACCATCAATACACGACAATTTATGAGATTAAAACCATGTTTGTGCTCCAAACTTACTTTATAACGCACGCAAGTCGAGTGTTTTAAATAATCTTCTGTGATCTAATTTGGCTTCAGATAAAAACAATCAGACAGAAAATATACTATTGTATAGTGTTCTGCACAATGAGAAAGTCTATATCGATTAGCATTACATTATAAATATAATCTAGGCTATTATTGGGTCATTCTATGAAAATGTCCATTTTTCTGTCCCTAGCCTTTACAGAAATATTACACTTAAAAAACACGTTAGGGTTACAATTTCTTTACATTTTAAAATAAAACAATATGTTATTTGAACAATTACACCTTCTTGAGCCATCAATGTGGCAATATTTGATTTTTATTAATTATATAGAATTTCAAGCACCACAGAAGTGCTCGTCCCCACAGTCATGTACAGAGGGGGAAATGCTTTATTTTGAGGTCAATAACAGATTTTTACACCATTTAAAATACAATTATGTATACATAACTATCAAATATATTATGTAAATGATATATATATATAAAAAATGCAGAATAAATATTATTAAATTTATAATGAAATTAGTGGTCCCCTGGAGTTGTGTCACTGGTGTTACCGTTAAACAAAAATCTCTTATTTTGAAATAAAAATCACACTGATGACATCACTCGACTTTCTTCTTCCAATTTCCTGGATATCTATGAAGAAAAGCCCATGGTAGATCCACTGGCTCTTGTCAGTTAGCAGAAATCTTCTCATTTATCTCGTGATTTCATATGAAGCTTTTAGTTGAAGTCACTGGTATGACCTACTTTACTGTTGGGTAATTGTAAAAAAACTAGAATACAAATGGATTAAACTACTTAATTTAGTTAGTATACCATTATTGACAACATGTGGTTTGTTACCTTGCAGCAGCCATTTTGTAAAATTAATTTTTCATGAAAATTGTCACTGGTGTTACTGTCACTGGTGTCACCTTTCTTATGGGTAACACCAGTGACTTCCATTTAACTTTATTGTGTCACTGGTGTTACTGTCTTTTTTTTCTGTCACATTAATGCAATGTCACATGTGACATAGTAATATTGTTACATCCATTTAATTATGCTACTCAAAAGTTAAGATTTAAAGGATTGCATCATTACTTGATTTTAACTGGTTTTCAAATATTTTCATTGTTATAGCACATAGATGGTAGCGCAGATGAACTTCAATCAAGCACACTTTTAACAAACCCGATTAAAATAAATAAAACATAATCTCCTTATTTGTTGCATTATTATTATTTTTCGCTAACTCTGTCTACATGTGCTGAAAAAAAAGTGAAATAATATTTCATAAAAACCTTTAATATTGCCAAAGAAGTAAGGTAACACCAGTGACAAAAAATGGTACATGCGGTCTTTAAATAAATGTACAAAAAATATAAAAAATCATTAAGCTGTCATTTATGCGTATTCATAAAGTCAAAGGGTAATCTAATAATGTGGTGTAAGTTTAAATGTTAGAAAAAGAAATCAATTTTAAGACATTTTGCCATACCAAAAGTGGACGTTTCTGTAGAATGACCCTTTTATGGAAATACCTGACATGGCTTGAAAAACACAGGTAACTCAAATATCATTGCAATCATGTTTATTGTCTTCAAAACATCTTTATCTGCATGTTACAGCGCGATCTCTGTAGCTTTGTGTGTATCAGTGACGTCCTGGAATGTCACATGATTGGCTCTTCTTCATGTTCCATATATGGACTATTATTGTGCATGTAGCGCCCTCAGGCTGCTGGTATGAATTGAAAACACAGTATCAGAGTATACATCGACGCATTTGGGTATAATTTCAATAAATATTATTCCTGTCTATAGAAATCTGATGTAAACCTATGAGAATATATCAATATTTCTCTAAATCTTCACATTTTTGAGCTAAAGCCCTGAAGGACGTTGTTTTGTGTATCGCTGTCATGACGACAGCACGGAGTTTTTTATGAATGAAAGCGGCTGACGCGCATAATTCATATTAACCCTTTCACGCATAGTGGTCACTACAGTGGACAGCTATTAAAAATGCATTTTCTTGAATTTGCACGGGTTTTTATGGCAAAGTTGCACATCAATCTCTTCATTGGACCCTTGTGCATCATCCTATAAATTGCAATCAAGTGGCAAGCCTTTGTGTTTCGATTTTTCCCCCCTCCAAACTAAGATGGCCAAGGGTCAGTCAGACATGCCAAGTTGCTCCAGAATATCCACCCATTCCTTCGAATCTAGGAGACTCTTGGAGGTAAAAAAAATATTGCAGCATCAAGCAATATCTAATGAGTCATATCACAGTAAAATTTTCCAAGTTTTGATTTTAGATTGAGAGAAAACTCTGATTAATCACATGTCCACTGTAGTGGACGTCATGCATCAACTGCTATATTTCAGCTACAATTCATAATTATAATGTGAATATTGTTTTTGAAATTTAAAACTTAAAAACTTAATCTGCAGTGACTTTTTTACTGTAAATAAATGTACTTGTATTATTAGAAAGTAATTTTCATTGACATTGAAAAAAGTCATGTGATTACATATTATGTATGACACTTGTAATGCATTACTTTATTTGTTAGATCAAAAAGTAATCTGATTTCATAATGCACGTTATTGTAATGTGTTTTTTTACTCATAACATCAAAAAGTAATCTGATTACGTAATGCATGTTACTTGTAATGTGTTTCTTTACTCATAACATCAAAAAGTAATCTGATTACATAATGCATGTTACTTGTAATGCGTTTCCTTACTCATAACATCAAAAAGTAATCTGATTATGTAATATGCATTATTTTAATGCATTTCTTTACTCATAACATCACAAAGTAATCTGATTATGTAATGCATGTTACTTGTAATGCGTTTCTTTACTTGTTACATAAAAAAGTAATCTGATTAGGTAATGCACATTACTTGTAGTTAATTACCTGTTAGATCAAAAAGTAATCTGATCAGGTAATGCATGTTACTTGTAACACATTACTTTACTTGTAACATCAAAAAAGTAATCTGAATGGGTCATGCATGTTAGTTGTAGTGCGTTACCCCCAACACTGATCATTTCAGATGAGATTGAAAAAACGTATCGCTAGGTTTTCTCAGAGGAGGGCTATGATAGAAATGTGCATGTCCATCTTGAACATAATCAGAATTATCAGCTAATAAGGGTAAATCTCCATACTCTGGTGCACTGGAGGGAGCATCTGAGTGGTTTCCACAGTTGTACCTTGACAGACTGTAGAAAAATCTGATGGAATCACGTCCTCATGTTCTGATATCAAAGATACGCGAAGTGCAACTTGTATGAAGTTGTATGAAGCCTTTGCAATATTTTGCATTTAGATTTTTTGTATATATTTTATAGTTTTCACATGATTTGATATAATTGTATTGATTAGTTCGTTAAATTCACATACTTTATGTGTTTGATTATTGTCTTATATTAAATCTAGTATATCTTAAGTTTAAACCAAATGCATGCTGTCCACTCAAGTGGACATCTGAAGATCTCTTTGAAAAATTTGTAAAAAAATAAAATAAAAATCAATTCTTGTTTTTCATGCCCTAAGAGCAATAAAAACACATAGGAAAAAAAATCCTGACTGAGGATATCATAATTCATGCATGAAAGGGTTAAAGGTATCGACTCATTTTTTCATTTCATAACTCCTGACACAAATTAAGACATAACTGTCGCTATAAGTTTCTCAGAATACAACAGTGGTCAAATACTGAAACTTGAGTCTTATATCTTTTTAATGATGTATAGTTTGTCAAGGTATAACATTAAATCTGATAGTAACTTTGAACTATATAAAAAAAAAACGCTTCAGTGCGTCCGCGCACTGGCAACTGTTAACAGGTTAAATGAGCATTTAAACTGCAATTAATTAGCCAATAAGGGAAACCAATACATAAAATCGTATTGCGTGATCGTGACATGATTGTTGACATGAGATAGCTGCTAACCATATTGCGATGTGTCTGCTAGGCCCTATTACGTTATTAGCCTGTCGTTACAACATGCTTTATGTGAACATTCGTTGCTATTAAGCTGGTTTTTACGTCTGAAGCTAATGGGGGAATTTAGTTTCTAGTTAAACGCAAAGTTAAACTGTAAAAATGACTTTTTACACATTGACAGTAAGGCTTATTGCATAATGTGTATGCTCGATAACACTTCACTGAAGCCATATCATAGGCCTAACTATTTTTGCTTGGAGTGAGATTTGTTTTCATTGGGGGGATGTAATTTTTTTTATCTTGCATCACAAAAAGTATATTGTGATTGTCAAAACATTTTAGTAACTAAACTGAATTTTATTAGGTTTAGTGACGTTACAATGTTTATGGTACAATTTCTGGTAAGCTACGTTTTTTTTTATTATTGCTTGCAACAAATTTCACGATTTCAATTCAATTAAATTATTGTGATTTGATTTAATATTGACTCATTTGGATAAATATTAGGTACACAAGATAGGCGTTCATTTTTCTCAAGAAAAAAAACCCTCACCTAATGCTGTAAACATACAGAGAGCCCTATCAGCTGGTAGTAGGCTATTATTTAAGGTTAAATATAACTCAAATTAAATATAATGCGAATATAATATAAATATAATCAAATTATATATAAAAATATAATAAATACGTAATACAGTAGACATATTATTTAGCAAAATACTCTCTATAGCTCTTTTTTCTAGCCAACTAACGTGCTATAGCCCATATTATGGTCATTAAACGGCTTTTCTGAGGTAAATGTTGTGTGACATAATTGTTCTCCAGCTGTGTTATTGACCCTTTCCGCGGATGAAAAACTCTGATTGATCAATATCATGTTTGAGGAATATACATTTCGGTAAGTTGTACTGTTTCTTTCAACATTGTTCATTCGTGTTTATACTATTAGCTAGTAGAGATGATCGGGTCACGTGCGCTAGGGATCTGTCACGTCACATTTACAAGCGCCAAAACAGTGTTTATTGTTTGAATTTCGTAATAAAATGGACAGAATCTGAGAGCTGAGATTTGTTTTACATCATAAGTAACTGCTCTGTCTAGTTTGGCGGTCTCCGTGTCCTCTTTGCTTCGCGATTTTTCTGTGCGTGAGAAAATGGATGTGTGTCGTGAGAGCGTGTGAAAGTGTCAATTGCATGAGTCTCACGGTGAATGCGTAGAGTTGGCAGCTCTGCAAACATCACTTGATACTTGGAAGACTTTCATTTTCGCAGCACAATATGTTCAATCAACTTTACTAAAACTACTTTTGGCATATATAATTATATCAACTTTATTAAAATGACATTTGGCATTTCTATAACTTGTATAACTTGGCACTGTATGTCAGTAGATGTATATGAAGAGTTGAAACGCTTTGGTTTTATTTTTTGTTTTTTCACTATAACGGAAAAAGGCAAGGCAAAGATTTGTTTAACAACATATATCTTTACTAAGGGAGATGCAGGAGTTCAGCAATAGACAGTATAAGAAATGAACACAGCGACCCCATAGATTTTAAAGGGATACTTCACCTCTGGGAAGATGAATGTGTATTTAAAATAGGTAATTTAAGTAGAAGAAATGTGAAGAAATTTTTGAATTTGGAGCTTTCTAGACTGAGAAAAGCCAGAAAATGTATTGTTGGCTTATGTGGATGAAAGACAACAACTCCCAGAATGCACTTGCTTCGCTGCCTTAGGAGGCCACGCCTACCGGTAAGAGTGCGCAGTTGTAAACAACAAAGCTAGCCTACGTGATGAGTTTGCGAGGGATTTAGAGATCGTCCAAAATGTCCGGGATTCGGCTTTTGCGTTCTACAGTCGCCATTCATCATGTTTACTGTGGCGAGCAGGACGAGGCTGACGGCCGCGGGAGAACAGCGCGAGGCCGGTGGCGTGATTACTGAGACGCGCCGGGTCTCGCATCTCTCACGGAGGAGTGGAAATTTTTCTTAGCAATGGTCAAACGCTCATCAACCGATCACTTGTTTAGCGTTCATGTAAACACTATACATTCAAATTCACCAATCGGAATGAATTCAGTTAGATTGAAAGGTGTGCATGTAAACACTGAATGGCGACCGCAGAAAGCAAAAGCTGAATCCCGGACATTTTGAACGATCTCGCCCGCCGGACAAGTCCGGGAAAAGGAGGATGGTTACTTACTCAGCTTTCTCCTACTATTCA
Source organism: Rutilus rutilus (assembly GCF_951802725.1). Taxonomy (NCBI): domain Eukaryota; kingdom Metazoa; phylum Chordata; class Actinopteri; order Cypriniformes; family Leuciscidae; genus Rutilus; species Rutilus rutilus. The sequence continues at coordinate 42,544,625 of NC_140216.1, read as the reverse complement.
GCTTTCTCCACAGAACAAGAGCCTGCTAGCTTAGCTTCCAAAGAAAGACTGACTGTGTGTACATTCTGTGAGTGAGATCCCACCCTGTATGGGCGGGCTGAAAACATGCGGAACAACGCCATCTACTGGCTGTAGTCTTTAGCCTCTGTCCAGAAAATCCTCCGATGACGCAAAATGACGATTTTTGCGTCATCGGAGGATTTTTTCCAGACAAAAAATACATAAATCTCTTGTCTCAGGGGGATATGAGGGTGGAAAGCATGGTAATTCTAAAATACTACAGGTTTTCTACTAATACAAAGCTTAATGCTAAATCCTGAAGTAACCCTTTAATGGAGAAAAGTGAAGTCAATTAGAAGCACTCTCTTCCTGATGGTCGAGCGAACTGTGCAGACTCACACTGAGCTTGACGACGTAGATGTGACGTGAGCAGCCCGTCTGTCTTCTAGTAGCTGTGCCGAGAGAAATCTGAATCATTCCCTTCCGAATCTTGCAGAGACGGAGAGCGTGAGTAGGAGCTGTCCATGAGCTAGGAGCAGGAGCAACTTTATGATTCTCTATGGGCTTCTCCCTTGACTTCATCGGACTTTATGCCTCCACGTCCCCCTGATTAACTGCGAGCTTCTCCTGCTGTCCATACGGTAATCTCTCTACTGTACGACAGAGAGTCGCGTGGTTATGACGCAATCGTTAGCATATTTTTACAAAAACTGCTTCTACAGGGCCATAACGTAAGATACAAGGTAATGGAGCCTTTTATACATTGTCGTGTTTCTTTAGAAATAAATAATGGACAAATGGAGTCTTTAAACGCCTCAGATGTAAAGTTATTCGCTGTAAAAGTGACGCCAAAATGAATGGGAGTCAATGGAATGCTAACAGCAGGTGAAGGCTTGCCAATGGCGGCCCCCAGGGAAGGTTTAGATTTAGATTTAAAGCTACAGAGCACTATGTATAACCATCACAAACAACCATTCAAATGTCTCTTTTAATGTCATTTCAAACATCAAAAGGGTAAAGAAAATTAACTCTCGTCTTTCATGTTCTTCCTTTTGTTAATATTCTGTTATTGAACACGACATAGAGACAGTGCAGTCGAGCGATAGTGTCCCCCTGAACCATGTCATCCAGGCATATCGAGCCCCGGGACAAAACATCATCTACAGAAAGAGAAAACATCCCAACATCACTATCAGCATCAGAGAAGCTCAGAGCCGCAGTATCAGCTGATGACACATGGTGGCGCTGTTCTACAGCAAAACACATCAGCATTAAAATACACAGAGGAGGACAGAAACACTGGAGCTGACAGCCAGTCCAGCATTAAAGAAATATTATGTTTCACTCAGATATTTTTCAGCAGCTTCAACTCTGTTTGAGAGCTCAAGATTGCAGGAACAGGCCAATGATGAACTGGACAGAGAGAGAGAGAGAGTCCTGCGGTCAGTGTGTGATAGTGACGCTTGTTCTTACCGTTATAATGGAGTCTGGGTTTGGAGAAACACATGAGGAAATAAACAAACAAACTATGAGCATATAGGACAGTCAAATCTAAAATAATCATATTTTTCACATTTATTTCACCCTGTGTTTAATAATGTAGATCAGTTGAGAAAAATCTAATCTATTTATTTGCTCTTGTACATTAAGAGCACATTGCTATAATAACATGGACACTCAAACCCCATCTATGTTCCTGGTAGCAAATTCCTCTTAAACATCATTAAGAAACTGAAGGAATGGAGGAGAACATTTTCCACTAGAACTGCTTGTAAACTGGTCAGGATCACAGAACTAAAGGCCCAAATCACTGCTAAGGATCTGCAGAAGAATGAACTGCACAGGAGTCGAGCTGCACCGGTATTGATCACACACACATCATCTGCATGTAAGAGTCATCAGAAAGAAACCTGACCTGTGATCTCATCACTAAACCCAATGTCTGAGGTCTGCAAAAACACTTCCATAAGCCAGAGTCCTTTTGGGATGAAGTACTGTGGTCTGATGAAGTTACAACTCAACTTGTTGGCTACAATCTCCAAAGGTGTGTTTGGAGAAAAAGGGAGAAGAATGTGAAGAAAAGATCATCTTGCTGACTGTTAAACATGGCGGTGGATCTGTGATGCTTCGGGGTTTGTGCGGCTGCCAGTGGAACATGAAATATTGTAAAGCGAGAGAAGAACAGATTCTGCTAAACACCAAAAAACCCTGGAAGCTGAAATCCCACAGTCAGTGAAGAAACTGAATCTGAAGAGAGGTTGGGGGATTCATACGCCAAACATACTTCACCATCAACCTTCTCAAGAATTAAGACTTCATTTATTTGACCACAAATACAGTAAACACAGTAATAAGGTGAAATAATTTTACAATTTAAAATAATGGTTTTGTATTTTATTATATTTTTAAATATAACTCATTCCTGTGATCAAAGCTGAATTTTCAGCATCGGTCTTCAGTGTCACATGATCCTGATTCACTGCTGATTTGCTGCTCAAGATTTCTCATTATTATCAATGTTGAAAACATTTGTGCCGCTTCATGTGTTTTCGGGATTCTTTAATGAATAGAAAGTTCAAAAGATCAGTATTTGAAAATCTAAATTTAAAATAAAATTTGGTATATTTTTAATGTCGTTCCTTTCAGTTTTGATCAATTTAAAGCATCTTTGCTGAATAGAAGTATTAATTGCTTTATAAAGACATCTTTCTGACCCCAAACTTTTGAACGGTAGTTTTAGAAAGGATCTCAGCATCAGAACAGGAGACAGGGATGTGGATGGATGTGGATCAGAACAGGAGACAGGGATGTGCATCAGAACAGGAGACAGGGATGTGGATCAGAACAGGAGACAGGGATGTGCATCAGAACAGGAGACAGAGATGTGCATCAGAACAGGAGACAGGGATGTGCATCAGAACAGGAGACAGAGATGTGGATCAGAACAGGAGACAGGGATGTGGATCAGAACAGGAGACAGGGATGTGGATCAGAACAGGAGACAGGGATGTGCATCAGAACAGGAGACAGGGATGTGGATCAGAACAGGAGACAGGGATGTGCATCAGAACAGGAGACAGGGATGTGCATCAGAACAGGAGACAGGGATGTGGATCAGAACAGGAGACAGGGATGTGGATCAGAACAGGAGACAGGGATGTGCATCAGAACAGGAGACAGAGATGTGCATCAGAACAGGAGACAGGGATGTGGATCAGAACAGGAGACAGGGATGTGCATCAGAACAGGAGACAGGGATGTGCATCAGAACAGGAGACAGGGATGTGGATCAGAACAGGAGACAGGGATGTGGATCAGAACAGGAGACAGGGATGTGCATCAGAACAGGAGACAGGGATGTGGATCAGAACAGGAGACAGGGATGTGCATCAGAACAGGAGACAGAGATGTGCATCAGAACAGGAGACAGGGATGTGCATCAGAACAGGAGACAGAGATGTGGATCAGAACAGGAGACAGGGATGTGGATCAGAACAGGAGACAGGGATGTGGATCAGAACAGGAGACAGGGATGTGCATCAGAACAGGAGACAGGGATGTGGATCAGAACAGGAGACAGGGATGTGCATCAGAACAGGAGACAGGGATGTGCATCAGAACAGGAGACAGGGATGTGGATCAGAACAGGAGACAGGGATGTGGATCAGAACAGGAGACAGGGATGTGCATCAGAACAGGAGACAGGGATGTGGATCAGAACAGGAGACAGGGATGTGCATCAGAACAGGAGACAGGGATGTGGATCAGAACAGGAGACAGGGATGTGCATCAGAACAGGAGACAGGGATGTGCATCAGAACAGGAGACAGGGATGTGGATCAGAACAGGAGACAGGGATGTGGATCAGAACAGGAGACAGGGATGTGCATCAGAACAGGAGACAGGGATGTGGATCAGAACAGGAGACAGGGATGTGGATCAGAACAGGAGACAGGGATGTGCATCAGAACAGGAGACAGGGATGTGGATCAGAACAGGAGACAGGGATGTGCATCAGAACAGGAGACAGGGATGTGCATCAGAACAGGAGACAGGGATGTGGATCAGAACAGGAGACAGGGATGTGGATCAGAACAGGAGACAGGGATGTGGATCAGAACAGGAGACAGGGATGTGGATCAGAACAGGAGACAGGGATGTGGATCAGAACAGGAGACAGGGATGTGGATCAGAACAGGAGACAGGGATGTGGATCAGAACAGGAGACAGGGATGTGGATCAGAACAGGAGACAGGGATGTGGATCAGAACAGGAGACAGGGATGTGGATCAGAACAGGAGACAGGGATGTGCATCAGAACAGGAGACAGGGATGTGGATCAGAACAGGAGACAGGGATGTGGATCAGAACAGGAGACAGGGATGTGGATCAGAACAGGAGACAGGGATGTGCATCAGAACAGGAGACAGGGATGTGCATCAGAACAGGAGACAGGGATGTGGATCAGAACAGGAGACAGGGATGTGGATCAGAACAGGAGACAGGGATGTGGATCAGAACAGGAGACAGGGATGTGGATCAGAACAGGAGACAGGGATGTGGATCAGAACAGGAGACAGGGATGTGGATCAGAACAGGAGACAGGGATGTGGATCAGAACAGGAGACAGGGATGTGCATCAGAACAGGAGACAGGGATGTGGATCAGAACAGGAGACAGGGATGTGCATCAGAACAGGAGACAGGGATGTGGATCAGAACAGGAGACAGGGATGTGGATCAGAACAGGAGACAGGGATGTGGATCAGAACAGGAGACAGGGATGTGCATCAGAACAGGAGACAGGGATGTGGATCAGAACAGGAGACAGGGATGTGCATCAGAACAGGAGACAGGGATGTGGATCAGAACAGGAGACAGGGATGTGGATCAGAACAGGAGACAGGGATGTGGATCAGAACAGGAGACAGGGATGTGGATCAGAACAGGAGACAGGGATGTGGATCAGAACAGGAGACAGGGATGTGGATCAGAACAGGAGACAGGGATGTGAAAACTGATGCATTATAACAAAAGTTTGTATGTAGTAAACATCATGTTTAATCAGTTAGGCTGTGAGTGTCATCCTTTGGTCTAACCTATTCTAGTATCCAGTGACAGAACTGAAATGTCATATTTATCACTGAATTCAGTGTAGTAATATAATTCACAAATAAGATAAGATACAAGCACTGATTGTGTTTGTGGGCTTGAGAATGAAACATCAATTTAAAATCTCAGTGTAGAAAAATATTCCGGCCTGATTTAGAACATTTTATGAGAATGAAAATTTTCATCATAATATATGACATATAATTTTGCTTCATATCACTACTCATCATTATCTTACCACAATGAAGGTATTTATAGCATTTCAAATATTTAACTTACTTCCTTGTTAACTGATAATGACTGAGTGTGAACTAGCAGAAATATAATAAATATTGGAATAAAAAAAACCAACATTTTCTCATGTACATTTTTAGATGTTTTATGATCATGTTTAATCAGATTCTCATAACAGGGATTTGCACTGGGTATATTTTGTAAATGTTTATTGATATTATGTGATTATGTGATATTATACACACTATATTTATGTGATATTATACACACACTCAGATTGCCTTTAAAAGTTCAATCCAGTACTGTGATGTAGAAACAGGAATTATAAAATACAGAATTATATTCAGTTCAAACTGAAGGAAGCAGAATTACAGACACTGACATGGTCTTACACACACAGCTGTTTCTTCATACAGACACTTGAATCAGTTAAACGTCACGACTGAAAGATTAACTCTTTCTCTCCCAGCGTTTCATTTTCACAAAACTTTCATGGCCCCATAATACTTTATTGTATGAATATCTGAATATGCAACATAAAAAAAAGAAAAAGAACAGACCCTCTGTCTTTAAACAACAACAAAAACGTTTTATTCTAGCATCATACTTTTCTTTCTTTTACCAACCCTTGAATGTGGGTAAGTTTTCTAAAAACGGTAACATTTTGAACAAAAAGCTGAGAAAAACAAAGTTTGTTTCGACTGTACAGCAGATCCAGAAGAAAATAGTGTCATAGTCCAGCTTAAGTAAGTTCAGTGTTGTAAAAAAAAAGAATTAATTTAGTTCATTTATCTATACAGCTGCTCTGGAGAAAAAAGTGATGTCATCGCCCAGCTCAGTTCAGTTCTTATATAATGGTGTCAATGCAGATCAATAATATTGTTGAATATTAAGTGTCCTCAACTAAGCAAGCCAGAGGCGACAGTGGCAGGAACTCAAACTCCATCAGTGACAGAATGGAGAAGAAAACCTTGGCAGAAACCAGACTCAGTCACTCAGTTCTCCTCTGACCAACGAGCGAACAGTGTATGATTATGATTCAGGCATTACAGGTCAGAAGTCAGATTGGATCTGAACATTCAGAATATTTATCCAGTTCCATCTGGTTGAAGGTTTCCTTGTTTGACTTTGGATGAAGGATTGGATCATTCTGTGAAGTTACACACACATGTGTGTGTGATGATCACTGTGGGTTTGTGTCTGTTGATTCTGTTGAATGTGATTGTGTCTGTAGAGGCTCTTTATTCTCCATCAGCTGATCCAGAGAAGGTCAGACTAACATCTAAAACCTGTAAGTAAAACACAGACAGTCAAATGTGTGTGGCATTATTGCATTATCAACTTTAGACCAACTAAAAGAAACTACTTGGATGATTAAGTGAGAGATTATAATATAATACTGCGATAAACGATTGTTAAAGCTCTTTTTAAACATTCAGATTAAGATTTTGCATCTAAATCACCATGAATGATGACCCTTGACCCTTATCTATAACCCTGTATGACTGTCCTCTTTCTGTGTCACTGGGTCAGTTTTATTTATTATAAAGAAAGTAGAGATAAATATTTACCATTATCTTCTATTGAAATTGACATTCTCTCAAAATACATCATTTACGGTTAAAAAGACAATGATAAAAGCAAAATATTGAATTGTTTTGAAATAAAAAGAAACTTACTTGTTACTATAAACTATTATAAAAAAAAAATGAATCAAACTCTTATTAAACATGTTTATAGTGTGTAATTCACCATCGCAAGGAAAGTAAACTAAGAAACTAAATTAACTTTCAATTAAAATATGAACAGTTGTAATCATCACTACTCACAGAAGCGTCTCCAGTTTATAATGAGGATCCTCCTCCAGATCAGAGAGCAGCTTCACATCTGAGTAACTTAGATTATTCCCTGACAGACTCAGTTCTCTCAGGTGTGAGGGGTTTGATCTCAGAGCTGATCTCAGAGCAGCACAACCTTCATCTGTAACACCACAATACCTCAACCTGTAGAGAACAATGACACTCTTCAGTCTCTCAGTTCAGGATCTACAGCTCAGATCAGCAGAACTTCACAATCAGAGACTTAATCCACGGCACCATTAACAGGTCCAGTCTAAGGTTCAGACCCGCTTCTACAAACTGCTTGAGCGGGTTAGTTTCCATTTGATAAAAATTGCAAGAATATTAATGTTTTATTAAAGTACTCAAAAATCATCAACATATCTGTATATGAACATGGTTGTCACATCTTTACATCATTCAGGCATGTTTATACTATCATTAATATTGTAAAATTATGTCAGACACATTTTTAAGAATCTAATGAAAATAAAAGCAACATAAAAATAGTAATTTCACAGAAGATTTTTTGTATGACAATCATTATTTACCATATGAGACATTTTATACAATCTTACCCGAGTATCTCCAGTTTACAGTGAGGATCCTGCAGTAGATCAGAAAGCTGCTCGACTCCAGAATCTCCTACTTTATTCCATGACAGATCCAGTTCTCTCAGGTGTGAGGGGTTTGATCTCAGAGCTGAAGTCAGAGCAGCACAACCTTCATCTGTAACACCACAATCACACAACCTGTAGAGAACAATGACACTCTTCAGTCTCTCAGTTCAGGATCTACAGCTCAGATAAGCAGGAACTTCACAATCAGAAAGAGAGACTTAATCCACGGCACCATTAACAGGTCCAGTCTAAGGTTCAGACCCACTTCTACAAACTGCTTGAGCGGGTTAGTTTCCATTTGATAAAAATTGCAAGAATATTCAATAACACTTTATTTAACAGTGTCCTTGTTGCATATGTTACATGTACCTACCATAGTAATAACAGTAAATTATGCATAATTACATGCAACTAAACCTCAACCAAATCCTTTAAGTACAAGTAGTTGCTTAATATTACTCAGTACTTACATAATACATCATTACACTGTAACAATGACTCCTTAAAATAAAGTGTAACCGAATATTCCTTTTTTATGCAAGTACCCAAAAATCATCAATATATCTGTATATGAGCAGTTGTCACATCTTTACACCATCCAGTCATGTTTATACTATCATTAATATTGTAAAATTATTTCAGACACATTGAAAAGAATCTAGTGAAAATAAAAGTAACAGTCCCATTAGTAATTTCACAGAAGATTTTTTGTATGATAATCATTATTTACCATATGAGACATTTTATACAAACTTACCAGAGTATTTTCAGTTTACAGTGAGGATCCTGCAGTAGATCAGAAAGCTGCTCGACTCCAGAATCTCCTACTTTATTCCCTGTCAGATCCAGTTGTCTCAGGTGTGAGGGGTTTGATCTCAGAGCTGAAGTCAGAGCAGCACAACCTTCATCTGTAACACCACAATCCCTCAACCTGTAGAGAACAATGACACTCTTCAGTCTCTCAGTTCAGGAAACACTGCTATAAATGATATTATAAATATGAATTTCTCCTTAAAGGGATAGTTCACTTTGAAATACATTTTTGGTATGTTTTAACTTACCTCAAGGGCATCCAAGATGTAGGTGTCTTTGTTTCCGCAGTAGTTTCAATTTTGATATTTTTTGGTCAAACCGTTCTTGTCTGTCAGTCATATAATGCAGGTCTATGGTCACCACCTCAAAGAGCATGAGACGTCTGCGCACACGTCACACACCAGGAAGCTTGCGTGCCCTCAGATCACTTGGACGTGGTTGTGTATAAGAGGTAAAAACTATATAAATACTGTTCGTTTTCTCACACAAACCGCTCGTTTCGTGTCTTCAGCCATCAATGTGTACTTACGATGGGGAATTGTTTAATTTGGACTCTGTGCATGCTCTTTGAGGTGGTGACCATAGACCTGCATTATATGACTGACAGACAAGAATGGTTTGACCAAAAAATATCAAAATTGAAACTACTGCGGAAACAAAGACACCTACGTCTTGGATGCCCTTGAGGTAAGCTAAAACATACCAAAAATGTATTTCAAAGTAAACTATCCCTTTAACATATTTGTATATGAAAGCAGTTGTCACCTCTTCAAATCATCCAATCATGTTTATAAGCATCAAAAACTATCAAAAGTAAAATGACTTCAGAAGCTTTGGAAAGAATCCACTGAAGATTAAACATCCTTTTTAGTTACTTGGTAAACTTTTTTTGTATATATCATTTTTGTATATCATTCATTATTCACCACAGGAGAGAAACTGATGACGTTGAGACTTTTATAAAATCTTACCTCAGTTTCTCCAGTTTACAGTGAGGATCCTGCAGTAGATCAGAAATCTGCTCGACTCCTGAATCTCCTACTTTATTCCATGACAGATCCAGTTCTCTCAGGTGTGAGGGGTTTGATCTCAGAGCTGATCTCAGAGCAGCACAACCTTCATCTGTAACACCACAATCCCTCAACCTGTAGAGAACAATGACACTCTTCAGTCTCTCAGTTCAGGAAACACTGATATAAATGAAATAATACATATTCATTTCTCCTTTTACAGTATTGCTTAGGTACGAAAGCACATGCTAAACTCATAAATGGGATCATGTTTTATCAGTGTAATGATTGTTGTCAGTGTGACTTACTGAACTGATCTGGATTCTTTAACCACAGGCAGCAGCTTCTGAAGAACTTCATCTGCTGTATTTTGTGCTCCAATAAACTGTTTTAGATCAAAAACCTCCATCTTCTGCTCTGATGTCAGCAACACATAAACCAGAGCTGACCACTGTGAAGAGGAGAGTTTGGTTTCTCCTATTTCTCCAGATTTCAGATAATCTTGGATCTCCTGCATCAGAGAATCATCACCCAGTTCATTCAGACAGTGGAACAGATTGATGGATCTCTCTGGAGAGCGATTCTCCCTGATCTTCTGTTTGATGATCTGAACTGTTTCCTCTTTGTTGTAGGAGCATCTTCCAGTCTGTGTCAGTAGTTCTCGTAAGAGAGTCTGGTTGGACTCCAATGAGAGACCCAGAAGGAAACGCAGGAAAAGGTCCAGATGTCCATTCTTACTCTGTAAAGCCTCATCCACAGCTCTCTGATGCAGCTCAGATAATGAAGGATATTTCATCTGGTTTAAGATTTTAGAAAAGAAACTTTGTTTGGTTGTGTCAAACACATTTCTGTTCTCATTTGTAAAGTGAATGTGTGCATATAGAGCTGCTAGATGTTCCTGGATGCTCAGATGAACAAAGCAGAAGACTTTCCCCTGATACAAGCCCAACTCCTCTCTGAAGATCTGAGTGCACAATCCTGAGTACACTGATGCTTCTGCCTCATCAATGCCACACTCTCTCAGGTCTTCCTCATAGAAGATCAGGTTGCCTTTCACAAGCTGCTGGAAAGCCAGTTTCCCTAGTTTGAGAATCATGTCTTCATCTTTCACTCTCTTCTCATAGTCCTTCTCATGTTTGATGTTGGTCTGAATGATCAGGAAGTGTGTGTACATCTGAGTGAGAGTCTTGGGAATCTCTCCTCTCTCTGCTTCACTCAACATCTTCTCTAGAACAGTGGCTGAGATCCAGCAGAACACTGGGATGTGGCACATGATGTGGAGGCTCCTCGAGGACTTCAGGTGTGTGATGATTGTATTGGCCAGACTCTGATCACTGATTCTCTTCCTGAAGTATTCCTCCTTCTGTGGCTCATTGAAGCCTCGTACCTCTGTCACTCGATGGACACACTCAGAGGGGATGAGATCCGCTGCTGCTGGTCTGGAGGTGATCCAGATGAGAGCAGAGCGA
>NC_140216.1:42518530-42521030 GCF_951802725.1 Rutilus rutilus | reverse complement strand
AAATTAATTGTCATATTTTTCAAAACTACTGCATTGATCAACACAAAATAGGCATCATTTGAAAGCTTAGAGTCTAAACTTTACAATGAATGTAGCCATTATGATTATCTCCAAAGTAGTGCTGAGTTATTTGTTGATAAAATGAATTTTTTTTTATACATAATTTATGAGGAAGAGGAAATTATTTTGTACTGATATGTGTCAAAAACATCATACTGCTCAGATAGTCATGTGTCATATGTCATTTGAAAGGTCTCAATGAGTAGAATACAACAAGCATAATTGTTTCAGGCTTTTACTAAACTTGAGCAAGGTTTTTGTAAAATAAGCCCCTCAAGAGACCCATGGGTAAACCATATATGGATGCTGAATTTTAGACACATTTCCGCTTGTAACTTCATGAAACATGCTCCGATTGTGGAAAATGACACACCATTATTTACAGCAGATGCTTACAATTAAAATGAGTCCAAACTCAACGTAATCCATCACTCAGAACTAAAGATACTCCTCATGGAGTTCTAATACACAAAAAATACACAAACGCACGTAGCCAAGCGAGGTAGCTTAGACTTGGCCTTTTTACTCGTATCTTCATGAAACATACATCGATCATGAAAAATGACACATCGTTATTTACAGCAGGAGCTCACGATTAAGAAGAGCCCAAACTCATCAATCATATCTAAAGATATTCTTCATGGCGTTCTAACACAGAAAATACCAAAGACGCACCTAGCCAAATATATACTCATGAAGCACTCGCGTTTGGTTTTCACTTATAACTTCATGAAGCATGCACATATCGTAGAAAAATGCACATCATTATTTTCAGAAGACTCTCACGATTAAAAAGAGCCCAAACTCAGCATAATCCATCACTCATATCTAAAGTTATTCCTCGTGGAGTTGTAACACACGAAGCCACAAATGCGCACATAGACCTTTATTATAGATGTAGCACTTATGTCGCGTTCTAACTCATAACTCAATGAAGCATGCATCAATTGTGGAAAATGGCACATCATTATTTACAGCAGATTGTTAAGATTAAAAAGAGCCCAAACACACCATAATCCATCACTCAGATCTAAAGATATTCCTTATGGCGTTCTGACACAAAAAAATACCAGAGGCGCACCTATGAAGTAGCAATAGCAGTGATGCTATGTTGTTTTGATGTGACGTTTCAGCTCATAACTCAATAAAACATGCATGGATTGTGAAAAATCACAACATCTTTATTGACAGCAGACTCTCACGATTACAAAGAGCCCAAACACAACATAATCCATTGCTTTGATCACGAGATATTCCTCACGAAATGATGCATACTTGGCTAAAAAACAAGTCTCTCATCCTTCTGGGGAGCAAAGTGTTTTCCAATTTTCCCGGAACCGTCCGCGCTCGTTTTCAAATGTGGAATAACAAAAAATATGTATCATCTTAAAGCTTAGAATCTCAGCTTTTTAAAGAATCCAACCACTTCAATCAACTCTGAACAAGTGCTGACTAGTCTCTCTAAACCGGAGTGTACCGACCGCGTGCACCACCCATGGCGCCACCTAGCTGCGAAAATATTCATTATCATATTTTTCAAAAATATTGCCTTGATTCAAACAAAATTGGTGTCATTTGAAACCTTAGAGTCTGAACTTTACAGTGAATGTAGCCAATTTGAAAAACTCCTAAGTATTGCTGAGTTATTTGCTGATAAATATAAAAAAAAAATCATAATCTATAAAATACTTTTTTGTACTATGTACTGCAATGTGTCAAAAACATCATACATCTCATGAAACATTAAAAAAATCGTTGAAAATGGCACTTCATTTTTTACAGCATATTAATACAATTAAAATGAGCCCAAAATTAACTTTATCTATTGCTTTTATGATAAGATATTCTTCATGGTGAAACACTATCAAAAATGCCCATGAGGGGGCGTCAAGGTCTCAACAAAAAGGCTATCTTTTTTTTTTCTTGCTGTAACTTTTGATTACTTTATCCAATCACCACAAAATTTTATCCAGATGCAGCTCATATGTAGAGGGACTTCCCCAAAAAAGAATTTTCCTCCTACCTTATTTCCTTCCTGAGTTATACCATGCCAAACAAGAAAGATATGCATTATCATTATAAAAAATATATATATTTTTTGTCTTTTATCAGCAGTTTCTCGGCAGCAGAATGTCCAAATGTAATGTAATTTATATTTTCAAAAAATTTGAAAAGTGTTCTTTCAAACGATACCTACCTTTTGACTCTCCTTGCTATAGTTTTGAAGTTATGAGTCTGTAGTTTTGTGTATGTCACTCAGAAAACTCATTTTTTTTATTGCTTTCCAAATGTGCGAGGACTAAACAAAAAGGCTACCTTTGTTCCAAATGCTGTAACGTTTGAGTACTTTATGCGATCACCACACAATTTGATTCAGATGCAGCTCACATTTAGGGGTACTTCACCAAAAAAGAATTAATCTGCTACCATATTTCCTTCC
>NC_140216.1:42493530-42513530 GCF_951802725.1 Rutilus rutilus | reverse complement strand
TTACAGCAGATTGTTAAGATTAAAAAGAGCCCAAACACACCATAATCCATCACTCAGATCTAAAGATATTCCTTATGGCGTTCTGACACAAAAAAATACCAGAGGCGCACCTATGAAGTAGCAATAGCAGTGATGCTATGTTGTTTTGATGTGACGTTTCAGCTCATAACTCAATAAAACATGCATGGATTGTGAAAAATCACAACATCTTTATTGACAGCAGACTCTCACGATTACAAAGAGCCCAAACACAACATAATCCATTGCTTTGATCACGAGATATTCCTCACGAAATGATGCATACTTGGCTAAAAAACAAGTCTCTCATCCTTCTGGGGAGCAAAGTGTTTTCCAATTTTCCCGGAACCGTCCGCGCTCGTTTTCAAATGTGGAATAACAAAAAATATGTATCATCTTAAAGCTTAGAATCTCAGCTTTTTAAAGAATCCAACCACTTCAATCAACTCTGAACAAGTGCTGACTAGTCTCTCTAAACCGGAGTGTACCGACCGCGTGCACCACCCATGGCGCCACCTAGCTGCGAAAATATTCATTATCATATTTTTCAAAAATATTGCCTTGATTCAAACAAAATTGGTGTCATTTGAAACCTTAGAGTCTGAACTTTACAGTGAATGTAGCCAATTTGAAAAACTCCTAAGTATTGCTGAGTTATTTGCTGATAAATATAAAAAAAAAATCATAATCTATAAAATACTTTTTTTGTACTATGTACTGCAATGTGTCAAAAACATCATACATCTCATGAAACATTAAAAAAATCGTTGAAAATGGCACTTCATTTTTGTCACAGGGACCATTCACTGTTCTTCAGAATAACACATGGAGGTCGTTAAATGCCATTAAAGTGTTTATTTTAGGTTCTCCCAAGCCAGCAAAGTACAGGGGGTCACAGGTGCCAAGGCATGAAAAATTCAAAAAAAAAGAAAAAAACTTCAATATAAACCACAAGAACCTTGTATCAGGTCTGTTCCTTCAATCAAAGTACTCAGCAGATACTGCATTCACTACCAACAGTCTTAGCCCTCCTGATCACTCAATTCTGTGAGAATTTATACACCTGGGTACAACCATTTCTCACCAATAATCACCTGGGAAAGTAATTAAGACCATAAACATGTAATACATTCCAAGTAACAATAGTATGTGATCAAGTAACCAGTTCCTTCACCACACAAATTCAAATAACAGTACAAGCTTCAATAAATAAACTTCCATAGTAATTAGAGGAAATAAACATCAATGACATCAAACCAATTCCCCCTCTTTTCCCACCACACTTGGTATCTCCCACTCCCCATGATGCAACACAGTACAGGTATAAAAGCATGAGAAAAGTCCATTCCAGTCTTTTACTCAAATCAAGATGTCCGCCACCATATATGCTGATCCATGCGATAATCAACAGTTTGTAGCAAACTTTAAATGTCCTCTGAGTTAGTGCTCAGGTGGCCAGTCTGAAACACAACAGTATAGTTGTAGGTATATATTTTTGTGGCTAATCCATCTCTCCTGTTGCTGGTACTTCAAGGTAAATAAAGAGTCTTTTACAAACCAAATGTGTGTACATGTGTGTGTTGAAAGGGCTAACAAGGGGTCACAAGAGCAGAGGGTAGCTCTGTGACACTTCTCCCTCCTTCTGCAGACGACAACTGTCGTCACAAATGTCAAAGCTCCACCCCTCCATGAACCGGGGTCAAAGAACCCAGTTTAGTCTGTACCTCCTCTGGAATTCGAGACAAAAAGTCAGCTACCTTGTTCCTAGCTCCCGGGCAGTATTTCACAGTGAACTGGTAGGGCTGTAGAGAAAGAGACCATCTCGTAATCCGGGCATTAGAGTCTTTCATGCGCTCCAGCCATTGCAGAGCTCGATGGTCGGTTTCTAACACAAAGGGTCTTCCCAGCAGATAGTACCGAAGTGAATCAGTGGCCCATTTAATGGCCAAGCACTCCTGCTCCACTGTCGAATAGCGCGTTTCTCGAGGGAAGAGTTTTCGACTCAAGAATGCCACTGGCCTGCGATCTCCATCCACTTCCTGCAGTAACACCGCCCCCAGTCCGACACCAGAGGCATCCGTCTGCAGGATGAAAGGTTTCTGGAAATCCGGGCTAAGCAGAACAGAGTCTCCACATACTGCCTCTCTTAAGTCCTGGAAAGCTCGCTCACCCTGCTCCGTCCAGACAACCTTATTGGGTGCTGTGGCTCTAGTGAGATCTGTAAGCACAGAGGCCCTGGCCGAAAAGTTAGGTATAAACCTGCGATACCATCCCAACAAGCCCAGAAACGATCTCACCTGTTTCTTAGTTGTGGGGGGTTGGTAACTTCGAATGGCCTCGATCTTCTCCTGCTGTGGCCGAATGACTCCTCCTCCAATGACAAATCCCAAGTAGCTGATCTCTCTCTTGGCTATCGTACACTTCTTTGGGTTAATGGTAAGACCGGCTGCCATAATCCTCCCCAGGACTTGTCGCAGATGTTGACAGTGTTCTTCCCAGGTTTCACTGAAGATGACCACGTCATCTAGATATGCTGCAGCAAACTCTCTGGTACCTTGCAGGATCTGGTCCATTAAACGTTGGAAAGTCGCTGGCGCCCCCTGCAGGCCAAAGGGCATAACCCTGAAATGGAATAGCCCAAATGGGGTTTTAAAAGCTGTCAGTTCCTTGGCTCTGGCAGTTAAAGGGACCTGCCAGTACCCCTTACATAAGTCCACAGTGGATAGGTATTTGGCTCTGCCCAGTCTTTCCACCAATTCATCGATTCTTGGCATTGGATAAGGGTCTACCTTAGACAGGCTGTTCAATTGTCTGAAGTCAATGCAAAATCTAAGGGTTCCATCTTTCTTGGGGACTAGAACAATGGGGCTACACCACTCACTAAGGGATGGTTCAATCACACCCATGGAGAGCATAATATCTAATTCATCCTTAAGCACTGTCACCAGGCGTTCAGGAATTCGATAACTCTTCTGCCGGGCGGGAGTTGTCTCCTTAAGGATGACATCATGTAGTACCAGATTGGTACACCCAGGCTTCTCCTGGAACAGACTGGGATCCAACAGCTGCTTTACCTGGTCTCTTTGGGGTTGCTCTAGATGGGATATATCCACAGTTTGTTGGGTGGAGCTGGTTGGAAAGTACTGCTCTGTTGGTTCCTCTTTCTCCCCGACCACCCGAACGAAAAGTTGCACAGCCCCAGTCTCTTTCCTGTGATGGAATTCTTTCAACAAATTAACATGGAAGTTTTGCTTTTTCTTACCCCGTTCTGGCATTGAGATCTCGTAGGTGACTCTACCAGTTTTCCGCAAAACCTCGTAGGGTCCATGCCACTTAGCTAGCAACTTGTTCTCATTGGTGGGTAACAGCAGCAGCACTTTTTGGCCAGGCTCAAATGATCTCTCCCTTGCCCTCTTATCATACCAGACTTTCTGAGTTTGCTGGGATCTTTTTATGTTCTCCTGGGCTAATGAGGTCATCTCTTCCAGACGCTCCCTCATTTGGACCACATACTGGACCACACTGCACATACCATCTTTGGGTCCCTCCCACTGCTCTTTCATCAGGTCCAACGGTCCTCTCACCTGCCGGCCATATAAAAGTTCAAATGGGGAGAAACCTGTGGATGCTTGCGGCACCTCTCTGTAAGCAAACAACAGATAAGGTAACCATTGGTCCCAGTCAGACCCTGACTTGGAAACAAACTTGCGCAGCATGCTTTTGAGGGTTTGGTTGAAGCGTTCAACCAAGCCGTCAGTCTGGGGGTGGTACGGTGTGGTCTTAATGGCCCTGATTCCCAACAGTTGGTACACCTGTTTTAACAGCACAGACATAAAATTTGTACCCTGATCTGTTAAGATTTCGCCAGGAATCCCTACTCTGGAAAACAGCTGTACAAGACAGTTAGCTACTTGTCTAGCTTTGATGTTTCTAAGGGGAAAAGCTTCCGGGTATTTGGTGGAATAATCACAGATTACTAAAATATACCGATTCCCATTCTTACTTCTTTCCAGGGGCCCCACTATATCCATTCCCAGGCGACTAAAGGGTGTGTCAATGACCGGCAATGGTAACAAATGTGCAGGTGCAACTCTCCTTCCAGATGTCATCTGACACTCTGTACAACTACGAATAAACTCTGTGATATCCGTATACATCTTAGGCCAACTGAACCGACTTGACAACCTGGCTAACGTCTTATGCTTGCCTAAGTGTCCTGACCACGGAACAGAGTGCGCCAAAGTCATAACGGTATGGCGCATTGATTCCGGAACTACCAAGGCTTCAACCTCCCCTTTCACCTGATAGAGGATACCTTTTTTCACAATGTACTTTTCGTCCATCAAACACGATCCAACCTCCTTTCTAACACCATCTACTACAGATACCTTCTGGAACCAGTCCTGCAACGTAGGATCATTTTTCTGCATTTCAGCTATGTCTTCAGGGATTTTTATACTAAGAGGGCATTCTGGCAAAGGCAGCTCCTCAACCTGCTCTTTCACACTACCCTCAAACTTACGTTTACGCCTTTCCTTTTTAGATTTGCGTTTTTTCTCAACGGCTACCTCAAAGTCAACACCAGCAAAAGGCATCTCATTGAAATTAGCTATAGCACTCTGGGCTCGAGTTACTGCGTAACAAGGCTGAACTTTGGGTACCAAATCACAAAGAATGGGAAGATCTCTCCCTAATACTACTGCATGAGGCAACTGAGACGCTACGGCCACCTGCAAGAAAAAAGTCTGCTCCTGCACTGTTAGGTAAATCTCTGCGATCGGATACTCCTTAACTTCTCCATGTACACAGCAAACTTTAATGGCATTCTGGGTAATATATTCATCTTCAGGAACCAAGCTGTCATGTACTAAAGTCTGAGTACTACCTGTATCCACTAAGGCCTTAGCCGACTGACCATTCACAAGTACTGGCGTAAATATGTCTGTGGGGCATGTTTGTCCTGACTCATGGGCCAAAGTATGTGGTAGGTAGGGGCGAGGAACATCACAGAAAGCAGAATGTTTAACTTTCCTGGATGGACAACTGGGCTTTGTATGTCCCATCTCCCCACAATAGTAACATCTAACTTCTTGCTTATTAGTTCTATCCCCTTGCTTTCCCACAAAACTCACTTTACCTTGGCCATGACCACCCTCACCCCCAGACTTACTTGGCCATCTTTGACTTCGACCTCCAAAGCTGTGGTGGGCCTCCCGGCGTGCGGCCATGTACGTCTCTGCAAGCTTGGCTGCTTCTTCTGCTGTAGCTGGATCATGCTCCTTAATCCACACTGCCATGTCAGGGCTTATCATTCGCATAAATTGCTCCAGGATAATAAGTTCGGACAATTGCTGAATAGTACACTTCTCTGGCTTCACCCATTTTGAGAAGAGATCCTTCAATCGCACATAAAGCTCACGGGGGTTCTCGTCTGGCAGAATCTCTGATGAGCGAAACCTTTGCCGGTAGATCTCTGCATTTATCTGATACTTTTTAAGTATCGCCTCCTTAACTTTATCATAGTCCTCCGCATCATTACCATCCATGGCGACATAGGCACCACGTGCCTTACCCGTTAACAGGGGAACAAGTCTGATTGCCCAATTGGCTTGAGGCCATCTGCACGCCGTGGCCATCCTTTCAAATGTTGTCAAGAACTGCTCGATGTCATCATCTCTTGTCAAGGGATGTAATCTTGGCTCGATGCTTCCTGATGACATACCTTCTCCGGTTGGCACTGGGCTTGCAGCTGTAGACACAGCCTGACCATCCCTTTGGTCCCCTTCAGCCTGGATCTGGATCACCTGATGTTGTATTTGCTGAAATTGGTGCTGCATATTTCGCCAACGCTGGTCCTGCTTCACCATTACTTGCTCCATTCGATCATCCCGGGCGGCTTGGGACTGCAGGAGAACTTTAACCAGGCCGGCCAGCTCTGAGACAATTCCCTCTGCCGGACCCGCTGCAAGAGTAGTTACTGCATCACTCCTACTGGCAGCCACTGTTTCTTGTACCTCCGTAGAACTGGGCGGCTCCTGATCCATTCCCAACTGCGCCTCTGTGACCCCCACCCGGTCTTGTCTGGTCTTGGGTGGCATAACGATCCCACTTCTGACACCACTTGTCACAGGGACCATTCACTGTTCTTCAGAATAACACATGGAGGTCGTTAAATGCCATTAAAGTGTTTATTTTAGGTTCTCCCAAGCCAGCAAAGTACAGGGGGTCACAGGTGCCAAGGCATGAAAAATTCAAAAAAAAAGAAAAAAACTTCAATATAAACCACAAGAACCTTGTATCAGGTCTGTTCCTTCAATCAAAGTACTCAGCAGATACTGCATTCACTACCAACAGTCTTAGCCCTCCTGATCACTCAATTCTGTGAGAATTTATACACCTGGGTACAACCATTTCTCACCAATAATCACCTGGGAAAGTAATTAAGACCATAAACATGTAATACATTCCAAGTAACAATAGTATGTGATCAAGTAACCAGTTCCTTCACCACACAAATTCAAATAACAGTACAAGCTTCAATAAATAAACTTCCATAGTAATTAGAGGAAATAAACATCAATGACATCAAACCAATTCCCCCTCTTTTCCCACCACACTTGGTATCTCCCACTCCCCATGATGCAACACAGTACAGGTATAAAAGCATGAGAAAAGTCCATTCCAGTCTTTTACTCAAATCAAGATGTCCGCCACCATATATGCTGATCCATGCGATAATCAACAGTTTGTAGCAAACTTTAAATGTCCTCTGAGTTAGTGCTCAGGTGGCCAGTCTGAAACACAACAGTATAGTTGTAGGTATATATTTTTGTGGCTAATCCATCTCTCCTGTTGCTGGTACTTCAAGGTAAATAAAGAGTCTTTTACAAACCAAATGTGTGTACATGTGTGTGTTGAAAGGGCTAACAAGGGGTCACAAGAGCAGAGGGTAGCTCTGTGACAATTTTTTACAGCATATTAATACAATTAAAATGAGCCCAAAATTAACTTTATCTATTGCTTTTATGATAAGATATTCTTCATGGTGAAACACTATCAAAAATGCCCATGAGGGGGCGTCAAGGTCTCAACAAAAAGGCTATCTTTTTTTTTTCTTGCTGTAACTTTTGATTACTTTATCCAATCACCACAAAATTTTATCCAGATGCAGCTCATATGTAGAGGGACTTCCCCAAAAAAGAATTTTCCTCCTACCTTATTTCCTTCCTGAGTTATACCATGCCAAACAAGAAAGATATGCATTATCATTATAAAAAATATATATATTTTTTGTCTTTTATCAGCAGTTTCTCGGCAGCAGAATGTCCAAATGTAATGTAATTTATATTTTCAAAAAATTTGAAAAGTGTTCTTTCAAACGATACCTACCTTTTGACTCTCCTTGCTATAGTTTTGAAGTTATGAGTCTGTAGTTTTGTGTATGTCACTCAGAAAACTCATTTTTTTTATTGCTTTCCAAATGTGCGAGGACTAAACAAAAAGGCTACCTTTGTTCCAAATGCTGTAACGTTTGAGTACTTTATGCGATCACCACACAATTTGATTCAGATGCAGCTCACATTTAGGGGTACTTCACCAAAAAAGAATTAATCTGCTACCATATTTCCTTCCCAAGTTATTGCATGTCAAACAAGAGAGATATGCAAAATCATTATAAAAATTATGGTTTTTTTTTTGTATTTATCAGCAGTTTCTCGGCAGGAGAATATCCAAATGTAATGTAATTTATATTTTCAAAAAATTTCAAAAGAGTTCTATCAAACGATACCTACCTTTTGACTCTCCTTGTTATAGTTTTGAAGTTATGAGTCTTTACTTTTTTGTGTGTCACTCAGACAAAACAACTCCAAAAATGGCCTCAGGGTTTAAGGGGTTAAATATCTATCTATCTATCTATCTATCTATCTATCTATCTATCTATCTATCTATCTATCCTTATTTAAATATCTATCTATCTATCTATCTATCTATCCTTATTTAAATATCTATCTATCTATCTATCTATCTTTAATCTATCTGTCTATCCTTATTTAAATATCTATCTATCTATCTATCTATCTATCTATCTATCTATCTATCTATCTATCTATCCTTATTTAAATATCTATCTATCTATCTATCTATCTATCCTTATTTAAATATCTATCTATCTATCTATCTATCTTTAATCTATCTGTCTATCCTTATTTAAATATCTATCTATCTATCTATCTATCCTTATTTAAATATCTATCTATCTATCTATCTATCTATCCTTATTTAAATATCTATCTATCTATCTATCTATCTATCTATCTATCTATCTATCTATCCTTATTTAAATATCTATCTATCTATCTATCTATCTATCTATCTATCTATCTATCTATCTATCTATCTATCTATCTATCTATCCTAATCTATCTATCTATCTATCTAGACAGACATAAATGTTGTACCTCAGATCAGTTGATGTGTGTCTTCCTTTAAATTTCACTGGCTCCATTATAGACGCTTCACTCTTCATGGACACACAGCTGAACTCTGGTGAGTTTGATCTCATTCTGTAGAATTGACATTAATAGAGCAGAGGCATTAAAATAGAGATAATAGAATAGAGTCAAGCATTTATATGATAGATATTACATAAAGAGAAACCTCACAAAGAGAAAATCTATCTATCCATCCATCCATCCATCCATCCATCTATCTACTGTATCTGTCTATCTTTAATCTATCTGTCTATCCTTATCTATCTATCTATCTTTAATCTATCTGTCTATCTTTATTTAAATATCTATCTATCTATCTATCTATCTATCTATCTGTAATCTATCTGTCTATCCTTATTTAAATATCTATCTATCTATCTATCTATCTATCTATCTTTAATCTATCTGTCTATCCTTATTTAAATATCTATCTATCTATCTTTAATCTATCTGTCTATCTTTATTTAAATATCTATCTATCTATCTATCTATCTATCTATCTATCTATCCTTATTTAAATATCTATCTATCTATCTATCTATCTATCTATCTATCTATCTATCTATCTATCTATCTATCTATCCTTATTTAAATATCTATCTATCTATCTATCTATCTATCCTTATTTAAATATCTATCTATCTATCTATCTATCCTAATCTATCTATCTATCTATCTAGACAGACATAAATGTTGTACCTCAGATCAGTTGATGTGTGTCTTCCTTTAAATTTCACTGGCTCCATTATAGACGCTTCACTCTTCATGGACACACAGCTGAACTCTGGTGAGATTGATCTCATTCTGTAGAATTGACATTAATAGAGCAGAGGCATTAAAATAGAGATAATAGAATAGAGTCAAGCATTTATATGATAGATATTACATAAAGAGAAACCTCACAAAGAGAAAATCTATCTATCCATCCATCCATCCATCCATCCATCCATCCATCCATCTATCTACTGTATCTGTCTATCTTTAATCTATCTGTCTATCCTTATCTATCTATCTATCTTTAATCTATCTGTCTATCTTTATTTAAATATCTATCTATCTATCTATCTATCTATCTATCTATCTATCTATCTATCTTTAATCTATCTGTCTATCCTTATTTAAATATCTATCTATCTATCTATCTATCTATCTATCTATCTATCTATCTATCTATCTTTAATCTATCTGTCTATCCTTATTTAAATATCTTTCTATCTATCTTTAATCTATCTGTCTATCTTTATTTAAATATCTATCTATCTATCTATCTATATATATATCTATCTATCTATCCTTATTTAAATATCTATCTATCTATCTATCTATCTATCTATCCTTATTTAAATATCTATCTATCTATCTATCTATCTATCTATCTATCTATCTATCCTTATTTAAATATCTATCTATCTATCTATCTATCTATCTATCTATCTATCTATCTATCTATCTATCTATCTATCCTAATCTATCTATCTATCTATCTAGACAGACATAAATGTTGTACCTCAGATCAGTTGATGTGTGTCTTCCTTTAAATTTCACTGGCTCCATTATAGACGCTTCACTCTTCATGGACACACAGCTGAACTCTGGTGAGTTTGATCTCATTCTGTAGAAATGACATTAATAGAGCAGAGACATTAGAATAGAGTTAATAGAATAGAGACAAGAATTCTTATAGTCGATTTAACATGTACAGATGGTACTCAACCAGAATGCCTATTACCGCCTCGCCAGCCACCGCGGCAAAACTACCGCGGCAAAAATAAACCAGTCGAATTTGAAAGTCATTTGCGAATTGACCGCCAGGTGGCGCAAAGGGATATTGTGCAAAACAGCATTTTGCTGCATTTTTTTCAATTGCCGTAAGTGGGGTTAATGTCAATTAACAGTAAGTATGAAATACTACAACTATGGTAAACAGAATAGAACATTTTATAAGGCCAGAAAAATAGAATAACAAGTTAAAAATAGATGCGAAAGTTCGTCGAGACAAACTTTAAGTTGGCTTGAGAAAGTTTGGAGGAGAACGTTTTTTTGCTGGGCGGTTGCTAGGATGTTATGGGTGGTTGCTATGGTGTTGCTAGGGTATTTTGGGCGGTTGCTAGGGTGTTCTGGGTGGTTGCTAGGCGGTTGCTAGGGTGTTATGAGTGGTTACTAGGATGTTTTGGGTGGTTGCTAGGGTATTTTGGGTGGTTACTATGGTGTTCTGGGTGGTTGCTAGGTGGTTGCTAGGGTATTTTAGGTGGTTGCTAGGGTGTTCTGGGTGGTTGCTAGGCGGTTGCTAGGATATTTTTGGTGGTTGCTAGGGTCTTTTGGGTGGTTGCTAGGGTGTTCTGGGTGGTTGCTAGGCGGTTGCTAGGATATTTTGGGTGGTTGCTAGGCTGTTTTGGGTGGTTGCTAGGGTATTCTGGGTGGTTGCTAGGCGGTTGCTAGGATATTTTGGGTGGTTGCTAGGGTCTTTTAGGTGGTTGCTAGGCAGTTGCTAGGGTATTTTGGGTGGTTGCTAGGGTGTTCTGGGTGGTTGCTAGGCAGTTGCTAGGGTGTTCTGGGTGGTTGCTATGGTGTTGCTAGGGTGTTTTGGGTGGTTGCTAGGCGGTTGCTAGGGTGTTTTGGGTGGTTGCTATGGTCTTTTGGGTGGTTGCTAGGCGGTTGCTAGGGTATTTTGGGTGGTTACTAGGGTGTTCTGGGTGGTTGCTAAGCAGTTGCTAGGGTGTTATGGGTGGTTGCTAGGGTGTTTTGGGTGGTTGCTAAGATATTTTGGGTGGTTGCTAGGGTCTTTTGGGTGGTTGCTAGGCGGTTGCTAGGGTATTTTGGGTGGTTGCTAGGGTGTTCTGGGTGGTTGCTAGGGTATTTTGGGTGGTTGCTAGAGTGTTCTGGGTGGTTGTTAGGCAGTTGCTAGGGTGTTCTGAGTGGTTGCTATGGTGTTGCTAGGGTGTCCTAAGGTATTTTGGGTGGTTGCTAGGGTGTTCTGGGTGGTTGCTATGGTGTTGCTAGGGTGTTCTAAGGTATTTTGGGTGGTTGCTAGGGTGTTCTGGGTGGTTGCTATGGTGTAGCTAGGGTGTTCTAAGGTATTTTGGGTGGTTGCTAGGGTGTTCTGAGTGGTTGCTATGGTGTTGCTAGGGTGTTCTAAGGTATTTTGGGTGGTTGCTAGGGTGTTCTGGGTGGTTGTTAGGCAGTTGCTAGGGTGTTCTGAGTGGTTGCTATGGTGTTGCTAGGGTGTTCTAAGGTATTTTGGGTGGTTGCTAGGGTGTTCTGGGTGGTTGTTAGGCAGTTGCTAGGGTGTTCTGAGTGGTTGCTATGGTGTTGCTAGGGTGTCCTAAGGTATTTTGGGTGGTTGCTAGGGTGTTCTGAGTGGTTGCTATGGTGTTGCTATGGTGTTCTAAGGTATTTTGGGTGGTTGCTAGGGTGTTTTGGGTGGTTGCTATGGTGTTGCTAGGGTGTTCTAAGGTATTTTAGGTGGTTGCTAGGGTGTTCTGGGTGGTTGTTAGGCAGTTGCTAGGGTGTTCTGAGTGGTTGCTATGGTGTTGCTAGGGTGTTCTAAGGTATTTTGGGTGGTTGCTAGGGTGTTCTGAGTGGTTGCTATGGTGTTGCTAGGGTGTTCTAAGGTATTTTGGGTGGTTGCTAGGGTGTTCTGGGTGGTTGCTAGGCGGTTGCTAGGGTGTTCTGGGTGGTTGCTATGGTATTCAGGGCGGTTGATATGGTGTTACTAGGTGGTTGGTAGTTGTCACAGATGGTTACTATGGAGTTTTTATAGAGTTCTTAGCATGATCTTGGCATGATTTAACACTTAACTAATCGCTATTAGCATGTAGCTATTCACTGCTAGCATATGTAGCATGTTGGAAGTGCTGTTTGCTAGCATGAGTCAAAAGAGCCAAACCTCATCTCTATACGATGTTCTGATACAGAGATATAGGTCTTGCAAAACGGTTGCTAGGGTACTCAAGTTTGGTTGCTATGGAGTTGCTTGGGAGCTGGGAGCTTTAAACTTAAGAAGTTTAAATTGGTTTGAAGTTTAAAGTAGTTTGAAGTTTATGACAGAGAGATAGATAGATAAATAAGTTAGATAGATACACACACACACACACACACACACACACACACACTCACAGACTACCTCGCTCACACACTCACTCAGACACACACACACACACACACACACACACACACACACTCAGAGTTTATGAGTTTAGAGTTTATAAGTGTATAAACTGATGAGTTTATAAGTGTATGAGTTTTTGAGTTTAGAGTTTATAAGTTTAAATGAGTTTAGAGTTCAGAATTTATTAATTTATGAGTTTAAGAGTTCATAAGTCTATGAATTCATGAGTTTATTAGTTAATTAGTTATTAAATTTAAGTTAATTAGTTTATAAATGTATGAGATTAGAGTTTATTAGTTTAAATGAGTTTCATTGGCTAATATATATAGAACGGCAGTTTGGTTTAGTCTTCAAGGTATTTAGATTTGAATTTTTGTCGGTTGGCGAGTTTGAATCTGGATTTGAATTTTTTAGAACTCCCCAATGTAAGTCAATGGGAGTTTTTCCGAGTTTTGATCGTCATTTGTAGGAAAACCGTAAGTCCGATCAGTCTGAAAAGATAAAGCAACGCGAGTCAGAACAGTGTGAGTGTCTGAGCCGAGTTTGGAGTATGTAGAGTTAAAGCTCTAGGACGAGTTTCATATAGAAATTTTAGTCTCGGAATAATAATAATAAGTTTAAATAGGATTTCAATATGTTGGCTCTCTCAAGCCAACTTAAATAGAGACGATAACAATATAACCTGTATTATATTGTTAGCCTAGACGTCGGTGGGCGACAAGCCTATTCCCTGGGGAGCAGTGCGATAAAAAAACAACAACAAAAAAAACACAAAAACAAATTTAATACCACAAATAACAAAAAAAAAAAATTATGTGCAATGAAGCTGATTATTTGTACTATTCTATTGAGGAATGAGACGAATGAGAGAACACACATTGGAACGTTTGGGCATTAAGTCATGGCCGAGTGGTAGAACTTACGTTTCGATCATTTAGATGTCACAGGTTCAAATCCCGAACCAACTTGGACTCCTGTAATTTTTATATTAGCCTATTAATGCATTTTATAGCCTATTATTGATGCAGAGAGATTTGTCTAGTTCTAAAACTCAGTTACACCATAGTTTTTTGCTTATATTTATAAAATAAAATTACCAAACATTTCCATTTTACACTAAGGAACAAATATTATACAATGACTTTACTTCTGTAGCCTATAATAATTCCAATCGTAATTTCAAAAGCAGTTCTGTTAAAAAAAAAAAAAAATATATATATATATATATATATATATATATATATATATATACAGTATAATAGACCATATAAAAGATATAAAATAAAGATATGCAACAGGCACGTTTAAACGTTCATGGTTCCAGTGGCCGTAATGCATGCACGGCTTTTCAAAATGTCACAAAGCGTTTTGAGATTGTTTTGCATGAAATATTGAAGTTTATAATTAAGTGTTTTGGCACACCACGACAAGTGGCGCTATGCATTGTTCGAAAGTCGGCTTTCATCCATGTTGAATTAGTGTTCGACAAACGCGGCGGCGCGTTCATTTTGATTTATTTTTCTCTTAACAGCTAAAATAACTTAATAGGGTCATACAGATAAGAGTAGAGTAGCCTACATCGTTCAAAACTGTAAACTTTTATTCATATTAGGCTAACGACAAACATGTTTATCTATCATGTGAGCGCTTCCCAATGAGGAAAGGACAAGGAAAGGGTGAAAATCTCGTTCTAATTAAATATAGGCTAAATCGCCCTGAATTAAATTGTAAAAACAGCTCAAATAAATGTATTTGTCAATGTTGCGATATTGTTTCATTTAATCCAATCCAATCCATTTTATTTGTATAGCACATTTAAAAAAACAAAGGTTTACAAAGTGCTGAACAAGGGATAATACATAAAAGCGCATATAAACATATGTGCATACACATAAAATATAAACACATACACACCTAAAACAACATATGATCACACACTTAACATGATGAGTTAAAAGCCAGAGAAAATAAATGAGTTTTAAGACGAGATTTAAAAGATTCAAGGGTTGAGGCCAATTTGACCTGTGGAGGAAGCTCATTCCACAGTTTAGGGGCGGCAGCTGAAAAGGCGCGGTCACCCCTGGTTTTTAACCTGGTTTTGGGAGCAACCAGCTGAAGTTGCTCACTAGACCTAAGTGACCGTGAGGGGGTGTAAATCTGTAATAGGTCTGAAATATAACACAGAGCCAAACCATTTAGTGATTTAAAAACAAACGATAAGATCTTAAAATGTATTCTAAAATGGACTGGAAGCCAATGTAACGAGGCCAGGACTGAATATTTAATTATTTAAGTTCATAATTATTCTATAAATGTTATTTAGTTTAACAGCAGCACGAAGCACTGTGGTTCGAGATTTATTTGAATAAAAAAATAAACTTTATTCACAAATCGCACCCTGGTTCTAAGGATTCAAAGATCCCTGTGGAATTTAATATTGAGTTGAACATTTTGTTCACGACAACAAGTGAACATGCGTTTGAAGATTGTATTTAGTTTTGCTTGGAAAAAGCTGGCCCAAACTGAAGTAGCGTTTTAATTCTTCAATTATTGAAATAGGCCTAATTAAATGTTTAGTAATAAACATTTATGACAGAAATATTACTACATAGCCTAAATTATTTAATTCCTTCATTATCAACACTTTAATAGCCTATTGCTAATGTCTAGAATAGCGATTTAAGTGTGAATTGCAAACTCTTTGTTTTGTTTTGCAAACTCAGATAGCCTGTGGGGGGTTTGGAGAAGGCAGTGGCTTTATCGTGGGGGTGCAGGACAAGAGGTGTTAATGTTCCGTCTTTCATATGGAGAGTGTCGGATAGCCAGTCTGATGAGCAGGCAAAGGCAAAATTATTTTAAGGATAAATCTCAAAATCTCCAAAAGCCCATATGTAGGCCCTATATCTTATTAAATTATAAATATTGTAGGTTTATTGATTGTATTTAAAGGTTTTCCACACACAATTTCAATTTAGCAGATACAGAGCTCTTTAATTCGCGATCAACCTCGTTTTAAGGTGAATTCAGCAAGGCATGTTGTAGCCTATCTTTGAAGCAACAAATGCTATTTGTTACAGTTTTTTCTTTCGTGATTTGTGTGGATGACACGCAGCGACATATACAGTATTATCAGCTGTATGGTGTGTATTTACTCTGAAATTTAATTTCGAGAGAGACCCGGCGCGCGCAGTGAGGGAGACAAAAGAAACTCGCTAAAAAAAGATCCAGCGCGAGAGAGAGGCAAAGAAAAACGCCTGTTCTTAATTTATGTTGCTTTGAACTTTTTTCGTTTTGTACCGTTTAGATTTTTTTACTTAGCTGCAATTTCTTTGACAATAGAAATTTAAAATGTTGCAAGAATAAGATTCTGTGTTTCTTATTTTGCATCACAAAGGGAATAAACTCTATCGATGCCACCCTGTTTAAATAAATAAACTGTCCCGACACTTTATTCGTACCTTGAAATGTGCGATGGGTTTTCAAACTTAATTCATTTTATTTTTATTTTACATTTTCATTGTTTATTTTTTTAATTGAAAGCAATACTGTATTGAAAGTATTTCTCTGATTTGTTCGATCTGTTTTGAAAAATGTCTTCCGTTGCTATGGCCGGGTATCACTGTCAGTCATCTCAATCTCGTGAATGATTCACAAAAACAATAATTTAGCAGATTAAAGACGAGCTTCATCATCTTATCGGCTGCAGTCTTCCTTCATCAGTGTCGTCTTTGCAGCGGCTCAACTGGAATGTTGCAAATTTATGTTGTAATGTACAATTGATAATTAAACAAGATGCTTGACTTTAATAAACAGATACATATTTAAGCATCAAGAACGGAAAAACATAAACACTATTGGCTACACTGAGATTCGATCTCAGATTTTTTTTTTTTTCATTATTCAATTTAATTTCAGTAATTTCAGTAATTTTAGTATTGTGATTATGAATTCGTTCAATGTTTCATTTGAATTGATTTGCTACCAGCTTTCAATCACTCTCAATGAACCGCGGCACGGCGGCAGATTACGCAGTAGAGAATAAACTGACACTTTGCAAAGTCTGTGATTGTAGCGCCTCTTAGCGGTAAGAGGCTGCAAATACACACCCGCAATTTATAATTCTGGTTGAGTACCCAACTGTCTATAAACCTTACACCAATAATCTTGTCTAAGAGAAGCTTTGGAAATGTTGAAGGATGTGCCTAATTATATATCAGGCAAACACCCAGAACATCCTCATATGTGATGTACATAAGATTAATATCATTTGAAGATTGAAGTACCTGCATCCCTGAGAAAAATCTCCATCTCTGAATGTTTGTGTGTCGTCCATGATTCATTCAGTCTTCATGGAGCTGCTCAGTAACACTGATGAGTCAGAATTAAAATTTCATTTGCAATTTACTTTAAGTTTACACTTTTTAAAGTCATTTAAAAATAAAAACATTTTCCCAATAACATAATTAAAATGAATTGAATACATGTGAAATGGATGACTTTATCTCTGGTCTGTATCGGCTGGCAGTTATCGAATGTTGAGATTAAACGCATTTACATTCAGTGTGATCATTGACTCAAGCTAACATAATCAAACATTCTACATCCACCAAAGAGAATTCAATATGATAATAATTTCAAGAAATTCATGTTTCATTAAGTAGCCTACTAGATGTTTAGGTTTTTAAATTATACTTAAAGTACAAGGAAGCATTTCATTAGTTGAATGAGGAAGCATGTCTAGATCAGCTCACCTGACTAAAGCTCACTCACCTGGAGTTACTGTAGTTTACCGCAGTTTCCCAACATCACTGAGTGTCCCGTCTCCAACTGGATATTCCTGCAGAGGAACTAGAAATATTAAACACTTTGATGCTCGAGTTTTCTGACTTAAACAATCGTTTTATGCCCTGCTGTAAAATGGCGCACAGTAAAACTCTGAAAATACTTTCACTTCTGACAGCTAAAAGCTGCTAAACCTGTTTGGTGAGAAAAAAATAGAGCTCATGTCATCTAGTTCATAAACAACTCAGTTATGAGTGAGAATAATACCTCACTATTTATGAACATTAATCATTTATATATTTTATGATTACGTGTTGCCAAATATTTTTTTTAATAAAGACAGGTTTGAGGGTAGGCAGTTATTAAAGTGCTTTCTACCTCATGAATATCAAGTCATGCAAAAAGAAGATCATAACATCTTGGATCTGTATATAAAAAAGTAGAGTATTTACCCATTTCAAGAAAAATGTTAATAAAAACAACATTAAATAAAAAAAAATGTGCAGAAATCATTCCAGTTAATTCTGTTCATCCCAGAGCCATTTACATTTATAAAGATGGATTTACTCTTGCAGATGTGAATTATGAAGGAAATATGTGAGAAAAATGCCAGAATGAAGCCGTGCTGCCAAGAGAACGTAGGAAACCTAGTGTGTAATAGATTAATTACCTCACTGATTGCTTCACTGCTAAATACACCTCCTTCATTAACAGCTCAAAGACTAAAAAGTGATTGCGGACTGCAATCCTAGAAAACACAACAGAAACATGCAGCGTTCACAATTAAAGCATAGCCATTTGATCATCACATACAGCTGTATCACGATTCCTGTTTATTTGTCTACAAATTTGTGCAGCATGCCCAGTCAGCTCTACATATATATTTATATATACAAAGTCCTGGGAAAAGCCAGTTTCGTACCGTGTATTTAGTCCCCAAACATCTACATATTCCAATATACATGGGTCTAGACAACGGTAAAACACCGTTCTTTCTCGCACCGAGAGAAAACTGAGTTCGCCTCGTTATACTCTGGGGACCGTTCTGCCAACCCCGCCTTCATGCCAGGGTGTAGAGGGTCCCAGCGAGCATTTTCCGGAGGGGCGCTCGCTCCCTCCCTCCGAGGAGGGGCCTAGAGCAGTCAGACCAGTTGTTCCCTGCTGGTGCGCTGTTACAGGGCACAGTGTCTGCTGCTCGAAATACACATGAGACCAGTCTCGAGAGACTGGTACCCTTAGTAGATTTTCTGGCAGAGTGGAAAAGTCTTCCAAATATATCTCAGTGGGTCCAAATATATCTCAGTGGGTCCAAATATATCTCAGTGGGTCCTCCCAGCAGGGAGTCCGGGTATTACAGTCTGTACTTCATTGTCCCAAAGAAGGATGGTGGGTTGCGTCCAATTTTAGATCTGCGCCAGTTAAATCGCTCAGTAGGGAAGCTCAAATTCAAAATGCTCACTCTCAAGCAGATCATGTCACAAATCAGATCCGAGGACTGGTTTGTCACGATAGATCTAAAGGACACGTATTTCCATGTATCCATCCTTCCACAACACAGGAAGTTCCTGAGGTTTGCTTTCGGGGGCGAAGCTTATAGAGTTCTTCCGTTCGGCCTAGCCTTGTCACCCTGCACGTTCACAAAGTGTATGGATGCAGCTCTGGCTCCAGAGCGACTCCAGGGCATTCGTATACTGAACTATATCGACGCTTGTTTGATTCTAGCTCAATCGAAGCATCAGGCGGTTCGGCATCGAGATGTCGTTCTCGCTCACATCAAAAAGTTTGGGTTGAGGTTGAATAGCTTGGGTTATTTAATCTCATGAATATTAAGTTATGCACAAAGAACATCATAACATCTTGGATCTTTATATTAAAAGTAGAGTATTTACCCATTTCAAAATGTAATAAAAGCAACATTAAATTTTGTATTTATTTTTTTATTTCAGTAGCACATCAAGTTCTTGTTACACAGTGATTTCAGGGAGTTAATTCTGTACATCCCAGAGCCATTTTAATTTATAAAGATGAATTTACTCTTGCAGATGTGAATTATGAAGGAAAAGAAGTTGTGCTGCCAAGCGAACGTAGGAAACCTGGAATGTAATCTGACTACATTCTTCTACTTCTACCCGCAGTAAACAACAGATGAACTGATGACACACGTAATTATACAAAATGAGAGTATTAAGAAAGAAAGAAATAAAGACTAATGCGTAGCCTTCAGTATCTAGACTCTTTGGTCTTTACTAGAGTAGATCTTCAGTAAACCCTTACAAATAAAACCAAAACAAACATGGTTATTGTAGTTAAACGAGAAATTAACCGTGGGTTTGCTACAATAACCATAATATTTGTAGTAAAACTGTGGTTATTCAAATGGTAATCAATCCGCCAAAAATAAATCATGGTTACTCCACTTTTACTATAATAAATCCAAGGTTAATTGTCTAATTAAGTACGTCACTGATTGCTTCACTGCTAAGAACACTTCCTCCATTAACAGCTCAAAGACTAAAAGTGTCCACAGTAACTCAAGTAAAGTCTCCTTCATTTATATAGCGCTTTTTACAGTATAGGTTGTTTCAAAGCATCTTTACAGC
>NC_140216.1:42383530-42488530 GCF_951802725.1 Rutilus rutilus | reverse complement strand
GAACCGACGGGCCGGAGAGAAACTCCCCCTGAATTCCTCAACATGAAGGTCAGGAGGGAGAAAGCTGGGGTCCGAGTGCTCCTTAACGAGGCATTATAGTTTATCCCTAACCCTCACCCTAACTAACCCTGACCGTAACTAACCCGAACACTAGAGCTAAACCCATACTTTTCCCAGAAATGAACAATCTGTCATCAT
The DNA here is from genome assembly GCF_951802725.1 of Rutilus rutilus. NCBI lineage: Eukaryota > Metazoa > Chordata > Actinopteri > Cypriniformes > Leuciscidae > Rutilus > Rutilus rutilus. The sequence continues at coordinate 42,488,332 of NC_140216.1, read as the reverse complement.
TTACTCGCCCTCAAGTTGTTCTAAACCTTTATGACTTTCATTCTTCTGCTAAAACAGCAAACACACACTAAACAAATTCTAGTAAACAAACGGTATTAATTACCAACCGACTTCCATTTTCCATTTTATGGACAAAAACCAAAACAAAAAAAGGGGTTTTCAAGCATCCATCCAAAAAAAAAGTTTTGTTTGTTTTTCTGTATGTTAGATTGTGTCCTGATTAATTTAAATAATGTAAAAAAATAATGGCTTTATACCATGATTTACAAAAGAAACACACTAAAATGTCATTCAGTGTCACAATAGTTTATAAACAAAAAGTCTTTAATTCTAAAATGCTTTATTTAAGGCTCACAATCCCCACTTTGCCAATATCCTCCAAATCACATTTAATATTACCTATCCCTTAAGACAATGCATTTATAAAAGAATGTCAATTATTAACTTTGCAAAGCATCTTTAAAGTACAGCACTTTGGCACCATTAATAATGAACAGGTTTATATGCAGGGCAGTGGACTGAAAAACCCTGCAAGGTCTAGAGACACTTTTATACTGTGGGAACTTCTTTAAACTTATTCGCTGTGTTGTTCAAATGCTGTAATGCGTGAGAAGCTGCTAAAGATGAGAATGCAGCGGTTAATCACGTTAATCTAGTGCATATTTACATGTAAACTAAGAGAAAGCTGCGCAGTGAATGCAGAAAGAGCTTCTGTGCGGGACACGTTCTTGCATCTAAAAATGTGAGATGCAGAGCAGTGAAATAGGGGAAAACGATGTCTAGAAACACATTTTTAATTTGTGAACTTCTGAAGTTAACACAACGTCATGTGCGAGACGTTGCAGAAGACATGTGACCCGTGCGAACGGTCAAAGACATCATCTAGTGCATGTTTACATATGAAAAATAATGAAAAAGCTGCGCTGTGAATGCAAAAACACGTTCTGTGTCAACAGCCTCTAATAGCACAGCATGTTTACACAGACCAACAGTTAGACACAGCGCTGATGATGGACGAGCAACACGTCTGTGTGTTCGTGAGGAGCTACGGGACGCTCGCTGATGTTGCTGTGTCCGAGAGCGGCTGCACTAGTTGAAAGAGAAGGAAACGAGAGAGACGCTTCTGAGATCTTGACGGGAAGCAAAACAGCTGCTTTATGTCAAAGGTGCCGAGTATTTTTACTGAGAGCGTGAGAGCCGTTAGAGAGAGAGACGTTACACACACGCACACACACACACACACAGACACTCACAGCTCTGAGAAAAGGGTTCACTCTCTCTGACTGAATGCTGCATGATGGGACTGTGATCTACATACATGTGCAGCTACATATTTATTTCTTTAACAAATGACATCTATTGATGAATAAGCATTCGCTGAAGTTATCAAGAAAATAATTCAGTGTAAGTCTGTGTGTGTGTAGTTGAGATGACCTCAGACTTAGACTCAGACTCAGAGTTTCGAGTAGCTGAACTGCTACTAAAGCCGTATTCGGACAGTAATTGTTTCTCATGGGGTCGTACGGTATATTCATCGTGTACAGGGTTAGTCTGTGTTTTTATTGTCGTCCGCATCCAGAAAGTCAGTGTTTTTCTCCCACCACACGCGTGAAAATCCCCGGCTGAATTACCTACTGTTTTTCCCCAAACACCTGAATCCACATCTCTGAGTTTACAAGAAGAGGTCACTTAAAAATTCACTGTATAAACCCTGTTTGACCCCTGCGGAGCACCGTACAATTACTGTTGCGCTTCGCAACTAATTCGTATGCATTTCAAAGATCAGGCCTACACTTGTATCTCTGAAATGCTGGAAAGTATTTACAATAACTATTTTATTTTTATCTATTTAACAAATATTTCATCACCGCTCAAAAGATAACGAGAAGAAAAGCACGTAAACATTTGAAATGGGACGTTATTATGGCAGCAATTATAGACATATAAGAATAAACCCAGCAGATCTGTGTTCACCTCATGTGTAAATAAGAGGCTGGATTCACTTATTTCTGCTAATTTTCACATTTGTAAAATGACACTATGATAAAATACAATACAAACTATAGTGTGTATTAGGGCTGTCCCCGACTATGGATTTTCATAGTCGAATCAGAATCGTCATGTCTTGCCTATAGTCGACTAATAGTCGAATCATGTGTATGGGGGCGGGGCTTTAACGTTTCAAAGCCGCGATGTACAGAAAATCACACAAAGATATAGAAGAAAATGTATAAAAACATTTTGGATCAATAAAACTAAGAAATAACAACTCCAGAAAGGCCACACTGCAGACAGGATTTGCATTTCACATGCAAATCAAATTAAATCGGCTAAATTACCTGTGCGAGCAGGCCAGCCTACAGCACAACATCGATGCACCGAAAAAATAAACAATTAATTTACTAAAATTAAATTAGAACAGAATAGGCCTATACCTTTCTAATAAATAAAAAATACAAAACGAAATAAATTAGAATCAAGTCACAAGATGAGGAGCAAATGTGTGCAAAATGCCTAAAGTGCAGGGGAACATATATTCAAAACACAAGCCACAAATAGTTAGATTAGATAACCCTGACAGATTAATAAATAAAATAAAAATAAAGAAATTATTAAAATAACGATAGTAGCCAGAATTTTCAACTTTGTCTTTTTAACTGCAGAAACAACAATAAATGCTAAACTGGAGGCAGTCTTTAGCTAAACATGTTCACAGCCTCCAAAAATCAAATTAGAACCGGCTGAAAAGTTTTGAAATCACTTGTGCCCTAATGTTACCTGACCGAGAGAACAAATCCAGTCTTTCACTCTGACTGTGTCCGTTGGAGTCTTTTCAAATTGTGCGCGCGGATAAAATACATTCTAACGTGAAACCCAGTCTATGCGTGAAACGTGTAAACGTTGGCCGGCAGAAGTGCGATTATGGTTTTCCTGATGCTAAATCCAGCCTAGGAGAATATCCTTTCTGATGGTGTACATCCACACTTTAGATTTTCTTATCCCAGACATTGTTAAAGATTTAAATCCTTGCCGCGAAGACGCTCCTCTGTCGGTCACGGATTGAAAGTGAAACTTAAATCTGTCACGGGGTGTTTGGATTTATTCACGCACGTTAAAAAATATTTATTAAAAGCTTCTTTCTTTGCACATTTTTATATACAGCATTATCATAATAGGCTGAATATTAACGTATTGACATAAGAGCTAGTTCTATGTGAAATTGAGCGCCCTCATATAGCCAAAGGGGCATGATCCTCGTTTCAAAACACCTCTGCGAAGATTCAACCATGAGATCGGTAGTCGAATCAGGCTCCTCCTATCCAAGCATCGAATCTTCGACTATTCGGGGTCACCCCTATTGTGTATATCTTCTTATTTAAACAGGATATTTAAATAATCAAATAATAAATGGGACATTAGGTTATTTTCCTATTAGTAAATTAAATATAAATTTATTCTTATTATTTCAAGCATATGATATGTTATTTACAGCAGACATGTGACTGACCACATGATCAGCCCGGGTTCAAAAACTCGCTCTTCACTGTCAACAGCTCACGATCCGAACGCATGAGTTTATCACTGAGGTGCCGTGCTAATGTGTTTTACAGACGTCCACATGAGAAACAATTACCGTGCGAATAGGGCTTTAGACAGGAATGACTTCGGAAAATGTATGTAAGATGTGAAGTGTGTTCAAATGATTTTAGACGAAATTGTGTTGTGCAATTTCATACCGAGAGTACTGGTAAATGTAGTCGCTGTGTTCAGGCCTGTTATCAGCTCCTGCATTCCCTGGGAGTCAAACCCATGACCTTGACTGCTGATAGCGCCGCGCTCCACTACTCTCTAAAGCCTTTCTTTAATCACAGTAAAACATGAACAAACTAAAGCACACAAGCAGCATCACCTTCATTAACTCTCACTGTGAGGATCAGGAAACACTGCAGACCAGAGGACATTTCCAGCCGCTCCGACTGAAGTGTTCCAGGAAAATAGCAGGACAGAAGAACATTCCCAGAGTGTTTATTATATCTCAGAGTCCTGTAGAGTCTCTCATAACTGAGGCGAGAGTGTGGATCTGTGTTCTAGCGTCTCTCTAAACACCACAACAAGCGCTGTTCATCTGTTCATCTGCTGGTTTAAGAGCAGGAGTGTGTTATTGTGCACTGGACACACACTGGGCCCTATTTTAACGGTCTGAAACGCAAGTATCAAGCGTGAAACGCAAGTAACTTTGTGGGCGGATCTCGGGCGCTGTTGATATTACACCGGCGGGATAAATGACTCTTGCGCCCGACGCTAATCTAAAATATGTTGGTCTGAAGTAGCTTCATTACTCATAGGTGTGGTTTGGGCATAACGTGTAATAAACCAATCAGAGCATCATCTTACATTCCCTTTAAGAGCAGGCGTGCTTGTTCCATGGCGGATTGCTATTATAACAGCAGATTTGCCAGGAGCGGTTCACAGCCGAGGAGACCGACTTTCTCGTCAGGGCCGTAAAACACAGAGAAGTGTCATTGGGGATGGAGAAACACACACAGATTAGCTTCGGTTAAACAGGCTTATGATAATTTGGGTAAATGTGTAAGCTAGATTTATGCCTATTTTTCACATCTTCATGGACACCACAATGATTTCCCTCGTGTGTTAATATTTTTCCTTGTAATAATGTATGGTTTTCTAAAAATGTGAACTGCTGTGTGTAGATGAGATAAGCAAAGTGTGTGTGTGTTGTGCACACGCTACATTGATTATGGCCAAGCATGCGCCCTTAAAATAGCATCTGAATAACTAGGAAAAACCTAGTCTAAAGTCAGTGGTGGAATTGTTTTCTGAAACTGCAGAATAGCACCAGGGAACGTTTGCGCCGGAACACGCCTCCTCTTTCCCTGAACCGCCCCCGGGAGCGCAAGTTCATTCCCTAATTTACCGACGTGCGTCTGTGGAGGGAAAAGTCCGCTGTGTGTCGGGTGCAGAATAGGCATGACTCATGCGTCGTGTACAAAGTCTGTTGCGCTGGGTGTGAGATAGGGCCCACTGTGTGTTTATCATTTATTCCTGATTATGAATTGATAAAGAGAAAAATCCCTCTCTGTGATTGACTGGAAAACTTTCAAAGCACTTTGTGTTTCATACTTGTAATGTGATTCTTTATATTTTATATATTCAAAGCTATATTTAGTAATAATTCTCAACATACCATTGTTTTGATGTACACAGTGCTATGCATAAGTTTAGACACCCATGCTAAAGTTGACTAAAAAGAGGAATAAAAAATCATCTTTTGGAAACTGAACTTAATGCCTTAATTTAAAAAATTAGGAAAAATCCCACCTTTAAGGACACCAATTTTCTTTGTGAATGAATAATGTATCGTAAATAAATAAAATACAGGGTGCATAAGTTTGGACACCCCTATGTTAAATTCCCATAGAGGCAGGCAGATTTTTATTTTTAAGTCTTTTTTTTTTTTTTTTTTTGGATTGGCATGGTTTTATTTCAGTTAGCCTAATAGCTAGTTTGATTTGCATTGAGAGATGATCTTATGGAAAGTACTCCATGCCAATCTCTAGGTATGGTGAAGGCTATGTGATGATGTGGGGCTATTTTAATTCCAAAGGCCAAGGGAACTTTATCAGGATGCATAGTATCCTAAAAAATTTTTTTTTTTTTAATACTTAAAAATAAAAATCTGCCTGCCTCTATGGGAATTTAACATAGGGGTGTACACACTTATGCACCATGTATTTTAAGGAAGAACATTTATTTATTTACGATACATTATTCATTCACAAAGAAAATTGGTGTCCTTAAAGGTTGGATTTTTCCTAATTTTTTAAATTAAGGCATTAAGTTCAGTTTCCAAAAGATGATTTTTTATTCCTCTTTTAAGTCAACTTTAGCATGGGTGTATTCACTTATGCATAGCACTGTATTATTATTAATTTGTAAGTATTTTAAAAAGTACTTATTATATAAGTAATGTAATAAAAATGCACAGATAAATTAGACATTCAATGTTGGTAAACTCATTAAAAAATGTAGATCAAGATGTGATTCAGACCTGACGGAGATCTTGCCAGGAAGAGTGAGCTACACACAAACCCAAACACATCACAGCTGCAGCGTGCGCTTTTATGAGACTATAGCATTAGAAGCATGTGATGGCTCAGTAAAGAAGATGTGAGAAATGTGTATAAAATGCTTTTTATAGGCCAGCTCTTGCTCTGTTATGCAAACACTGCTTTTGTAAAGATGTTTACTCGTCTCTGTGTGTTCTTTGCCACTCTGACTGTCTCTGTGGTGTGTGTGTGTGTGTGTGTCTCTGTGGTGTGTGTGTGTGTGTGTCTGTGGTGTGTGTGTTGTGGTGTTTTTGGATGTGGTTTCAGTGTTTTCGGTCGTGTTGATCTGGTTGTGACTGTGTTTCGCTGAACACAACTCTTCGAGTCTGAACACACAGAGGGAAGGATAAATACTGAGCTGGTTCAGCGGTTGTGAAGTGTGTATGTTATCGCTCCACAATAATGACACTTGCTTTGATATGTTGTATTTGGTAATCTACATAATTGTCTCTCTGCGCTGATTAATGAGCCTGAATGTGACTGTTAATTACAGGCCTGTGAAGCAATTTAATTAAAGGAGAATGCAGAAAACCAAGCGCTTTAACTTCTAGTATATAAAACTTTATAATTGAATAAGCCTGTACATAAAAAGATCCAGATTAGACCCCCGACTCGCGTGTCCCGGTTGATCTGACTAATGGAAGATTAGCTCTGATTAGCCATTAATTAGCTAAAGTGTCTCCCACTGACACACTCAAAGCTCCTGGCAGATTAGCCTCAGGTTGGGTCCGCTTTTAGACATGGTCACGGACTGGTATGGGATCATAGGTCATCGAGGCTGACGATATATACTTTAGTTGTATAGCCCGTCCACTTTTTAAGCGCTGCTGGTTCTGGAAGTATTTTTGTCCATTAATTTCTACCAACACTTTTTTTTGTTAAAGTGTTATAAGCCATGAACCAAGCCAGTCAGCTACAAAGAGCATCATAACATTAAACTTTGTTTTGAAGCAAATATTTATTTGAAAATCACAAAGATAAAATCACAGCATAATCGAATTTAAAACCGCTCATTTTAAAAATGTTGAGTGTGATAAAAACATTTTAAGTTTAATACAAAATATGTATTTATATTCAGATATTTAAGTCGACTTGATTTAGTCATTCGCAGTGCTTCATGGGAGTGGGCGGAGCTAATGAGATATATTGGCAGTTGTGCTCGTCTCTGATTGGTGGACATTGCTGTACTGCATCATGGGTAATGTAGTTTTTCTCCATGACTTCTGCTGTTAAACACGATTATTATAAAAGTTGAAGTAATTCATGCTGACACCTTCAGCAGAAGCGAATAGCACCGATTAACAACGTCGTAGCTCACAGTAGGGCTGTCTTGAACGGTTTATGAGCGTTGTATTTAAAATATTAAATATTATAAAATTAAATATTAAACATTAAATATTATATTAAAATGTATTTCCCTGTGGAGAAAATGAATGGAGATTTTACTTCCGGAACCGACTGTTGCGCTCCTTTCAGCTCAATCACATCCAGTAGCGTCAGTGCAGTCAAATCTACAATATTACTGAACATTAATGGTCTTTTAAACTTCAGGAAGATGAAAACCAGGGACATGCAAGGCAAGGCACATTTATTTATACAGCATATTTCACACACTACGGTAATTCAAAGTGCTTTACACAGAAAGGCAATCTTCCAAAATGTCCAATAAAAGCAAGGGAAATTAAACAGTTATAAAAGGTATTAAAAGAGATATAAAGATGATACAATTATAAAAATAATTAGAGTATAAAGATGATACGTGGATAAACTTTTCATCTGGCGTATCATATTTTCCACAGCTCCTTGTTTTACTGTGAGATTTCCCCATGGTGATCACACTGAGTCTGTGCTATTCTCTCGACGAGCCTAACACACCTATCCGATGGACCCCATTTATCCCTAAGATCATACAGGAGGAGCTCTAGGACTGACTCAGGGTAACCTCGGGTTCACTAACCCATCAGTCCAAACCCCACAGAACCTCGAGTTTAATCACCACAGACCCAGGCCATCACAGACCCAGGCCATCACAGACCCAGGCCATCACAGACCCAGGCCATCACAGACCCAGGCCATCACAGACCCAGGCCATCACAGACCCAGGCCATCAGCAGGGGTTCATCTCTTAACTTCCCCAATGTAGTCATTTATGTTTGTCTCTTACCCAGTTCTCAGTGCCACTTGAGTTCAGATTAGAATCAGGAGGAGGAATACAGTGCAGTCAGTCGGACGTACAGTGGATACCGTTATACAAAGGATTTAAATTGTAAAACAATTCAGATGTAAAGGTTTATGAGTGATGTTTAATCCTGCTGTATTGTGTGAGTGTATCGCAGCACACATTAGTGTAGATAAATACAGCAGCTCATGTTAACGCTGACCTTAAACACTAATGTTTGCCTGACCTTAATCTCAAACATACACTCCGAAATAAAAACAGGCTGATCCCAGAATTACAGTCCAATTTGACATTTGCCCCGGAGGCTTAACAGAGCTCAAAAATACATGTTTATTAGATCATTTCTACTGTTCATATTTGTGTTTTTGATGTGATCTTTGACTGTTGAAATCTGTGGTGTTCTTGCAGTGTGATGCACATTTCAAGTCAGTCACATAAACATGTAGATTGGCCTAAAATTGTCAAAAAAAAATATGAAATTGTTCATTAAAAACTGGTTTTGAAAACATAATATATACAAATTTATAAATAAATATGCTTTAAACTAAAAACACTGTAGTATGTTCCCTTAAACCAGAGCTAAAGTTCAGATTAAAGTCTTTCTCACATTAAAATGTATTGTGTAAAATGTAAAAGTAATGAACAAGAACGTGACGCCGCACATCAGATGATTATTTTAACGTCATGATGATTTAGAGTCATGAGTTTGTGCTGTAAAAGGAGTAACTCTGGAGTGTGTATGTGCTGTATGATTATGATTGCAATTGAAATTAATCTATTCATTGTCTTTGTGTTTTTATAATGGTTTCCTCATTCTAACTCTGCAGATGACTGACAGGACATGCTGTCACTCTGTCGTCATGGCGATGGTCTCTTTAGCCTGGCTCCTCCCACTCATCACTGCCACGCCCTTCCCCAGGGATCTGCAGCCGATCAGTGTGGTGGGACTGGAAGGTGAGTCACATGATTTTTGTTTGCTCTGCTAACATTTTTAATGGCCCTCCTTCAAAGATTCTGCTTTGTTGTAACTTTATTAAATAGTTGTCTGAAGCAGAATACGTCTCATTTTTTGCTCATTCTTCTAACTTATTGGCTTTTGATAGCAATAAATGGCATATTTCACAACATTTACTGAGCTGTTTCTGACAAATGGAACAGTATTTCTTTCTTTTACCCAAAATCTTACAGTAATAGAGCGACTTTATTCAGCTGAATAACACTGTTAACATTTGATTTACACATGAACATGAAGTAAACTACATACAAACACCCAACAGCAGTTGTGAGATTGAAAGCCTCATGATGGTTTGAGGGTTGATTGACTGAAGTGTTCCTGTGCTCCACAGACTCACTCCTGTATCCCAGTTTCCGGGGTCTGATGTCACACAATAACTCTGAGCGTCTCGGGCTGGACTATCAGCGGATGATCAGGATCCAGCATATGCTGTACATCGCTGCCAGGTCTTTCATCACTGTCAGTCCGTTCACACGCGTCCAAGATCACTGAAGAGAAATCTGTGCACTGAAACACATGCTGTGCTGGAAACACTACTGGAATTATGCTAATGTGAACGTATAGATACAGTGTAAAAACTTGACTCGATTAAAAGCCGAGTATTTTGTCAAAACATGCTTGAGTGAAAGTAAAAAGCTTTACATTTTATTTATTACATTGTTTATTTGGGGCATTTGGTTGTTTTTCTCTGCAAATATTGATATACTATTAATGATAATTAAATATTAAATATAAAAATATAAAATTAAATTGATATCTTTCAGCATATAGTGTAATTAATTGACAGTCCTAATTGTTAATCAATGTAATATTTATTTATGTAAATATAATGAGTATATAATGAGAGTATCACTGATCTACTCTGTGATAAGAACATCAATTTATATTTACAATGAGTTCAACATTTATAATATTTATTAAAATAGCAATTGTTTTTTGATGTTTAGACCTGTAGTGGGCTGATACTCCTGACCAATCAATCTCAGTGTGAAAACTTGTCTTCTACAGGAGATATCTCTCACCTCACAGCTCGTAAAAGTTCTGCTTTGATGTTAAAATGGTATTTTGCAAGTACTTTTCTAGTCAAAAGTAAAAAGTACTCTTTATTTTCTTTGGAAATGTAAAAGCACAAGTTATTCCATTTAAATTACACTGTGAAGTACATATCCCTCAAAGTAATACTTGAGTACAGTAATGAAGTCAGATCACCATTTTACACCTTTGCTGAATTTTGATGAAATGTGGTTCTGTTAGTCAATGGTATATTTTGTTAAATGTATAATGTCACTGAGAACAGCTGGAGAAATCATTCATCTACACAGTGTGACGATTTCTTGTGTTTCCTCCTGTTTAGAGACCATGTATTTGTTGTGAATCTCACTGCATCAGTGGATAAAATCATCCCACAACAGGTAAACACACACACACACACACACACTCACTCACACAGGAGCACAGTCACACGCACTCGTGCACATTCACACACACGCACACATACACACACTCTCTCTCTCTCACACACACACACACTCTCACCATCTCTCTCTCTCTCACACACACACACTCTTTCTCTCTCTCTTTCTCTCTCACACACACACACACTCACTCTCTCTCTCTCTCTCTCACACACACACACACACTCTCTCTCTCTCTCTCTTTCTCTCTCTCTCTCACACACACACACACACACACACACTCACTCTCTCTCACACACACACAGACACACTCTCTCTCTCTCTCTCTCTCTCTCTCTCTCTCACACACACACACGCAGGTGTAACCGTCATACGTGAGGTCTTACAGTACTCTGTTGTTTCAGATCCTGACGTGGAGATCCACAGACGTGACGAAGTGCACCGTGAGAGGCAGAAACAGTGTGAGTGTCTCATTACAGCAGATCTGAGATCAGAGGACGAGTGAAGCCACACACAGCTGGAGTAAAGATGTGTCCCTGTGGGAAAGTGTCACACACTCAGAAGAGCCACTGAATTTACTCTGTGCTGGACCACAAACATTCAGAGACATTCAACAGATGTTTTTCACTCAGAGGAACTGATGATGGGATTGTGTGTGTTTGACTTTCAATCATTCATCTTCTGTTTGCTTTCAGGATGAATGCTATAATTATATCAAAGTTCTCGTGCCTCGTAACGACGAGACTCTGTTTGCCTGTGGAACCAACGCGCTGAACCCCGTCTGCCGAAACTACAGAGTGAGTTCACAGATTCACTGATCTCATCTGTCCATCAGCGCCATCACATGGCCAGATGTTTAATCGCTGCCCTGTTGTTTATGCTCAGCTGAGTTCGCTGGAGCAGGTCGGTCAGGATCTGTTGGGTCAGGCCCGATGTCCATTTGAGTCTCGCCAGTCCAACGTCGGAGTGTTTGCAGGTGAGCTGCGGAAACACACACACACACACACACACACACGTACAACATTCACATCCAGTCACGTGCTCAGCAATACAGGCGTCCAAAGCATTTGGGTTTCTGTATGCATGTGTAAGGGCCCGACCCATAATATGAAGGATTTTAATGATGATTGATGATTTTTACTGATTTTACTTTACCCATATTTACTGACCAGAGAACTATGACCCACATAAATGTTTTGTCCGTAGCCGATCACCTGTGATTGATTAATTAATAGCTTTTTATTGACATGTTAAGCAGAGACCCGAGTTTGAGTCACTTCACTTCATGTGCGTTTGTGTTTCAGGCGGTCATTTCTATTCGGCCACAGTGACGGACTTCCAGGCCAGTGATGCGGTGATCTACAGGAGTTTAGGAGGAGAGGGCCGGCCCGTCCTGCGCACCGTCAAATACGACTCCAAATGGCTCAGAGGTGCCGCTTTAACTTCATCAGGACGTTCATATGATTCCTCAGATCATGTGTGTTGTTGAGGAGACTGGGCTGCTAGTTAAAGGGATGGTTCACCCAAAAATGAAAATCATCTCTATATATTTACTCTCCCTCAAGCAGTGTTTCCCCTAGAATTTATTCCAGCAGCGGTGCTGTTACGTGCCGGAGGTTGTTACCAAACCGCGCGCGGGGGGGTCCGGGGGTATGCACCTCCGGAGGAAGGATTTTTTTAAATAACCCCTTGCTTAAACCATGACTTTTTTTTTGTGGATAGAAATGGACATTTTTAGACATACAAATATGACACACCATCAACAGATTCAAGGCATGATTATTGCAGTACGTAAGGTGACCAACCTCCAGGGACGTGCAGAGAGTTCATCAGGGGCAGGGGCTCAAATGTAAAAAAGGGGCAATATGTAAAAAAAAAAATATATATATATATATATATATAGGCTATAGTATATATGTGTGTGTGTGTGTGAAAAGTTTGGATACTATTTTATGTTTTTGCAAGAAGTCTTATACTCATCAAGCCTGCATTTATTTAATCAAAAATACAGAAAAAACAGTAGCCTAAAGGCCTGTTCACACCGGGACGAATTTCGCGCGCGATATTCGCCGACGTTTAACGCCTCGTGACTAAACAAAGGGCGCCAATGTGAGTGTGCACACCGACGCGAAAAACGCCACGCGTAAAAGCGTCATTTTTAAAAAAACGCCTCGGGTTCGTTTTTTTGGTTTGACGCGCCGCGTCAAAAACTATCCGACCAATGAGATTGGCGCTTTTGCTCACGTGTCTGGAGCTTCTGAAGTTACAGTAAAACACAACTTGGGGGCGCTCAAACACAAAACGGTCTTGCCGAGCACACATACAGGCGAAGAAGATAGCGTCTACACTGCTGGGAAGAAATAAGACGAGGAAGATGCAAGGCAAGATGAATGTAGAGCTGCTGGCCTCGTTGGTGTCGGAACATAAAGAACTAACGTTATATGACAAACGCGACTACAAAAATCTTGATAAAAGAGAACTGTTATGGAGTGGTATTGCAGAGTAAATGGGCCTTGATGGTGAGTTTCATTTTACTTCATTGTCTTTCATGTACATAGGCTTGTAACTTTTTCCCACGAACGTTTGACAATCGCGCCATCTAATGTCAGGGAATGAATTTACATGTTCACTCGGCTCATCGTCAGCGAAAATCGCTTGGGTGTGAACACAAAAAACGCGTTGAAAAACGCTGGCGAATAACGCGCGCCGATATTCGTCCCGGTGTGTACGGCCCTTAATATTGTGAAATATTATTACATGATGTTCTTTTTAACTTTTTATTAATCAAAGAATCTTTAAAAAAAAAAGAGCATCAAAGGATCATGTGACACTGAAGCCCCACAAAGTGGCAAAGCAGAGAATGTGGAAGTTATCAGAACACGTCTTTCTACTTGGTGATAAGAGAATGTGGCCTACAGTATGTGTAATGCCTTAAAGTCCACATGAATTCAAAATTGACCATATTTACTTTGTTTGCCTAAATTGTTAGTTTTGTGGTGAACAATTCATCCATGCAAGTCAATCCACACCAAAATTTTTTTTGGCTTTGTAATCTTTAATCAAAATCTGAAAATGTCCCTCCCCTCTGCCTTGGAGGACCTTCCCTGATGACGTATGCTTGACAACTTGGGTTGAGAAACGCTTAACCACTCCCCTCAAATCGTTAGTCTGTAATGAGCGAGAGATGGAGAGGAGGAGCGCTAGAGTAAAACCCTGCCCTCTGTTCAATATGCCTTTTCACTGGGAAATACGTCACAGCACTGGAGAAAAGTCGTTTGCAACTTCCGGTTCACGCGGACTTTAAACGTAGAAAAGGTCTGTTTGTGATTAGCCTATTTATAACTACCTAATAGTGTTGTCACGGTACCAACAGTGCTGTCGCAGGTGGGGTGCGAGGCCCTGTGCGAACTTAAAATGCGAGGCCCTGCTCTTTGACGTGGATGCTTAATTGCGCATGAATAACAGTCACACGTAGCTGTTCTAGTTTTATTGCACGCATAATCTTGCTGCAATACGTTTCTATCAAGTAGAATAATACAGCATAATCATGAACGTAGTCTCAGCTGTGCAACGAGTGGCTTTACATCAAGTCAGCTCGAGAATTTTCGTGTGAATACATACATGTACGTGTAACTTAATGGTCCAGTGGTAGAACTTTCGCCTAGCGTGTCAGAGTTTCTGGGTTCTAATCCGCACTCGTAGGCTATAGTTTTTTTTTCTTCTCGTATCGTTTTTTTTTTTCTCATCAAAATGAAAGATTATGTTCATCAGTGGTTGTATATCAAGCAGGGACACGTTTGTGTGCATTATGTTTTGTGATTTCACCAGAACGAATAGAGAGTCTCCGCAACGGATTGAAGCGCGCGTCCGAGTGAAGATGTGCGAGTGCGGCGTGTGCGCGAGCCACACGAGAAAACACTGTATCCGCGCCACTGATCGCAGCAGCAGCGAGCACTTTGATCACTTGATTTAAACAACACATTTCAGCGCTAGATCGTCTCTTATTTAAAAAACGAACGAAATGAATGCTCTGCCAGTTAACTGGAGATGTTTTATTTATTTGTAGAATTGGTACATTTGTACATACATGCGAGATGTTTTAAAAAGTGATGAGGACATGTCCCACCTGCAAATTACGCCTATGACCACAGATATTTATCCTCATCCCTCACCTTGGACTTCACCGTCGTCCTCAGTGCCCACGTTCCCGTCCTGCTGTTGATGAAGCCCGCTAGGCTCTGCCACAGTGTCGGCGTGGGTTATGCAGATGCTAGCTGTTGCAAGTGCTGATAAATTTATACAGCGATCCCCCACAGTGACTTATGAAAGTCTTCCTTCTTTTCTTTTCGTTCTCTTGCAGCTGACATGTTGGCTTTCCCTCGCTTTAGCTTTCCCCCTCTCCCGTCTTCAGTGAGGACGCATTACGTAATAACATAGCGCAATGAAAAACCCACTTAATTTGTTGGATTTGTTTTGTTGTTTTTTATTAGTTTTTTATGTGACCTTGACAGAAACATGTCATTGATACAAAATCATACATAACTAATGTATTAATAAAACAGAAAAAAAACAAAAAAACGGTTGCACAGTCCGCACAGTCTATGCGACGGCTCTGTATCAATACCAGTGAAAATCTACGGTTCTCAGTACCAATTTCGCAGTTCGTACCGCTTTCTCCTTTCCACAAGCGCTTGCTCTCCCGTGGCGTCTGTCGTTGCTATGCAACCATGAACGCCTGGAAAAACGAGCGCGCCGCGTCACTTCTATTATGAGCGCGCTTACAAGTGGATTCAGAGCCACCGCATTAGCAGCGCCGCCGGTCGCCATGTCTAAGTGTTTTTTGGTGTGTAAGTGAATGAAGTGAATGTCGTGATATTACTGATCTTGCAGCGGCGCTGAAAATCCAGCTTTAAAGTGCTCCACACTGCTCTGGGGGGTTAAAGTGTAAATTGCAGGTTAACCACCACAACCAATTAATGTGTAAATTAAAGTGCTCAATATGTATATATTTAAAAATTTCTGTCTGAAAATGCGTTAAAATAACATGTATTGGGGTTTCTTCAAAGCTAGCGTGTTTTTTACAGTGACTGGGTGATGACGTCACAAGAGGGAGTAGCAACCCATCCTCTGCTAGATTCCTGATGTTTGTGGCTTGACTATGGAGAACGACTGGAGACTGATAACATTAGGGAACAAGCCAAAGTCTTTTCTAAATCTTGCCGTCATGTAGAATAGCAAGGAGGGACAACGACTGAAGACATTATTTACTTACATGGTGTCAGCAGTCCTAATCAGAGCTGTAGAGATGCACACACTGCACAGGCACAATGGCGCTTTGCCGGCATCTGCTGACAGAACGCGATATTGTCAGTGCTAAAACACAACTCCGCTACAACACGGAGCTGTCGCGAGATACGCGCCTTTAACTGGATTAAGCCGAGAAAAGCCGTTCTGGACGGAGCGAGCTCAAGGCGGATGAGCCCGCGGGAGGGAAGTGTGTTTCTGCGGCGGGGTCCAGTTAGCGAAAGATGAACAAAAACCACCGAGTGCTGAGCAACCGATCTCTGAACGCCGTGGAGGTGAATTTTGATGTATCCGTACATCCCGCACAAACACAATAGTTAACCATTTTTGCTAGCTAGGTCTCCAATATAACTGCTAGCCTACTTGCCGTTAGACTAACGGTAACTCTAGGCTTGGAGTCCCTCTTATGATGTCACACCCAGCCTAGTGGAAGGGTGGGGGAGTGCTCAAAACCACTGTAGAAAGTACCAACTTTTCATATTATATTCAGCATTTTGGTATAAAAAACATTCAAAACAATGGTGGGCGGTTTTTATCTTTATGTTTAATAAGCACATTGCATTATCTTCGTGAAAAATGTAACCTGCAATTTACACTTTAATAAAGGCCTTCTGAAGTGAAGCCATGCGTTTGTGTAAGAAAAGTATCCATATTTAACACGTTATATAGTAAAATTCTAGCTTCCGGCCAAATGGTCAAACGCAGTCTCTTCTTACGCCTAAAGCGCAATTCGCCTGAAAGAAGAATGTCATAAACACTAGGATGACTTGAGGGAGAGTCAATCATGGGATCATTTTCATTTTTGGGTGAACTATCCCTTTAAGTGAGTGAATCAGACACCCCATGTTCACCTGAGTTGTGTTGTCTCTGCAGAGCCTCACTTCCTGCATGCTGTCGAGTACGGGAACTATGTGTATTTCTTCTTCAGTGAGATCGCAGTGGAGCACAGCGCTGCTGGGAAGGTGAAGCATGAGTCTGAGACACAGAAGCGCACCGTATCAAACAGCTGAAGTGTTTCTGATAGTCCCTCTCCTCTTCCTCGTGCTGTAGGTGGTGTATTCGCGCGTGGCTCGCGTGTGTAAGAACGACCGCGGCGGCTCCACGCGTGTGCTGGATCGCTACTGGACGTCGTTCCTGAAGGCGCGGCTGAACTGCTCAGTTCCTGGAGAAACGTTCTTCTACTTCGACATCCTGCAGTCGCTCACTAACGTGCTCCAGATCAACCAGCGGCCGGCGGTGGTGGGAGTCTTCACCACACAGATCAACAGGTACACACACACACACACACACACACACACACTCACTCACACACACAGTCAACCAGCGGCCGGCGGTGGTGGGAGTCTTCACCACACAGATCAACAGGTACACACACACACACACACACACACACACTCACTCACACACACAGTCAACCAGCGGCCGGCGGTGGTGGGAGTCTTCACCACACAGATCAACAGGTGCGCACACACACACACACACACACACACACACACACACACACACACACACACACACTCACTCACACACACAGTCAACCAGCGGCCGGCGGTGGTGGGAGTCTTCACCACACAGATCAACAGGTACACACACACACACACACACACACACACACACACACACACTCACTCACACACACAGTCAACCAGCGGCCGGCGGTGGTGGGAGTCTTCACCACACAGATCAACAGGGACACACACTCACACTCACACTCACAGTCACACAGAAACACCATATGTGTGTTAACTCTGTCTGTGTGTCTCAGCATTCCCGGTTCAGCGGTGTGTGGGTTTTATCTGGATGACATCGAGCGAGTGTTTAATGGGAAGTTTAAAGAGCAGAAGAACAGTGATTCGATGTGGACGTCAGTGCCTGAGGAACACGTGCCCAAACCACGGTGAGATGCTCGCCAAGAGAACCTCACTTTAAAGCATATTTTATAACAGAATATATAAAGCAAACATTTTAACAAAACTCTATGAATGACAGTAAAGTAACCCTGGTGTGTGTGTGTGTGTGTTCAGTCCGGGATCGTGTGCAGGTGAAGGTTCGGCGTCCTCCTACTCGTCCTCTGTTCAGTTTCCAGACTCTGTGCTGTCGTTCATTAAGACACACCCACTGATGGACGAGTCTGTGCCGTCAGTCAACAGCCAACCACTGATCACCAGCACCGCCAGCAGGTACACTCACACACACACTCATATACACACTCACTCACACACACAATTACACACACGGTCACACTCACACACGGTCACACACACACACACAGTTACACTCACACACCCCCTGACATGAGTGTGTATTGTGCAGGTATAAACTGACTCAGATAGTTGTGGACACAGCCGCCGGGCCTCATAAGAACCGCAGTGTTGTGTTTCTGGGCTCTGAGGACGGGCGGGTTCTGAAGGTTCTGACCAGCACTCAAACCAACGGCTCGCACGGGTCCAGACTCCTGGAGGAGCTCGACGTGTTCAATCCCACGCAGTGAGTGTCCGACCGACAGCTCATCATCAGTCTGAACATATACAGGCAAACCAGAAGTTATTCAGACACCAGATATCATTTTTTATATTTCTTCACTAGTGTGATCAGGACCCTATAGTGTATACACTACTGTGAGTGAGGAGAGCAGAATAAAGTAAACTGAGGCATATTATACCCAAATATTCTTCATATAGCGACTACCAGTGACATTTATAAACATTTGGGACCAAAAATGATTGGGACACTTTGAGCTGATCATGTTTTGCTGAAGTGTGTTTTCTTTAATTGCTAATGCTCTTTTTACACACAGACTGAACACAATGAAGCATTGCTTGGTGATTGGTTGAGCTAAACTGGTATTATCTAATTGTGTAGTTAAATTTAACAGCTGACAGATATTCAACATAATTCATGTGTGAGACAGTCTAACAGAAGGACGGACAAAACCAGTCAAATATCAGCTGAGTTCTGCTCATATTTTATTACCATGTTCTAAACTATAGCGAATAAACTGTGATGATGTGAGAAATGTTGAAGGAGTCTGAATATATCTTGGTTTGGCTGTCTGCTTCTGCTTGTAGATGAACGTGACCTCTCTCCAGCGCACTGATATAAAGCCTATCGTTGCAGGTGTAGCGGAGACCGCAGGGTTCTGGGTCTGGAGCTGGATAAGGAGCATCACGCTCTGTTTGTGGCGTTCTCCAGCTGCATCATCAGAGTTCCTCTCAGCCGCTGCGCTCGACACGACACCTGCAAGAGGTCAGACCAGGTCACATGATCAATCACCTGCACCCACATATCAACGTTCCAGTAAAATACTAGATTTACCTTCATTAAACCTGCAGAAAACATGCAACCAGTGAAGATTTCACTAGTATTTTATTAAACTCATAACTCTCTCTGTTCCTCCACAGACGCTGTCTCGACACACATGACCCATACTGCATCTGGCTGCGGACCGGGCGCTGTGCTGACATGGCCCCGGGATTCAAGTAAGAGTGACATCACTTCCTGCTGCATGATCAGTGATCGGTCATATCACACTAACTTTCCTGTCTGTGTTTTAATGATGAGCAGGGCAGGTTTTGAGCAGGACATCGATGGTGACCAATCATATTTACTTGACACGTGCCCCGGTGAGTGAGTCACAGCAGTGATGCTTCAGTTCGTCATATTCTAATGTCAGATAAATGGAAATATTGTTCTAGTAAGTACATGTGAGATCATTAAACACTTCACTCTGCTGTTATGAAGTCAAGCTCAACCTGTGAAGACACTAGATGAACTGAATATTCCAGTATTCTGTAATTGTGTTGTATAATGTAGCAAACATTTATATATATATAAACACTGTCATAATACTGACTGTTCTAATACTAATGTAAACTAATTCTAATCTGTTCTATGTTTACATGTGCTCAGATGTGATGTCCGCCGCAGGAAGTGATGTGAACTCAGCTGTGGATTTAGCGTCTGGTCAGTGTCACACACATTATGATGTCATGTCTGATTATTGCTGGGGCTAGTTGAGTGTGTGAGTGTGTGAGGTTCAGTGCTAACGTCAGTCACAAGGCAGTTTACTGCAATTTACAATCTACTGCATTCTTCATTGCAGCATATAATTAAAATAGTGCAAAGCAACGTACAGTCAAACCAAGATCTACTCAGACACCTTCTGAATATCTGCCAGCTGTTAAATTTAACTACACAATTAGATAATACCAGTTTAGCTCAACCAATCACCAAGCAATGCTTCATTGTGTTCAGTCTGTGTGTAAAAAACTCCCAAATATGTATAAATGTTACTGGTAGTCGCTATATGAAGAATATTTGGTATATGTCACAGTTTACTTTATTCTGCTCTCCTCACTTACAGAAATGAGCTATAGTGTCCTGATCACACTAGTAGAAAAATATAAAAAATGATATCTGGTGTCTGAATAACTTCTGGTTTGACTGTATTTAAGAACAAAAAAAATGAATGAGATTCAAAGATAGAATGAATGTGTCTGTGTCTGCAGGAGTGAAGCAGCTTCCTGATGCGGCGAGCGTGAGCGACGGCTTCCACTACACTCTTCTGGGCGCGTGTGTGTTGGTGGCGTTCGTATTGGGTGCGATCGCGTCGGGTTTACTGGTGTCGTGTTTCTGCGGTCAGAGATCCCAGCGAGAACAAGAGCCCGAGGCGCCGCTTCCACACGCGCTCTCGCTCAACAGCCTCGCCAAACTCAACCGCCTGCTGGACGCCAAACAGGACAAGAACGACATCACTTCCTCCCAGAACTACAGCTCCGGCCCGCCCTGCCGGCAGCCGCCCGTCAAACCACACGCAACCGTGGAGGAAGAGCTGGTCTCGACGCTGCCCACCCCGGACTCCACCCCCGAGCTGCCAGTCAAGAACTTAAAAGCTCTGAACAGCCAATGGGAGAGAAGCCACACCCACAACTCCACCCTGCAGGGGTTTCCAACCAATCAGACACTTTCCATCAATCACACAGCTTCGGAAAACCACAGCGACGACATATTCAAACACGTCCCGCAATCCGAAGTGCGTGATGTGACCAATCCAGTGTCGTACAGCCTGACGTTACAGATGCCCTCCTCATACTACAGTTGCCTAAAAGAGACGCCTGAAACCACAACGCTTCAGCAGGTTCCACTGCAAACGCTTCCCGAACGGCCACACGGCATCACCGTCCAATCACAGCGCAAAGTCCTCATCAAGATGGGAAACGGGGTCACAACGGCCCGCCAGCACACTTTCAACCAGAAGTCGTCGCTCGCGGGCAACATCTACGAGACACACAGGCCGCTAGTCGCGGGCGGCTCGTGTCTGACGCGACAGCACAGCTACAGCGAGCCTCCTCTCCTCCAGCGCACGGCTCTCGTCAGACGCACCGCATCGCTCAAGCCACAGATCCCCCCTAAACCTGTGAACATACCCGCCAGAACTCTACACCTGCACCTGCACACACAACCACTGACCTCTGACCCCGAATGACCCCACCAGCTGCACAGAACAACTAGAGGGAAGGTTCGGAACTGAACACTAGCACACTGATCACTGCACAGCATATACTGTAGCGAACATGATCTCATTATAGCGCATGTTTAATTCAGCATGTGGCGTCTAAATATCTTTCAGATAAAACTGCTAGTTTACATTTTAACACAATTATGAATGATGTTTGCAGATAAACGAGCTCTGTGTCCAACGACAGTTTATTATTTTTTCATGTTTTGTTCATTCTGATAATCTTGTCAAATGAAACACAACTTTTATGAATTTTGAAGACTACAAACAATCAGCAGAAGTAAAAAGCTAAAGTTACACCACTACACCAGTCACATGACTTCAACATCGCCTACATTAAGCTTCTCGTTCAGTCTTTGTTTAAAATCTACAAGTTGGAAAGTTAGAATTTTGAGAATAGTTTGCAAGAACTCGATTATAAACACAAAGTCGCTAGTGAGTAGATGAGTTTGCCTGATTAATGTCCCTATTTTCCCGCTTAATGCCACTTGTAAGCAAACGTCTTTTTAAAGACATGTAAAAGCTTAAAGCATGAGTGGGAATTACTCTTAGAATAAATCATAAACATATCTTAAGCTTGTGTTCACCACAGACCTTATTACAGAAACACATCAAAATCCCACTGACTTCAACATGATGGAACCAGTTGTTCAAAAATAACTAGCTTCTTGAAGGTCATGTCAAGTGCATTGCATTGTGGGATCGAGTATTCCATCATGGTGTTCCTTCACATACAGTGTCCAGTAAGCATCTGCAGGGCTAGTGTGCTAGTGTTCTCTTCTGAACGTCATTCCAGTTCAGATATAGATTCAGATAAAAACAATGCAGTTGCCGCACACTGAACTCTGAATCATGAGTGTGTGTGTGTGTGTGTGCACCAGTGACACGATGCAATATTAATGTTTCTGTTTTCATCGCGGAGGAAATGAGACCCGGAGAACGACTCGAGCCGGATTGAACCCATCCATGCATTAGTAATATCTCAGAAGCATCACATCACACTGACGTTATTAAGGCAGAGGAGTTGATTATGATGTGTTTGCATTCATGTGTGCCTTACGTGGTGTTTGTTAGAGAGCAGAGGTCAGAGGTGAGGATGCTGACACTAACCCATAACACTCATCATCACAGACGCCTCCTGGAGTCCATCAGCTGGTGCAGGACCGTATGAAGAGCAGAACTTTCACACACAGGTTTCTTTCAGCTGTAAATGTCACGCAGAAGACACGAGCCTCCAGAAATACTGCTGACATTCACTTTAAAATCATTAATGCTGCATTTTGCTTGCAGAAATACCCACATTTGTTCACCAAGCACAGATACTTCTGCAATATTTCCAAAAGTGACTTTTTTCAGGGCCTGCTGCAAAGATGAGCAACAGGATGTGATGTCATGCTTGCTTTAATAAACTATGCAAAAGGATAATTAATAAATGCTGTGCTCTCACACTACAGGACATTCTGAAGGCTTTATTCTTTTAAACTGGTTTGATGCTGAACGACCTGAATGAGTCCAGTCTTCAACAAATAACCACAAACGCTCTTCACTTTTTATACATTTTTCAGGTAAACAAGATTTAATAATGTCTTCAGTCATGTTGCTTCTCCAGTAAATGTATCTTGATTTAAGAGTGTTGAGATGTTGTGCTGGAAAACAAGACGGAGACGCTGAAGTACAAGAGCGTGTTTTTGCAGTGCATGTTGGGTTTTCAGCCGAGATCAGAGACGTTTAGAGCTTTTCACTGCACAGAATCACAGGTCAGAGTTCAACCAACTTCTGTATGCTGTAAAGGACACAATTTCATGCTTGTATACCTGCCGCCCTGTGTGTGTGTGTGTGTGTGTGTGTGAGAGAGATGCACCCTCTGACAGTAGCTCCGCCCACCTGATCAGCAGAGGCCGTGATTGGTGCAGCCTGAGGGTTTGTATCACACATATTCTTGAATGTGTTTAATAAGAGCACTATATTCTGTGAGATGTGTATGAATGTGTGTAAACTCACTGAACATTAATGATAATAAACACTGGCACAATCATGTCAAAACACTCATGCTATGCACTTAATAAAAACATTGCTAAAAGATGCTAATGTACAAAATGCAATATTTCAGTGTTTTCACTAGATCACATGATCTCTTCAGATCCCTGGTGCGACGAGAGATTAAGTGTGAACTGCAGTCATTAGTGAGTATTCGACTTTATTCTCTTTCACATCATCAGTAAAGAGATCAGTACAGAACCAGAGAAGATCCGTTTCATTCTGTTGATCAGTTCTGCTTTAATTATAAAACATAGTGCATTTATATCTAACACACACACACACACACACCTCTTCAGTATTACACATCTCTAATACATTTAAAATAAATTCAACCTGAATATAAATAACTTCGGCTTAATCATGTTCAAACAAGATAGAAATAAAAGAAAAGAAAATAAAGGTTTGATTAGCACTTTATTATTCAGTAACCACTGGCTCTCTGCAGCCGATGGTCATTTATAAGCGTTGGCCTTGTGTTTCGGCAGAAAGCTGAAGTTCTTCGGCACCGGACCCAACAGCATCTCACTGCAGAGCCAACAGAAGACCACAGCCCGTTAGTCATGCGTTTATTAAACATGACACTCCAAACACACAAGTTAAACTGTGTGTGAGTCAAATTTATCCAGTAAATACTCATTTCAGTATATAATTCATAAGAGAAATCATAACATGAACCTGTAAAATGCAAACGGGTATTAAATTCAACACACAAAACTCAGTTTAGCTGTGTAATGAGAGAAGACCTCTCAGCCAATCATTCCATCCAAAGCTTTTTTGCACTAAACTGGAATATCACAAAATATTTGTGAATAAGCAGCATTTCCTTCCCAAGTGTTCAAGAGAACAAACTCGTCCCTTACTGGGAAACTGCCACAAAAAACTGGTAATAAAAGTAAGTTTCTGCAATCGGGCTGTTTTCCCTCCATCATAAACGAGTGTGTCAGAGCGTCAGACGAAACACAGTAAACGCTGTCATGGTCTCTGGCGTTCAGATGCTGGTGTTCGGGAACACACTCGTGTGAGACGCGTCTGGAGGGAATTAAACCAGATTAAACCAGACTTCGACTCCGGTGAAACACCAAACCAACATTTGAGATGCTGCGATGCCATTGGTCCGCTGGTTACTCCAGTTATCCAATCACAGCTCACGCTGAGTCACATGAGGTTTGATGATTTATTCTGTAAATGTGTTTCCATCGTAGTTTATGCATATCTTATCAGATTAAGAAAAATCAGTTTTATGTGCATTTTTAGAATTTATGCGCATCTTGACATTTCCATCCAGTGCTTTTTATACAATATCCCAAAATGCACATAAAAATAGGTGGAAATGTCAAGATGTGCATAAAATCCAAAAATGCACACAAAAACTGATCTTTTTTAATGTGATAAGATGTGCTTAAACTAAGATGGAAACACAGTGAGGAGGAGTTGTGGACTGTAGTGTTCTGCTCTTGGTCAGAGAGATGTGTGAATGACTCGGTCACCTGATCTGTATCCAGTCTCCCACGTGTTGACTGGCCATCAGAGACTCCATGTAATCTCGGCCCATGTAGAACGGCGGACGCTCGTTGATCTTCTGCGGGACTCTCTCCAACAATCCCACGGGAATATACCTGAACACACGTGTACACTCAACTCTATACGGGTTTGGAACGTCATGAAGGTGAGCAGTGTATTTACACAGGGTTCACACACACACACACACACACACACACACTGTACAATCTAATTCCAGGACTTTTGAGGACTTTTCAAGCACTGCTTTTTCAAGGACTACAATCAGAGATCTCATTTATCAAACAATATCTTTCTTTATTATCTTAAAAATTCTTAAAAAAAAAGAAAGTAAATAGATAAATAAAAATAAACTAATAAAAAAATGCTACAAATAAAGTGCAGTGACTGCGGTAACTTTAGCCATTGAAAGGATGTTATGACGAAGATATCGCTTTCCTAACTGATTTTTTCTGCCATGAATATATGATTGACTTGAAGAAGCTGTATCATATACTTGGATATTGATGAGCAATATCACACTCATAGCCATGCGAAACGCCTCTATATCTGTATCAGACAGCCAGCGTTAGGCTAATTCTGTGTGAAAGATCGTTTTATCAAACATTCTCTTTCAATAATTCAAATACTTTTTCATAAAAAGGCTGTTTTCCAGGACATGCACTTCAAAAAGTCCAATTCAAGCACTTCGAAGACCTTCTACGAACCCTGTTTAATGCAGGGTAATGCACCAATGCTACATTTTTCTAAATGTCAATCATTTTTTAACAAATAAGTATTCATTACTTCAATGAGCTCATTGTTTCTGCATTAAATTATTACATTGTTTAAATGAATACCCTTTTTGCTAACTGTGATTTGTATATGTAACTCTGATAACAGATCACTGTAAGCTGTAATGTGGACTCGTGCTCTTTCTGTAAAGCTGCTTTGAAATGATGTGTATTGTGAAAAGCGCTATATCCAGATAAATGTGAATTGAAATGAATTATGCTCGTCACCTGCACAGGAAGGAGAGCCACTCCAACAGGAAGCTGCGCGTCTTCTCTACGCCCTGCGTGTCGGAGCCCCAGTGCTCCAGGCCGAAGTTGCTGAAGTCCCGCAGGATGTCCAGGCGCTCGCTGGAGGAAATGTCCCAGTGTCTGCTCTCCTTGATCTCAGTGAAGAGCCACGGCTTGATCAGCGCGCCCCTAACAGACACCAAAGAGTTCTTTCAGGAAGGACCAGGGCCGGGTTTCCCGATAATGATGTATCTCAGCTCCTAAGAGCGCTCTCTACGTGCAAGGTTACGAACGCTCGCCACGGTTTCCCCAAAATGTTTGTGTCAGTCTGAAAGAAAGCTAGTTTTTTTAAGATAAAGTTTTAAATATGGATATTTTTCTTACACAAACGCATGGCTTCACTTCAGAAGGCCTTTATTAACCCTGTGGAGCACTTTAATCATGGATGGATGCACTTTGTAATATAACTCTGATTGTATTCGTCTGAAAGAAGAGTGTCATATACAGTAGGATGACTTGAGGGAGAGTAAATCATGGGCAAATTTTCATTTTTGTGTGAACTATCCCTTTAAGATCAGTCGTACGATCGTTTTTACAAACTTCTTAGGCTTACGATGCTTCTGGGAAACGCAGCCCAGAACGACACCGATGATGCAGTGGAAGCAGACTGACCTCGCCACCATGATCCCCGACACTCCCGTTTCTCTGGCCTTCATGGCGTCTTCATACGACAGGATATCTCCGTTACCTGTGGGACAAACACCAACAGAGCCAATTAGGGATCACTACAAAGGTATCGGCCGATATATGATCATTTATAATGATATCGCTATCGACCCGATAAGAACATTTGTCAGATATATTAAAGCCGATAAATAATGTATTATTCCCTTCAGCTGAGACGCTTCAGATGCGCACTGTTCAACATGATGGCTTTGAATTGCTTGAAATATGATTGAAATCACTTCAAATACAGTTCAGTGTGTCATATCGGCCACATAAAATTGTAATGAGAACAGAATTATCGGTTATCAGCTTTCAAATATAAAGAATTATCGGTTGTCGGCTTTCAAATATTGGTTATCGGTTTTCAAATATATCGTTAGTGGCTTTCAAATATAAAGAATTATCGGTTATCGGTGCATCCCTAGAGTCAAAGCATCTGAAGTATGGAGCATCCGCATCCTCCGCGGCGTCTACTCACCGAACAGCGGTACGGGAGCGGCGAGTTGTGAGCAGGTGTCGATATAATCCCAGTCAGCTGACTTCGTGTAACGCTGTTCTCGTGATCTGCCGTGCAGCTGCGGAGGAAAAACACTCACTGATTCGTCACCATGATGAACGAAGCCTCATTTTAGCTTGAGCTCGCTGAACTTCACAGTACCGTGATGAGCGACACGCCCCACTTCTTCATCTCTGGGATCAGCTTGTGCGCGACGTTGCAGTTCTGCTGAACTCCCGTACGGATCTTAACCGTTAGAGGAACGTCCAGTACCTGCGGCAGGGCAAATGAGGCGCGTCACAAACAGCACAGCTACACATCATCTGTTTATCATCAGATTGAGGGCTCAGTCGGACTGAAAAGCCTTCATGTAAACTCAGATTCAGCTCGATCTGAATGAAATATCGATTAGGTTGAAGAGAGCTGCAGACCTGAAACAATCCGATCAATAGGAAAAACAGCATGTAAATGCTTGATTCGTCACAGATTCACAAATATCTTGTGCATATTTGCAGTGCCGTGATGAGCATGTTTACAAATGTCTTACGAACATGCGTGTTTATTTACGTCTTGTGTTTTAAGAACTTTAAGACTCAATATTCACTAAATATCTGCTAAAAAGCACTTCTGACATACATGCGGTTAGACATTATCGCGCTGGTGTTCTCTGGGTCTGCATGCAGCGAACTGAAGTTTTGTTCATAAAACAGAAATGCAAATGTAAACATATGTGTATCATATTGTAACATTTAGGGTTTGTATAACTATAACTTTACCTCCTTTGTTTTCCATGCTATCAACAAAAAACACTAAAGAGTCATTATAAAACATGAGAAATTATGAACTCCTATACCGGTAGTATAAAAAAATAGTTATTTTGTCAATTTGACACATAAAAACATCAATTTTACTCACAAAATTATCACAGCGTCATTCTTCAATTCTGAATGCAATACATAAATGCAAAAGTTAATGTGAATCAGATTGTGACGATTAGGGTTCATAAGCAGAACTTTCAGAATCTGAAATCAGATTGATGAAAACATGTGCGTGTAAACTAACCTACTGATGTCCAATGATGCAGCTCAACGCCGCCATACAAGACGAACATCACTCAACACACTCTTTAAACATCAAGGTCTCTCGGTTCACTTACAGAATTCATTCCCCTCACGATTTGCTCAAATTTGGTGGTTCGTGTCATGAGGCCACATCCGCCGCCCTGAAGAAACACAGATCAGTTAATCGCTGCTGACACACTCACAAACTAGCGTTCTTCTGAAAATATGGCAACGCTGTGTGTTCGGGGTCAAATCGACCTCCTTTGGTTTCCATGCAATTCACCAAAAATCAACACTAAAGAATCACGTAAAACCTCTATTGTATCATTTCAGTGACAAAACCCCCACAAATATCCACAATGATTAACTCCTATACTATAAAAAACAGTTTCTCCCTTTGTGTTGGTGGTAAATTCAATGTTTTGTTTGTTACGACTATTTTCACTCTGAGGTACAACTATGAATAAATAGTATTTATGATTTGTACATTATTTGTCGTATTTATTTCCATTTGTACTATTGGTGTAAAATGCCTCTGCATTTTTGTTTTGCCTCTAGTCAAGAAATTGAGAACCAAAAACAAAAACATTTGGACAGTAAAACTCAAAACAGATGAAGAAACAGCTAACATCTCTTCTGATTCAGAACACAAGTCTTCAATCTCCAGTAAACTTTAAGTCTTAAATCCTCACGTTTCATATTTTGACACGCTATGATAGAGGGTTTCAGTTTTTTTACACAAGTGTTGATTTTTGGCAAATTGCATGGAAACCAATTCCAGTTCAAAGGTCATTTTGACCATCATAGTCAGAAATTTGTACAGGCTTTCCAAACACAAAACTCTGCATGCACATTCACGGCCCTATGAGAAAAATTCAAGCCGTGTAAAAATCGAATGTTGGTCAAATCAACCTGCGACTCAATAGTGAATCACCTCCAGAAAACATGTATTGTGAAAGTGTGTTCACTATGTGACAGCATGTGTGTGAACTATTCCTTTAAAAGCTGCTAATGGCCTCCCAGCCTGCTTTTCTGTACGTTACCTTCTTGTAAACCAGATCGATGGGGCAGCCGGAGTTTATATCCACAAAGTCCACATCGATGTTCTGATTGAGCAGCTCGGCACATCTGGTCATGGTGTCTGGAAAACATCCTTCCAGCTGAAACACAACCTCACGTCAGCTCATGTGGGAGACACCGTACACACACGTCTACTGTATCAGACTTCTGTCACCTGACGGCACGTTAAAACAACCAAACCGGCAGCCAATTCAACAGCTGGGAAGCTGGGTAGGAAATGCTACACATTTTGTTGTTCGATATGCAATTTTCAGCCATATTATTATTTTGCAAGAACATAAGGTCAAGTCAAAACACTACAGGCAAAACCTTTTCTTTTCATGCACTGGTCAGTTTTGAGATTCTAGGATATTTGGCTTTTCATAACGTGTTTTTTCAGACTAGTGGAAAGAAAACATCCAAAATTAATTAATATATATATTCCAAGTGGTTGTTCATATACTGTATCATTCGCCTTATAGAACATTTTACTCCTAAAAGCGTGGTGAACATGTCTGTTTATGACTGCTGATTTATCGAATGATAAACTGGAAAATCCCCTCGGAAAATCCTTTAACTCTAATGTCAACACAATCAAACCTGCTTCATCCAATTTTCTGATTTCTGTTATGGAAATGTATGCAAATTAGCACATATTTAATTAGACCATGCCTCATTTGCATAAGAAACATTTCAGAATCTTGTAATACAAAAAGTGTTTCCAATAAACTGGGGAAGTGTGAATATGACTTATATTCTCCTGTAGTGATAATGATCAACACATGGACCCAGCCTGGCGTTACGAGCCTAGAAACCAATAATAACATCACTCCAATAACAGCTCACAATTATGGTAATTCCAGCATGAAGTTTCATCAAAGCAGTCAATATACTGTATAACGAATCAGACGGTCATTAAAGGTGCGGTATGTAAGTTTCTCACTCTACTAAAGCATAAAAATACCATAATATGTTTGCAGATATTGAGGAAACACACACTCGTTTCTCTGACACACACACTTCTACAGCCAGTTATTTTACTCTGAAATGTGCGTTTCCAGGCTGGAATGTTTAGTCGTGGTCTGTGATACTACATGTTGCCAATTTTCATTGTCCATTGCGCTCGTTCCTGTTGCGTGTCTCAATCTGGCGACCCGTGTGAGCGTCGAGTCTGTGGAGGCGGGAGAAACCACGATCTCTGATATTTTGAATTGGACTGCAGTACCTATCTCGACCACTAGTTGTCAATCTTACAGACTGCACCTTTAATGATCACACACTGATACGCTCAGACGTTGCACACACTGATACGCTGAGGCGTAAGGCGTCACACACACTGATACGCTGAGGTGTAAGGCGTCACACACACTGATACGCTGAGGCGTAAGGCGTCACACACACTGATACGCTGAGGCGTAAGGCGTCACACACACTGATACGCTGAGGTGTAAGGCGTCACACACACTGATACGCTGAGGTGTAAGTCGTCGCACCTGAACGCCGAACAGGTCTTCGCTGGCGTGTCTCTTGAGGAGAGCCCATTCAGACGCCTGTCCCTGCAGGAGGTTAGTGCACATGGCCATCTCTCCACACGTGACGTCGGCCCCGAAGCGCTTACACACGCGCCGGAACGGCAGATTCCCACACTGCACAGAACACACACACACACCATGAGCTGCGAGAAACACGTCTCACGAGCACTCACATTAACCCGGGAGAGTTTACCGTAGTAAGAGGAGCCAGATACAGCTTGTCTCTGAAATCCACCTGAGATACAAGAGTCAAAGATTTGAGAATGAAACACTAATGGGGAACAGGTGCAAATATCATATACAACATAAGTGTATAAAAATGTCTAAACTTGTAGGAGATCAAAACTGCACTTTTATTTAATATTTCACCCGTTTGATTTGGATTGTGGGATACTGGTTGGTTGATGCAAGCTTGGCTATTTTCAAGTGGAAATATTATAAAAGAGCAAATTTAAAAACCTGTATATGGTAAAATATAGGTCATATTATATATGGCTCATATAGGTTAAAAACATATACATGTTTTTTAAAGCTATTTCTGTTATAACAGGTCTTCCATGTATTCTATTCATTTAAATATAGTATTCTGGAGGAATATACTGTACATACTGCAATATATAGTATGTTATTCCAAACACACCTGTTTCTTCTCACATTGTCGCAGCTTGATGATGTCAGCGTCTGTAATCGGCCCCACAGTCTTCACCGGAGGAACCGCACTCTCCTGCAATACAGATTATATTTACGTATTTCACTAAAACATCTTTAACATTTGTTTTTAGGAAACCCACGAGCCTGTATGTTTGAAGCAGCGCTGATGGTCTAGTGATTAAACACCTTTAAAAAGCACCGATTCTGCTCCTGATGTTGTTCTCAGGCTCTACTAGAACAGGTTTTCCTGCTTGAATGTTGATTATTCTCCTCATATTCTCCATTGTTGCGGCTCCTCTCTTCCCAGTCTGTCAGTAACGCTCTGTTTACTTCCTGTCTCTATGAAGCCCCTCCTTCTGAAAAGCACACTGTGCTCTGATTGGTCGGCTGGAGCAGTGTGTTGTGATTGGTCGAGCGCTTCGAGTGTGTTTGGGAAATGTCCCGCCCCTAACCATAACCACCAGTTTAACACACTACTAACTAACTCAACCAGGCCCCGCCCCTTTATTCTGCGCATGAATTATTATAATGAGGAATATTGTGACGTGTTCATTCAAGTTTATATTGAGCGGTCAAGTGATATAAGGTAATACCATAGACCGTGAAAAAAATATGGGCATAGTGTTTCTGAAGATTTTTGAAGCCCAAAGTGGGCGGAGCCGGCCGTCGCCATCTTGTTAGCGCGTCACTCCCGGATAAACGAACATGTGCAGCGAGGCGGATTAGCTGAGGTGACGTGACGCTAACACACAGCAGACAAACGTTAGTAGTGACATCAGCGGCAATCCACCTGTCACTCAAGTGGCCACGCCCTTAATTATGCAGAACTTTAAGGCTTAATATAATTTAAACGGATGAGTTATAAAAAATGAACCCCCTCACAGTCGTCATGAAGAGCAACATTAGCTATATAGACCAAAACCAGTTTTTGTACCAGACTGTAAACGTTTCTCTCTGCTGTAAAGTTGGGCGTTTTAACATGCGGGTCTATGGGACTGAGTCTCTTCTGCAGCCGGTCTCTAGTGGCCAGTGGATGAACTGCAGTTTAACTCACTTCAGTGCTGAGTCAAGAGAGTTGATTTCAACACACTACTAACTAACTCAACCAGGCCCCGCCTCTTTATTCTAGTCTTTTTATTCTGCGTATGAATTATTATAATGAGGAATATTGTGACCAGTTAATCAGTGCTATCAGGTGATAGCAGATGTCTCACCTGTGTCTCCTGGTCTCTCTGATCCTCCTCCAGCTTCTTCCCCCGGCTGATGGTCTTCAGGAAGGCCTCGGCGCCGCTGAAGCTCACCTGCTTCTTCCTCAGGCGTCTCTGCAGGTCTTTGTCCAGGTGGTTCCTGACCGTCTCTCTGTCGGCGCAGGGTTTGTAGAGGTCGGCGTTCACCAGGTTCTTCATCTCGGCGCTGGTGTGAGCTTTAGCAAACCTGCAGGTGACGCCGTAGTGACACTTGCCGAAGGTGTTGAACAGGTAACACTGCTCTCCCAGATCCTCCGCTTTACTGCGCATGTACTCCGACACATCGTGGAGGAAGCGGCACTTATCGCCGAAGAAGCATTTAGTGTCTCGCTCCTGAAAGACACGCGGATAATGCTAACAACTGTAGCGTTACAGGAGCGTTATGATAAACCAAACCAGAGATATTGCTTAAAGTCCCCCTGACTTCATGCCTTAAAATATCTTGACTGTAACTCGACACCCTTGCCTCATTTAGTATGCGCGGTTCTATGAATATGCAAATGAGCCCCGCCTCCACTCACTCACTCAGCTCAGAGATCCACTGGTTGACGATCACACGTTGATCTGATTGGTTACAAGGTAGTTTGTGACGTCAGAAACACCAGCGTGTGTTTGAGACTGTCTTTGGTTCACTGCAGTTTTAAGGAGGAAATACTCAGCAATGGTGTCGACTTATGAACTTACACATGCTTTGTGTTAAAGGGTCACGACACCCCCCTCTTTCAGCTCAAGTCTAGCTCACAATCTTTTTGAAAAATGCAACTTAAATGGGCGTGGTGGCTGTGAGAAGAAGGGAGGGGAGTGGGTGTGGTGTGGCACGGCAGGGGAGAGGGGGGACTGTCATCGCCAGTGGCCCATGCATGCATATCGACTGTCACTAAAAATCAGTGGTAAAACGTGAGGAAATGCTAGATTTTTTTTATAGCTGGCAAAGTTATAGTCTAATGAAATACACTGATACCTTATAATTGTATTTAAAACATATATATGTATAATTATGTCATTATAAAATATATATTTGTTTATATACACACTATAAATGCATATATTTGAAAATAAAAAACAATCGCTTAAAAAAAAAAACGTTCCGTACACAGCCTAGATCTACGCGCCCCCTGAACCCACATAATAAAGATGGACAGTGACATAGAAATTTGCACAAACTAAGCATACATTCCATACAATTGAGGTATTATCGAAATATCTAAATTTTAATAACGAGTGATTATTTAACAAAAGGCAAGTAAAACGGTCAGGGTTACATTTTAGACACACACACACACACACACACCTCTGAAGCGATAGAAAAGTCCTCGGGACCGCATCACTCGCAAGACGAAACTTGTATTGGTGTACAAGGCCGAAGTCCATCATTCTCTAGTTGAATGGTTGCTACACACACATTAGACGTGTCCGTGGTTGATGGCCAACCAGCCGCCCGCAGCCAGAGTCTAGTCCTGACAGCATCGCGGGGAAAGATGCACTGGAACTTTTGCACCACGAAAACAAACGCACGTCCCATCATTGCCTCTCTCATCTACTACGCGATATCATAGGTTGACATGTCTGGCATTGGAAAGATCCACGTGGTGTCATGAATAATTAATAGAAAGTGTGTTCTCACTGGATAAAAAACTCAGTCTCATTAATAATTATGAGACACCGATGAGTCATCAGAGTACTATAGTGACGTGACACAATGAAGATTTTAAACCAGGAAGACGAAAATAGCTTATAAAAACTAAAATTTAACCATTTTCCCCCTACTATTAAATCTAACAGATGCTAACTTTGTCTTCAATGGTGTTCAACACACATACCTCTGTTAAAATCTCAGAAATTTTGGTTTAGGGTGTCGTGACCCTTTAAAGCATATTAAAAACACCACATAGACATATAAACAAAATTAAACGCTGGATTTTCACCACAGGGGCACTTTAAGCAACAATCTTTAAATGGTTTTGGTTAACTAATAGTAACACTGGGCGAATGGGGGAAGTGTTTGGAAACCTATTTGGTAACTATTACTACTATATATATCTCTCTCACCTGAATGATTGATGGACACAGTCGTCTGCCTTCGTAGCTCTGAGGTTTCATGCGAGGTCTGGATTTATTCTGTCCTCTCCTCTTCTTCTTCTCCTCCTCCTTCTTCTTCTTCTCTGGTTCCTCGGGCGCTCCTTCGCTGTCCAGTCGGATCCTCTTCTGCTCCGGTTCTCCAGAGTCTCGATCCGCATCTTCGCTCTTCTGCTCCGGTTCTCCAGAGTCTCGATCCGCATCTTCGCTCTTCTGACCCGGCCGGCCCGAATCCAGGAACGCGTGGAACTTCTCTTTGCTGGTGAGGAACCTGGGAACACGTAGATGTTTGAGTACATCAGACTCGAGTCACTCATAAACACATATCGCTCGACAGAGGCTATGATTATTAATATCATCATAATCAGAACACAAATATATAAACGTACTGTTCTTTAATAGGGGCAGTTCCTTTCGTCTCGACCTCCACAGCCGATTCCATCATGAACACTCAAACCTGCTGGGACTTTTATTTTGAAACACGTTTACATATTAACACATCTGCTGCAGGCAGGCCTTTGAAACAGTGCAAAATATGTAAATGAATAAATACATACATCCAACATGTCTTAAGGTGATCATATTGTGGAAAACAGGACTTTTATTTTGAAATAAACGATCTGATGATGTTGATGTGACAGTCATAATCATGAGCTCATTAACATAAGAACGCCCACATTTACAGAACACCTTGGCTTATGTGAAAATAAATAACACAAATAAGATTAAAATAAATTAAGAAAATTAAAAAATATATAATTAATAAGTATAATTAAATCAATAATACATTTAACAAAGTTCTCCTACAGTTTTTACATTTTACTATGAGTATTATATTTTTTTATTTTTTTTACATGTAACTTAATAAAAACTAAATATTTTCCAAATAATATTTAGACATATACTGTAAAAAAAAAAAAAAAAGATAAATAAATTGATTCTTTATACAAGAAAAGATGCCTTTTATATTTGTGGATGAATCATCCGTGGCATCTGGAGGCTGAGACGCCCTGACATAACATAATTACATTTTAATTGTTGTAAGGACCAGAGGACTTACTCTAACATTATAAGTGGCCTTCAAATGATAACGTGCAAATAAAGCCTCTTCAGATGTATTGCACATAGAGCCACACTGGATTAAAAGGGTTAAAGATCATGACAGTCGAAAACAACTCGCGCATCTGAAGAGCGTGTGTGTGTCTTACTAAACACCGATCGCACAGCAGCTCTGAGATCAGTTCAGATTTATGTCTGATTATTATTATTGATCATCATCACTCACCGAGCACTGAAGTTTCTCTCTGCACATGCACAGTCTGCAGCTGCGCAACTCTCTAATGTGTCCGGCCGGAAACACGAGCACGCGCACTGAGGTTCCGCTTCAGCACGCGCCACCGCGGTTCATGATGGGACTACAAATTAAAAGTATACAACTGTGTGTATTTATATAGTTTATTTCTACAGATTTTATCTCCAATTGTTGTGCTGATAATCCAATTCGTAATGATTTGTTTTTATTAAATTAAAAAATCCTCAGTATCGATGAATATATGGTCACACAGGAGTCATAAAACAAACAAAATCACAAGATTAGGAAAATATTAGAGCAGTTTTAATGTTCTTCATCAAACAATATAAATTGTTTTTCCAGTGCATTTTTTGCTCATTCAGCTCCTTTAATTCATGTGTTTTTATAATAATCATATGAAAAAGCACAGGTCAGTCAATACATCACTTCTCAAATACAACTACTTTAACCAAACTTTCACATAGGAGATATAAAAATAAATAAAAACATAACAAAATGAATGAAAATCATGAAAATTAATTTTATGAAACACTGTGGAATATTTTGTACTGTAATATTTTAACAGGAAAACACATTCTGTGTGAACGGCTCCTTAAAACGGGACCTTTTATTTTTTATCATTCTGTCATAATCATGAGCTCATGTGTTTGTTTTTTTAAATGTTAATCAGGTCAATACATTTTTTTTTTTTTACCAAAACTAAACACAGGAGATATACAAAAAATGACATCATATTATGAATCACTTTGACATATAATGTTCTGATTTTTAGGGCCCAGAAAAGTAAACCGGTGTTATTATTAAGCACAATCCTCTCACAAATACATTTGTTTATGCTTGTACAAAGTGTTAATGCCAAAGACACTGTCTTCATCAGACATGCAAATATTTGAACAGGAAAAACGCGTTCTGTATAAATGCCCAACATGGTGGTCATATTGTGAAATACAGGACTTTTATTTTGAAATAAAAAAGTTGATGAGACATTCTGTCATAATCATGAACTCGTGTTAATTTATGTTTATATGTTAATCAGGTCAATCATTTTTATTTTACCAAACTAACACAGGAGATAACAAAAAAACATCATATTATGAATCACTGGCATATCTTGTACTGATTTTAAGGGCCCAGTAAAGTGAACCGGTGTCATGTTATGAAGCACAATCCTCTCACAAATAAAGTTGCGAGTAAACAAACATTCCTATGCTTGAACAAAGACATGCATGTACAGTGAGCCTGAGCGAGCGTCCGCTCTTCACTCCTCCGCTCTTCACTCCTCCGCTCTTCACTCCTCCGCTCTTCACTCCTCCGCTCTTCACTCCTCTGCTGAGCCCAGCCGCTCTAATTTGGCGCTGAAGCGTTTCTTGCTGGAGTCTAGCACCGCGATGCCGCTCTTCTGGAAGTCGTAGCCGAGCCGGTTGAGCCGGATCAGCCGCTGCCGGATGCTGGCCAGACTGAAGTCCAGGACCTTGGGCTTCAGCACCACCTGCTCCGCCTGGACCCCGGCCTCCAGCAGGCAGTCCAGCTTCTGGTTCAGGCGCTCCGAGGACATGAACAGCACATGGGAGTAGTTCAGGATCATGGCCTTGAAGTGGTCGGCGCCGCACCCCAGCGACCCGAGCTTCCGGCGCAGGCTCTCCGCGTTCCTCTTCAGGCTCTCGTGCGACAGGTCCAGGATCTGAGCGCCGTGGCTCTGGAACAATCCCAGCGCCTCCGAGTTGCTCAAGTTCAGGTCGTGCGTCAGGAAGTCCACGTTAGCGCGGATCCGGTTGGTGCTGCGGATGAAGATGTAGAGGTTCCTGGAGATGATGGTTTTGGCGAAGATCCGCGGGTCGGTCCCGCCTAGCCTCACGCACACGTCCTGGAGAAGCTCCACCATGTTCCGGTTCAGCTCCACGCTGTTGGAGAAGGTCCGCGGTGCGGTGGTGAGCAACCGGTGCAAGTCTTTCCCCGTGATTCCCAGAGACATCAGGAACACGATGTTCTGCTCCAGGTTCTTGTTGTCGCTGGAGCGGAAGAACGACTCGGGAGAGCGCGACAGGATCCCGACCACCTCGCGGTCGGTCCGGAAGACGTTCCTCCACAGCGTCCAGCGCTCCTCCAGGTGCGCGCAGGTGCGCGTGATGGACCGCGGGAAGCGGGAGATGATGCTGGCGATGGCCTCCGGGTCGGCTCCTTTGCTCCTCAGGAACAGCGCCAGGCCTTGCTCGTTGGTGAGGTGCTTCCGGAGGACGCCGGGCTGCCGGCGCCGGGCCGACTCCAGGTCCACTCCCATGATGGACAGGCTCTCCACCAGAGATTCGTTCTCCGAGTTCACCAGGGGAAGGGTGAGATCCGTGGGTTTGGAGCTGCAGAAGCGAGACGCCGCAGGAAGTGGAGGACATCTCCTGACGGACCACAGGAAGTAGAGGATCCTCTGTGCCATCACGGACCACACCTGTCGATTAGAGAAGAGATCACTTCACTATTGGAGTTAAGTAGAGCTGCACGACTAAGTGTTAATAGATCTTAATTCAAACACCACCCACGCGATCTTATTTCTAAACGACTATTCGAATATCGTCTGTTAAACCTGTGACGAGTATGGTCACTCAAGAGATTCGTTCAGAAACGCTGATTCATCCAGTTATGAAACGAGGGAAGGATTTATGAGCGAGTCATTGAATCATAGACTCAAGAGATTCATTCAGAAACGCTGATTCATCCAGTTATGAAACGAGGGAAGGATTTATGAGCGAGTCATTGAATCATAGACTCAAGAGATTCGTTCAGAAACGCTGATTCATCCAGTTATGAAACGAGGGAAGGATTTATGAGCGAGTCATTGAATCATAGACTCAAGAGATTCGTTCAAAAACACTGATTCATCCAGCAATGAAACAAGTGAAAGGCTTGTTCAACACTTGAACCGGCGCTGCACACACGGATCGGTGAATGACATCACAGTACCGCGAGGGCGATGGGAGAGCAGACGGCTCTGTGTGCTTTTGAATCACTCTTTTGCGGTACTTTGATGTCATAAACCGATCTGTCTGTGCAGCGCCCAGCTTTGACCAGCTTTGGGACACACTATCACACTGTACAATTGCGTCTTAATATATTAATTATTTTCATGACAAGCAAGCACATTTTCCCCTCAAATTCTCATAAATTAATTCCACAAGATCAGTTTTAATAGTTATAAATAATAATAGTAAACAGTTTTCTTCATGCATAATACAGCTTCTTGTTTTTTCTTTTTAATTTGTGGTGAAATATTGGCACAACTCAGGACATGTTTTCGTAATATTCACCCACATATAGTACAGAATGTAGAATCTTATCTAATAAGTACATGTTTCAGGTCGTTTAATAAATCAAGCTAAATCAGATCATAATGAGGAGCTAAATCAGATCAAATAAACTGATCAGCGGTGTGAAAAAGTTGGCAAGTAGATATTAGATTATAAACTCTCGACACAGATCTACTTATTCATGCATAAAGGTTTCTTGTTTTAACATAATGATTCATGTTTACTGTCGTGTGTTTAGAACTGTAAGCTGTTATTGAGAAGTAAACATCACATTTATTATAACCTACCACATCATCTCAGCACTTGACGCCTCTCTGTCGTGTTTCCTCGCGCGGTGTGTGTGTGTGTGTGTGTGTGTCGCGCCGCCTGCTGGTCTGGAGTGACAGCGACTCCACTGATCACCACACGGGGGCGCAGGACCTTCACTGTTCAGCTCCACATTCACCTGATAGAAATGACTATATTAACGTTCATCACTAATCTTATAATCTTCTATTATGCTTTACACGTCACCAATATATTGCATTTAAAAAATACTTGTTTCTCTGAATTTTTTTGATTGAACATATGCAGCTTTAGTAAGAATAAGAGACTTATTACAAACTTCTTATGCTAATCAAGGCTGCATATATTTGAAAATACAGTAAAAAACAGTAATATAGTGAAAAAATTGTACAATCTAAAATAATTGCTTTTTTATTTGTATATATTTTAAAATGTAATCATATCTATCTATCTATCTTTATTTATTTACTTCCACTGGGTCAGTTTTGATGTTCTGACTTCAGTTAATTGACTGTTAAAGCGAGAGATTCTCCATTGCTGCAGTTTCATTCATTCATCATCATGGTCTCATATTGAGTGATTTCAACACAGTGATCCTCGTCCTCCTCGTCCTCCTCGTTCTCCATGTTCGGGAGGATGGCAGATGTCAGGAACACTTGAGAAGGGCCGGCACTCGAGCCTCACTCTCCGTCTGTGCTGATCAGCTCGTCTCATGCATCATTCATAATTCATCAGACCCAGATCAGTTTCTTCAGCTTCCTTCAGTCAGACTCTCACTCAGACTGAGCGGTTACACACACCACACATCAACATGCTTTATTTCTGCTTATCAATTTTAGGATAAACCCCTGAGACAGGGGAGTAATTGGGGGGGGGGGGGGGAGATAACCCCCCCCCAATATTTATACCATGATCACATGAAAAATATGAAGAACAATTTTTTTTTAACTATATTAAACATTACAACCCCCCCAATGTTCAAACCAAATCTACGCCCTTGCCCTGAGAGTTTTCAATGCAATAAAACATAACTGAATTATAGGTCCTGTCATCTAGTTATGAATTCAGGCGTGATCTTGTCCTCAGACGTGCCTGTGAAATCATTCAGAAACTCATCAGATTAATGTTCCCTCTCAGCAACACCATCCATAATCAATAACATATGGATTCATCAGGGTTCACGACCAGCAGAAACAACACACAAATATTCTCTTTATAGAATATGATTAATTTACATGTAACATATACAAATATGGAACATAAAAGGTGAACTTATTTGATTTATTTTATTTGACTCTACTCTACTCTCTATTCTATTCTACTCCACTCTATTGTACTCTACTCTACCCTCTATTCTATTCTACTCTATTCTTTTCTACTCTATTCTACCCTACTCTCTATTCTATTCTACTCTACTCTATTGTACTCTACTCTACCCTCTATTCTATTCTACTCTATTCTACCCTACTCTCTATTCTATTCTACTCCACTCTATTGTACTCTACTCTACCCTCTATTCTATTCTACTCTATTCTACTCTACTCTCTATTCTATTCTATTCTATTCTACTCTACTCTATTGTACTCTACTCTACCCTCTATTCTATTCTACTCTATTCTTTTCTACTCTATTCTACTCTACTCTCTATTCTATTCTACTCCACTCTATTGTACTCTACTCTACCCTCTATTCTATTCTACTCTATTCTTTTCTACTCTATTCTACCCTACTCTCTATTCTATTCTACTCTACTCTATTGTACTCTACTCTACCCTCTATTCTATTCTACTCTATTCTACTCTACTCTCTATTCTATTCTACTCTACTCTATTGTACTCTACTCTACCCTCTATTCTATTCTACTCTATTCTACTCTCTATTCTATTCTACTCTACTCTATTGTACTCTACTCTACTCTCTATTCTATTCTACTCCATTCTATTGTACTCTACTCTACCCTCTAATCTATTCTACTCTATTCTTTTCTACTCTATTCTACTCTACTCTCTATTCTATTCTACTCTACTCTATTGTACTCTACTTTACCCTCTACTCTATTCTACTCTATTCTTTTCTACTCTATTCTATTCTACTCTACTCTATTGTACTCTACTCTACCCTCTATTCTATTCTACTCTATTCTTTTCTATTCTACTCTACTCTCTATTCTATTGTACTCCACTCTATTGTACTCTACTCTCTATTCTATTCTACTCTAGTCTTTTCTACTCTACTCTCTATTCTATTCTACTCCACTCTATTGTACTCTACTCTACTCTCTATTCTACTCTATTCTTTTCTACTCTATTGTACTCTACTCTCTATTCTATTCTACTCTATTTGCTACTCTATTCTACTCTACTCTCTATTCTATTCTACTCTATTCTTTTCTTTTCTACTCTATTCTGCTCTACTCTCTATTCTATTCTACACTATTCTTTTCTACTCTATTCTGCTCTACTCTCTATTCTATTCTACTCTATTCTTTTCTACTCTATTCTGCTCTACTCTCTATTCTATTCTACTCTATTCTTTTCTACTCCACTCTATTCTACTCTTCTCTATCTATTCTATTCTATCTTACTCCACTCTTTTCTATTCTACTCCACTCTATTCTATTCTACTCTACTCTCTATTCTATTCTACTCTATTCAACTCTACTATACTATACTCTACTCTACTTTACTATACTATACTCCACTCTACTCTATTCTATTCTACTCTACACTACTCCACTCTATTCTACTCTACCCTACCCTACTCCAGTGGTTCTCAATTCCAGTCCTCGGGACCCCTTGCTCTGCACATTTTGTATGTCTCTCTTATCTGACACACTCAGTTCAGTTCATGGAGTCTCTCCTAATGAGCTGATGATCTGGTTCAGGTTTGTTAAATAAGGGAGACATACAAAATGTGCAGAGCAGGGGGTCCCGAGGACTGGAATTGAGAACCACTGCTCTACTCTACACTACTCCACTCTATTCTATTCAACTCTATTCTACTCTACTCTATTCTCTTCTACTCTACTCTACTCTCCTCTACTCTATTCTACTCTCCTCTCCTCTCCTCTCCTCTCGTCTCCTCTCCTCTCCTCTCCTCTACATTACTCTACTCTCCTCTACTCTA
Source organism: Rutilus rutilus (assembly GCF_951802725.1). Taxonomy (NCBI): domain Eukaryota; kingdom Metazoa; phylum Chordata; class Actinopteri; order Cypriniformes; family Leuciscidae; genus Rutilus; species Rutilus rutilus. Next base: position 42,445,347 of record NC_140216.1, on the reverse strand, counting down.
TTCTACTCTCCTCTACTCTATTCCACTCTCCATTACTCTACTCTCCTCTACTCTACACTACTCTCTTCTACTCTACTCTCCTCTACTCTACCCTTCTGAACTCTACCCTACCCTACTCTACTCTACTCTCTTCTACTCTACTCTCCTCTACTCTACTCTACCCTTCCGAACTCTACCCTACCCTACTCTACTCTACTCTCTTCTACTCTACTCTCCTCTACTCTACTCTACCCTTCTGAACTCTACCCTACCCTACTCTACTCTACTCTCTTCTACTCTACTCTCCTCTACTCTACCCTTCTGAACTCTACCCTACCCTACTCTACTCTACTCTCTTCTACTCTACTCTCCTCTACTCTACTCTACCCTTCCGAACTCTACCCTACCCTACTCTACTCTACTCTCTTCTACTCTACTCTCCTCTACTCTACATTACTCTACTCTCCTCTACTCTACCCTTCCAAACTCTACCCTACCCTACTCTACTCTCTTCTACTCTACATTACTCTCCTCTACTCTCCTCTCATCTCCTCTACTCTATTCTACTCTACTCTATTATCTTCTACTCTACTTTAGTCTCCTCTACTCTATTCTACTCTCCTCTCCTCTCCTCTACTCTACATTACTCTACTCTCCTCTACTCTACTCTCCTCTACTCTATTCTACTCTCCATTACTCTACTCTCCTCTACTCTACACTACTCTCTTCTACTCTACTCTCATCTACTCTATTCTACTCTCCATTACTCTCTCCTCTACTCTACACTACTCTCTTCTACTCTACTCTCCTCTACTCTACCCTTCCGAACTCTACCCTACCCTACTCTACTCTCTTCTACTCTACTCTCCTCTACTCTCCTCTCCTCTACTCTACCCTTCCGAACTCTACCCTACCCTACTCTACTCTACTCTCTTCTACTCTACTCTCCTCTACTCTACCCTTCTGATCTCTACCCTACTCTACTCTACTCTCCTCTCCTCTACATTACTCTACTCTCCTCTACTCTACCCTTCCGAACTCTACCCTACCCTACTCTACTCTCTTCTACTCTACTCTCCTCTACTCTACTCTACACTACTCTCTTCTACTCTACTCTACTCTACACTACTCTCCTGTACTCTACCGTACTGTACTCTCCTCTCTTCTACTCTACCCTACTCTCCTCTACTCTACCGTACTGTACTCTCCTCACCTCAGTGTATTGTCTTCTTCAGTGGGTTAGTTTGCGGGTGTGAGTGTGTGAACCTGATCCCGTATCCTCAGTCATGAATAATTCAGCGGTGAGTGTTCAGTGTTCAGTGCTGCTGTTTCTCTGAGCCTCAGATGTGATCATCAGAGCATCAGGTGGAGCAGAAGTGAAGGATGTCCAAGAGACGATGGGTGGAATTCAAGATCTGCCAAACCATCAGCTGTTCAGCTCCGGTCGGGCGCAGGAATAGACCAGCATCCTCTGCTGCGGCCGCAGGTACGACAGACACACACACACACACACACACACACACACACACACACACACACACACACACACACACACACACACACACACACACACACACACACTTGCACTCTCTCACACACACACACACACACACACACACACACACACACACACACACACTCACACACACACACACACACACACACACACACACACACACACACACACACACACACACACACACACACACGAGCAGAGAGAGTGTGTGTGAGAGGCTGATCTGGGTCAGTTAATGGGCTGATGTATAGATGACTTGTAAAAATAGTGCATGATTTCTCTGTTTAAATGACTGACACAGACCTCTTGCTGTGTGTTTAGTAATATATTACATAAGATATTACATTAAGATGTGTGCAGTAGGGTTACATTCATGTAAACTGGACCGCTTTTGAGACTAAAATCCATCCCAATATCCCTGAAATCACACTGATACAACACTATACACGGCCTAAATGTGCAGAATGCAATTCAATATGTATCATACATACAGTCGTAGTAGGAAAAATATGATTAAAATGTGTTAAAGTTAGTGTAAAGTTTTATTTGTGATAATAATGTAATGAAACATGCCAAATTGTGTGACACAATTTTTGTCCTGGCTCTGGCTGTAATACAAAGAAATTATGAACGAGAGAGAAACAATTAAGATTAAATATTGTAGTGAATGAATGTTTTTTCTTGTTTTTGGCACATAAAATAAAACCCATAGCTGTAGTTTGCCTTTTTTTTTTTGCCAAATAATTTCGTCAGATAAATACCTAAACCAAGTTTAGTGTTTTGTTATTCCCTCATATTTAAAATATTTAAACGATATAAAATATTTTCCTCATATTTTGACGGCAGTGTCATTAAAAACAAATCACTTTTTGCTACTCCTGTAGCAGGTACAGTGCGACAAGAGCATACACAAATCTTGATAGGCATAATATACAAAGTAATCAATTATTTATATTTGCACGATTGACCGTTTGTTTGTGCAGCGATATTTGCAGTGTCAGGCTTTAGCAGCGTGTGCGCGCACGGTGACGTCATCGCGCCGCGAGTCTCGTGTGTTTACGTGGAGAAACATGGCGGCGTCTGTGAGTGTGACAGCAAATCCCGAATAAAACACAGCGAAAAGCCAAAAACCCACTGGAATTGCCGCCCGAGCCGAAGCGGGCACACATGTCAGCGGGCCGCGTTCAGCGCTAGGCGTGTGTGTGTGCGTGTGGCGCGTTAATGACGCGCGTGTGTCCGTGTTTAAGCCGCAGGAACCGCAGAGATGATGGAAGACGAGGAGCGACAGAGGAAACTGCAGGCCGGCAAAGCCAAGGTGAGATTTACCACACATTTACCTCATGCTTACCTGTCTGCTGTCGTTTACTTCAGAATATACTTCTCGTCTGAGATTCACCTCAACTTTACCTCATTGCTGTAGTTTACCTCAGAGTTTAACGCCCATCTCTGAGATTCAGCCAACAGCTGTCATGCCATTTACCTCACTGACATCTGTGATTTAACTCACATTACCTCGAATTTACCTCTATTTTACCCCCACTGCTGTCTTTTACCCCAGAAAACAACTGGCACTTCTGGTTTAACTCCCATTTACCTCAATTTTACCTCAGAAAACAGCTGACACTTGTGATTTAACTCACATTTACCTTGTATTTACCTCTATTTTACTATCATTTACCTCAGAAAACAACTGGCACTTGTGATTTTACTCACATTTACCTCTATTTTATTTCAGAAAACAACTGACACTTGTGATTTAACTCACATTTACCTTGTATTTACCTCTATCTTACTATCATTTACCTCAGAAAACAACTGGCACTTGTGATTTTACTCACATTTACCTCTATTTTATTTCAGAAAACAACTGACACTTGTGATTTAACTCCCATTTACCTCAATTTTACCTCAGAAAACAGCTGACACTTGTGATTTAACTCACATTTACCTTGTATTTACCTCTATTTTACTATCATTTACCTCAGAAAACAACTGGCACTTGTGATTTTACTCACATTTACCTCTATTTTATTTCAGAAAACAACTGACACTTGTGATTTAACTCCCATTTACCTTGTATTTACCTCTATTTTACTATCATTTACCTCAGAAAACAACTGGCACTTGTGATTTTACTCACATTTACCTCTATTTTATTTCAGAAAACAACTGACACTTGTGATTTAACTCACATTTACCTTGTATTTACCTCTATTTTACTATCATTTACCTCAGAAAACAACTGGCACTTGTGATTTTACTCACATTTACCTCTATTTTATTTCAGAAAACAACTGACACTTGTGATTTAACTCACATTTACCTTGTATTTACCTCTATCTTACTATCATTTACCTCAGAAAACAACTGGCACTTGTGATTTTACTCACATTTACCTCTATTTTATTTCAGAAAACAACTGACACTTGTGATTTAACTCCCATTTACCTCAATTTTACCTCAGAAAACAGCTGACACTTGTGATTTAACTCACATTTACCTTGTATTTACCTCTATTTTACTATCATTTACCTCAGAAAACAACTGGCACTTGTGATTTTACTCACATTTACCTCTATTTTACCTCAGAAAACAGCTGGCACTTGTAATTGAACTCACATTTACCTCGTATTTAGCTCGTATTTACCTCTATTTTACCCCCACTGTTGTCTTTTACCCCAGAAAACAACTGGCACTTCTGATTTAACTCCCATTTACCTCAATTTTACCTCAGAAGACAGCTGGCACTTGTAATTTAACTCACATTTACCTCGTATTTAGCTCGTATTTACCTCTATTTTACCTCAGAAAAATACTGACACTTGTGATTTAGCCTAGGCCTAACTTACATTTGCCTCATTTTTACCTCGACTTCTACCTTCTTTTTTAACCACTTTTACCTTTTTACCTTTACTGTAGTGTAATGCTGCCTTCACCTGCTGTAGGAAATGTCCCACTTCCCAAGTTGTGAACAGGAGTTTGTCTTGTTCAAGTGCTTTGATGTCAGAAAGAACAGGCATCATGGAGGAATTATTCTTGCCTATTAACTGGGAAAATCTTATTAAACCCAAAATGATATTTAGTGTCTCATTCTACTCAACCATATAAACATTCACTACGCTATTTAGAAAGTCAGCTTGCTGGAGTTCCAGTCAAATACAGGCTATTTTTGGTGTGTATAAAACATAAAATATGCTTTAAATGATTGTTCATAAATGTAATTAAACACTTCTTTAATTACAAGTAGCTGTTATGGAAAAACTAAAAAAAACGTTTAATGTTAAAATTTTATGACACGCCCAAATCTGAAACTCTGAATCAGAATTATCCCTGAGTTTCCCAGTGGTAAACACGACTCGAGAGGGCGTTCATGTCCAACTTTTAACTAGGAAACACATATTCACGAAAACACAAGCATGTGAGGGCAGTTCAGTCTTTATGAGTTTTTGTGTTATGCTCATTTTTGAGTGTTTGATGTGCTTCGTCATGCAGTGAGCTCTCGTTTATCAGTATATGAGCCGGTGAAGTCATTGTGAGTATGACTGCAGTTCCAGGATGAATGTAAAGACTTCCTCTGCTGTTTCTCTGAGCATGTGGATGGGCTTGTGAGACTGGATTTTCTAGCGATTGCTAAACCGGCTCTCTCCCATCATGCCTGTCACTGCACAGATCTCTCAGATCTCCAGGTCACTATAACCTGCTGGAGCGTGTCAGGACACAGAGCCCTTGACATCATTAAGGCTTACATTCACTCCATCCACACTAGTGTTTTCAAGCATTATCCAGCAGTTTCTTGTTAGCACTGAAACATCAGAAAACGCTTTATCATCTCACTGCACATGCATAAACACAATGAGAAGTAGACCAGATATAATAATGCTATCACGCTATTCCATCTTCTTTTTCCTTTTTTTTTTAGCAGAACATCTGTTTCGACGCAGGACAGCAATTGCGAGTACATTTTCTGTTGTCTTTTGCAGGAATGTAATATGAGGTAACATTTATCTTGAGCAACACTGTGAAAGTGAAGAGCACAGCCGTCACATATGACTTTTTTATTTTTTTTCCCTAAATTTGTTTTTTCCAATACATTTTTTTTTTGGATTCTGTTTTTAGGGGCCAAGCACCGAAGGTGCGTAGGCACCTATTGTATCTGTTCCCGTTCCTATTATTAGGGGCCAAGCACCGAAGGTGCGTAGGCACCTATTGTATCTGTTCCCGTTCTTATTATTATTATTCTTCCGTTTCTTCCGACTGGGCGTCTATGGCAGCCCATAGAACCGATTGCGGGAAAGTTGTTTTGATTTGACATTCTGATAGAGGACAGTCCCAACATTAAATACACCAATTTTGGTGTTTCTAAGTCATTCCCTCTAGCGCCACCACCTGTCCAAAATTTCACTTTTATTTTGCTAATAACTTTTGAACAGTAAGGCCAGTCAACAAAATTCTTTTTTCCTCTGATTCCTGAGCTCTTGTCGATTCGAGTGCACCCTATGATGTCATTTTCGTCATAACAATATGGCCGCCATTTTGAATTGTCCTTAAAAGCTACTTTTTCGAACTCGTCCTAGATGGTTTGTCCGATTTGCACGAAAATTGAACCAGATCATCTTCAGGCAGTGCTGACCAAAAGTTATGGAATTCAAATTGATTCGTTAAACCGTTTTCGAAAAACGCTCGAACTAATTTTACGTAGCGCCTGCAAAAACAGTCGTAGGGCTCTATCTCCGCAACGGTTTATCGTATTCAGACCAAACTTGGTACATGTCATCACAGGCATGACCTGAGGCTACATGCTGTGTTTCGGCGCAGCGCCACCTACTGGTCCGGAGATATGGAAAATGGCTATTTTTGCTTATAGCTTTTGAACAGTTTGTCCAAAAATCATAAAATTGGTCTCGTTAGATTCAGGGCAACATGTCGATTCGACTGATATCCAATTTGACCATATCGGCCATTTTGACTGTCAGCCATTTAGAATTTTGTGCTAAAATGCTGTATTTTTTGAACGCATGAACGAATTGTTACGAAACTTGGTATTGGTCATCATCACGATGTCCTGAAGGAACCTGAGAAGTTTCGAAACAGCGCCACCTAGTGGTGATTTTTTTTCCCAAATGCTTATAACTTTGGGTGTGGTCGACTTATTTTCACGAGACTCATCTCATTAGAGTCCTGAATCGTTGCCGAGTCCCATGATACCAAACATGCTAGGTTTCGCCTTACAGTTTGTGTAGCGTTGTGATTTAGCGCTTAAAAAACATTTGGCTATATCTTCGAAACCGCTAGTCCGATCGAGACGAAACCACCGTCAGAAGTTTGGAAACATAGGTCGATAGCTAAACGCCAATGCCCAAATGCGAAAATATTGATGTTTAGGGGTAGTAAATTCCAAACAAAGTCATGTGTCAGTCATTTTTTACGTGTTTTTTCATATAAATGTCTATAACTCCGAAGCGAATTGAGATATCTTCACCAAAATTGACACACATATGTATGGGCTCACTCTGAGGACACATAAAAAAAATGGTGTGACTGAGCCTCTTGGTGGCGCTATAACAGAACAAAACATGAAATTCCCATTGACTTCAATACAGTTTTGTGAAATAAAATGCTATACTAAACAAATGCATTGGTGTAATATTACGAAACTCAGAATGTGCCATCAGCTCCATCCCCTGAAGGTACCCAAAATATTTTGAGACAGCGCCACCTAGTGGTCAAAAGTTATAACAAAATTTCCAAAAAGGCTAATAACTTTTGAATAAATCTGGCTATTGAAATGCCACTGGTCTTAATAGATTCCCTGGGTCAAGCCGAGAACATAGATACCAAGTTTTCCTTATTTGGCCAAACTTCCTGTCCGCCATCTTGATTTTCATTCAAAACCTACTCTTTCGAACTCCTCCTAGACCGTTTGTCCGATTTTCACCAAAATCGAATCGTATCATCTCCAGACTGTGCCGACTAAAAGTTATGGATTTCGTGTCGATAGACGAAACCGTTTTCGTATAGCGCAGCAGCAAAGTTGAGGCATGAAGCCAAAAGCACTATTCAGGCTTTATCTCTGAAATCCCTTGAAATATTGACACCAAACTTTGTATGTGTCATTGTCACTTCACTCTGACCACATCACATCAGTTTTGTAACTGCTCCACCTATTGGTCGAAAGTGATAATCCATTAAATCATATTCTGAATTACTTTTTATATGATTTTTCAGCCATTTCGCCTAAAATCCTCTTTAAATGTCTTTCATTGCTCATTGTTGCAGTTGGTCTGACACCTTCAGCCATGTTGGCATATCCTGTCATCTGCTTGCGCTTGGCCCCGATAATTGCTGCTTGCAGCTATATTTTTATTATTATTTTTATTATTTATTTTTCTGGACTCTGTTTTAATGGTTGTGTGTGTGTGAGTGAGAGAGTGTTTGTGTGTGTGTGAGAGTGTGTGTGTGAGAGTGTGTGTGTGAGAGTGTGTGTGTGAGAGTGTGTGTGTGAGAGTGTGTGTGTGAGAGTGTGTGTGTGAGAGTGTGTGTGTGTGTGAGAGTGTGTGTGTGTGTGTGTGAGAGTGTGTGTGTGTGTGTGTGTGAGAGTGTGTGTGTGTGTGAGAGTGTGTGTGTGTGTGTGTGTGTGTGTGTGAGAGTGTGTGTGTGTGTGTGTGTGTGAGAGTGTGTGTGTGTGTGTGTGTGTGTGAGAGTGTGTGTGTGTGAGAGAGAGTGTGTGTGTGTGTGTGTGTGTGTGTGTGTGAGAGTGTGTGTGTGTGTGTGTGTGTGTGAGAGTGTGTGTGTGTGTGTGTGTGTGAGAGTGTGTGAGTGTGAGAGAGTGTGTGTTTAAATTAAAGTTTAGCAATTAAAAAAGCATATGTCTAATTAATTGAAATCTTAAGTAAGATTCTGTTTTAATGACTAGATTCCTTAAATCACAGGGCCTTATTGGTACAATATGAGTCACATGACTAAACATGCATCATCGTTTTGAAATACCTCTGTTTTCTCAGTCCACACACTGTACTTGATGGAGACGCGAGGCCAAAACACAGAGAAAAACATGTTTTTTTTAAATACATTTGGATTAGTGTTTTTTTTAATCAGTCAAATTGCATTATATCAGTGATTTCCTTCCTTGCTGTTTAGGTGTGGTATCAGTGTGTGTTGATGAACCTGTAGTGATCGAGCACTAGTTTGGCCTCACATTCCTGTTTCTCCACACGCTGGCCATGAGAACAGAGCCGTGTTATCTCAGAGATAGAGCTGAGTCCTCTCTGTGTGTCTAAAAATACCCCGAGTCTGAAGGATGGGCGAGATCGTGACCTCTCCGTGCTCCCTGTGAAGTGAACATATGTGATCGAGGTCACCAGAGTCGACCTCCAGAGCCTCGTGTGTCTAATTCCCCCTGACAGGTGTACATGATGACCTGCAGAGCGCAAACACACAGATCTGCTCTCGATACACTCGGAGAGATGTCTAGGGTTAGCTTGTCTGTGTTTAGGGCTGTGCGACGATTAATCACATCCAAAATAAAAGTGTGTGTTTACATAGCATGTGTGTGTGCTGTGTTATATTGTATAAATACACACACATGCATGTATATATTTAACAAATATTTGCATGTATATACTGTATATTTATATATAATGTGTCTGATATAGAAATATTAATCTTTTATATATAAATAACACATTTTTCTTGAGCATGCATGAGTGTGTATTACGTAAACAGAAACTTTATGTTGGATGTGATTAATGGCGAATAATTGTTGCACATCACAATTTTTTTGACTGAATTTGAGCAACATAGTTATTTTTTTTAATTGCACCATTTTGCTCGTTCAGCACTGAGTGTCTGGAAGAAGATAATCACTTCAATTACACCCGAGTTCATTTGAGCTGGAGTTCTTGAATGAAATGAAATGTCATCTTGACACATCCAGCGTTCACTTCTCGCTCTTCCCTCAACTAGTCGATTAGTGCTGCAGACCACGAGGCACAACACACACGTTCACTGTGTAAATGTCAAGAGCTGCTGAATAAAGACGTCTGTGATGGAAAGACATGATTCATAATTTGTTTTGTTAACAATCGGAGTGAACGTGAACAAAAGCAGAAGAACACGTTTCCTAAACCTGTGCAGAAGTAAATCACTGCAGACTGGCTGTGTGTTTGTCCAGTGAGTATTAAAGTCCTTCAGTGTGTAACGGCTCTGTGTGTGTGCGTCTGTGAATGCCAGCTCTCCTCAGCTTGACATGCATTCAGATAAATAGATTTGTCTTTTTCTGTCAGTAATGAAGGAAGGACAACAGATATACATGTCGTCTAGGGGGAACCTTTTGGTACCTCACGATTCGGTTCTTGATTTTGAATCAATTTTTGATTCGATGTGTGTATAGATTTGAGTGTAGTTTAGTGTTTTGTGTTACCTTTCTTATTTGACTACAGTAGACAGTAGCACAAGTTGAATTTGCTCAGCGAGTTACTCTGGCGTCGAGTCATGATGCTCATTAAATATGCCCTTGTATCCGAGCTGCACCAATCACAGCGGGTTATCTGATATAGGCAGAGCTAAACAGATGACGACAGCGCTGCGACGTCGAAGTCATTAGTAAACATTGCAAGATGGCTGTGGATGAACACCAGTTGTCTGAAACGGCTTTGGCCGCTACAATGAACGAGTTAGACTCGGCTTTGCTCTAAAAGAGGAACAGAAGACGCCGCTCGAATCGTTCCTTTGCAAGAAGGGCATTTTTGCTGTTTTGCCGACCGGATACGGCAAGAGTCTGATCTACCAGTTAGCTCCTACTGGTAGTGTATGGGGTTTATTGCTGTGATTGGTTGTAGTGTTATCCAATGGTGTGCAGTGAGATTTTCAAATGCACGCTTGGTGCCGCCCCTCGAGCCGGACGAGCTTCATTAGTCGACGCCAGACCATTACTCTTTCAGATGTAGGTCTGGATTTCCAGGCTGTAGTTTAATAGGTCTAGAAGAAGAAGAAATCCTTGAGATTTATTAATTGTTTCTTCCCATTTTAGTCAACTCAATATTATTAAACAGATGCCCTTTAAGCTAACTATAAAATAAGGATTCTTTTTTTAATTAACATTAATGGCATCAGTTTATGAGGCTGCTGTCCCTTTAAGAAGAAATGCACTGATATAGTTACACATCCGATTTTCTCCCATTTGTTTTAGTTTGCGTAGGACACAACAGACTCTGTTTACATTGAGTACTCCACACGTGTGTGTGTTGCTGTGAACGAGAACTGAATTGGCGATCACACTTGCTTACCATGCCATCAGCTATCTTCTGTTCCGATTCTCAAATACGTGTGAGTTTGTTTTGTCGTAGATGATCTTGATCTGTAACGGGAGATGTTTGTTCAGACATCAGAGATTCCTGTCTGTTGGATTTATTACAGCGCGTGAATTCATCAGTTTCTCCCGAAATGCATGAAAGTGAGTGGCCGGTGAACTGGGAGAAGAATAGAGTAAACTTTATAGTTTCTTACACTGTGTATCTGATATGAATAAAACACATCAGCAAATATATTTGGATGGATTGTTATTGCTGCTTCCATACACCATTGTATGTATACAAACTATACATGTATTGTTTTGCTATAAATTATATGTATTTAAATGTGAAACCTAAAATAAACATTATGTGGTTAAAAACACTGAATAGCTGTGATATATGACGAGCGCTGAGCGTGTCCGTCTCTGGCTCAGCGTCAGCCATAGCGCGAAAGCACAGTTTGGATCTGGCAGTGATGTCACGTCACTGTACATTCGCTCCTTAGTGGTCAGCTGATGCAGAGCGTGCCGACATCGACATTGCTGATGAGATGTAGAGGAAAATATCTAGTGGAAAATGAGAATGTTACGTGAATTTATCATTTATATCTTGAATGCATTGCAAGTCTCATTGGATGAGAGCATCTGCCAAAGGCATCAGTGTTGAATGTGTGTGTCCACCGCTGAGCATCTGAGTGCTGAGACGCAACAGGACAGATAAAGGGTTATTAAGATAAGGGGATTTTTGCATGTGTTGTTCCCTGGATCTGTGTTTCAGAGCAGTGAAGGACCCAGCGTTTGACCCCTGACCCCTGCGCATGGAGACACTGGCTCAGATCTGCAGTGTGTGTTGCTGTTGGCGTTCAGAGCAGCTGTTAGCGCTCGCGGTCTCATGCCAGTGTCATTAGCAAGCGGCTCTCAGGATCACGGCTGGAGAATGTCTCGCGGTCTCGACGCTGAACACACATGCTGCAGGAGTAAACATGATGCAGATCATAGCAGAGGAAATGATGTATCAAACACAAACTACGGTTCTGAACCTGAGGCCTGATATCTGCTGATCTGACCCACATCTGCACAGGTCAGGGTGTGTGTTACCCGAGCGGAGGCCGGCTGATGCACATCTGCACCTGCTCAACTCCAGATCTGGGCCATTATGCAGGATCAATTGTTCCAACCCAGCATGCAGTGCAAGCCTTTATTATGTGTGTGTGACTGTGTGTGTGTGTGTGTGTGTGTGTGTGTGTGAGTGTGTGTGAGTGTGAGGGTTTGTGCGTGTGTGAGAGTGTGTGAGTGGGTGAGTGTGTGTGACTGAGGGTTTGTGCGTGTGTGTGAGTGTGAGTGTGTGTGACTGTGAGGGTTTGTGCGTGTGTGAGTGGGTGAGTGTGTGTGACTGAGGGTTTGTGCGTGTGTGTGAGTGTGTGTGACTGTGAGGGTGTGTGTGACTGTGAGGGTTTGTGCGTGTGTGAGAGTGTGTGAGTGGGTGAGTGTGTGTGACTGAGGGTTTGTGCGTGTGTGTGAGTGTGTGTGACTGAGGGTTTGTGCGTGTGTGAGAGTGTGTGAGTGGGTGAGTGTGTGTGACTGAGGGTTTGTGTGTGTGTGACTGTGAGTGTGTGAGTGTGTGAGTGAGTGTGTGAGTGAGTGTGTGAGTGAGTGTGTGAGTGAGTGTGTGAGTGAGTGTGTGAGTGAGTGAGTGTGTGAGTGAGTGTGTGTGTGAGTGAGTGTGTGAGTGAGTGTGTGTGTGAGTGAGTGTGTGTGTGAGTGTGTGTGACTGAGGGTTTGTGCGTGTGAGTGTGTGTGAGTGTGAGTGTGTGTGTGAGTGAGTGTGTGTGTGTGACTGAGGGTTTGTGCGTGTGTGTAAGTGAGTGTGTGTGAATGTGAGGGTTTGTGTGTGTGTGTGTGTGTGTATGTTTGCTCGCGTGTGTGTGCGCGTGTGTGTGTGTGTGTGTATGTTTGCTCGCGCGTGTGTGTGCGTGTGTGTGTTGTGATTGCAGGCTAAAAGCTCGGGATAACGAGAGGGATAATTGTAGGATAATTGGCTTGGCCAATAAACGCACTCAGTGTCACTCAAGAGATATTATAATAAAACTGAAGCGTCTGCATAATTAAACGCGTCCTACACACTCCGCTATCATGATCTTAATTAACAGCAGCGCACAATGTTTGTGTGACCTCGCTGTGATCCGCGTTATCTGTTGTCAGTAATTGTTTGGTCCATATTATAATACATATATAGTTTGAGCATCACAGAACTTTCACCTCTTCTAAAGATCTCGGTGTTTGATCTGTGGATAATGTGTGTTGTTGATCAGTCAACATTGAAACATTTGAGGTCAGGAACATTCTTAATGTCTCTGGAAGAGCCTCTTCTGCTCTCCAAGGCTGCGTTTATTAGATCAAAAATACAGTAAAAACAGTCAAATATTATTGTAATGTAAATCAGCTGTTCTCTATGAGTGTTCAGCATCATTACTCCAGTCTTCAGTGTCACATGATCCTTCAGAAATCACTCTAATATGAGGATTCGATGATCAAGAAACATTTATGATTATTATCAGTGTTGAAAACAGTGATGCGTTTTATTTCTCAGGATTCTTTGATGAATAGAGAGTTTTAAAGAACAGCATTTCTTTTGAAATAGAATCTTTTGTAACATTACAAATGTAGTTTTTGATCAATTTAATGCGTCTTTGCAGAATGAAAGCATTAATTTCCTCAAAGCCGGTTGGCGTACGGCAGCAGAACGAGCAGGGGAGCAGCAGACGCACGTCTCCAGAGGCCGAGTGTGTGTCCGCAGGAGACGCTGGCTAGATAACCCACAGATTAATGCCAGCCTTTGTGGGGAAAAACAAATTAAATGTAATTTCAAGCTGTGCGATTGCTTGTCTTCCGGCTCCCGCTGCTGCTTTCTGGGGTTTTACTCTGAGACTCGCAGAAGTGGACTTTACCGTTCCCCTGTCACACATCATCAGACTCACGCTGTACATGTCCTACAGTTGCAGTAGAATTAGAGGGAATGCGTACAGTAAGAACAATACTTCTAATGCATTTATTAATACAGTTTTTGTTAACATTAGTTAATGCACAGTGAACTAACATGAACAAACAATGAACAACTATGTTTTATTTATTTTTTAACTTACAGTAACAATTATTAATGTTAACAAATCAATTTTAACAAATGAGACCTTATTGTAAAGTGTTTAGACAGTCATGTCAGGCCTTGGACGAAGTGTGGGATGTTTTTTTGTTTTTTTAATCAGACACTGTAAATTGTAAAAAAAAAAAAAAAAAAAAGGTTAAATTTACAGTAAATAACGGGCAGCAGAAATGTACTGTAAAAAATACGGTAGCAACAAACTTAACTTAAATTTACAGTAAAAAAAACGTAAAAAAAAATTGTAATGCACTGACAACCACCAATCACAGCGCTGATGAGAGTCACATGATGAATCAAAGCTCATCACAAGCAGCTTTAACATAAACTGAGAAAGTTAATATTAATATATAGAAGATTCAGTGTCATTCACACAAACACTCATGACATTTTAAAAATGCAATATACATTAATTTAACAACATTAAATGTAACATAAAACCCTAATGTACACACCTGATTAGGAAAAACTATGAAGAAACAGTTATTTCAACAGAAATACATCAGTGTCACGCAGGGAATTGTGGGAATGTCAATTTACGGTTTTTCACTGTAAATTATACAATAACTTGATCTTTTTCACTTCCAAACACAAACAATTTAACGTAAAATTACATTAAATGTATGGTTAGATCTATCACAGTTAAAGGGGTGGTTGATTTATGATTTGACTTCTCTAACTGTAGTTAGTGTGTAATGTTGCTGTTTGAGCATAAACAACATCTGCAAAGTTACAACGCTCAAAGTTCACAGCAAATATTTGCTTTTAAAGAAATCGATTTTTAAAGACTACAACAAACGGCTGGTAGAGACTACACCACATTCCTCCCGGTTAGTGACATCACAAACACTAACATTTACATAAACCCCGCCCCCTCAACACGATTTCTAGATTATCAAGACAGAATATGCTAATCAATGACTAGAAGATAACTACACATCAGCTTCATAAATTCATCAACTAATCATTCAGAAATGTCCTGTTGCTTCTACATGTTGTCACTTCTTCTTGAGTCTCTCCATCATTGACTGACTCCGGTTTGAACATAAAAGGCTAAAAGATTTTGAAGTTTTCAGTGCATGTGTGTGTGAGGGTAAAAGATCACAAGCTCTTGAAGCTCCGCCCCCTGTGCCGGGAGCAGCAGCTCATTTGCATTTAAAGGGACACACACAAAAACTGTGCTTTTTTGCTCACCCTCAAAAAGTGACAACTTTAACATGCTATATACAAATATCTGTGGGGTATTTTGAGCTAAAACTTCACACACACACTCTGGGGACATCAGAGACTTATTCTACATCTTGTGAAAGGGCATTACACCACCCCTTTAATCACCGTATACAGTGCAGAAACTTTCTGTTTTTTACCGTTAAAATCACGATAATTCTTTACACATCAACCATCATAGTTGCCAGATATAGTGTGAGTGTGTGTGTGTTTCTCTGTTGCATGTGTGTGTTCTGCATGTGTCTGGGGGTTTGGGGTGTTTTTACAGCCTTTGTGAAGCTGTTTTGTTTCTCCGGTTGAACTTTCCCAGGAGTCTTTGCTGTATCCTAGACACTGGTGCTCTGATCCCGCGGGATGCCTCTGATCCGGGATCAGCTCTTGTTGAACACAGTCATCAGGAGTGTGTGTGTGTGTGTGTTCAGACTCATTAGTGTTCATTCACTGTAATGGACGTACATTAGTTCGAATGCTCTTTTTGCTTGTTTACATAAATAATGTAAAAGCCGTGTGTCGGAGTCCTGGTCCGTCGCCATGGCAACAGCAAAAGAGACTCTTTTTTTTAATCGGCTGTATTTCGGCTCGGGCGTTAAGAGGTTTTCTGGGAAATGTGAAATGTGTTTCTCACTCATGTTCTTGAGCGTTTGAAAGGGGGTTTCTGGGTGAAATGTCAGAGCGCTCCTGATGTTCTCCTCCAGACGGAGATGCTCTGCTGTTGTAGAGCGTGAGAAAGGGTTTTGAAGCACTTTATGGAACTATGACAAATTATGGCAATTAATTTATGAGCGAGTCATCAGTGGGTTTCAGTGCATCGTCTGGAGGTCATGAGTGTGCTGGTGTGTGCTTAAAACAGTACAAGTTTCTGTGTTTAAACTTATTGAGGGATTTAACTGACTATTAAAATATAATGAAATGATTACATTTTCATGGAATATGCCAATAAATAAATAAACAAATTCCTCTAAATAAGTCACTCTTTTTTTTTTTTCATAAATAAGTACTTTTCACATGATATTTATTTATAGGATATATTTGTAGTCAATTATGCTTATGGTCATTGATGCAATATTACAGGATGTGTTTATTTTTATGGTATAATGATTTGTTTTATGTAGGGATGCACCGAAATGAAAATTCTTGTCCGAAACCGAAAACCGAAAAAGAGGAAACCAAGGCCGAAAACCGAAACACCGAAAGAAATGATGCCAATTATTAGTACCATTGCATTTATGGCTATGACTGTGTACTAACTTTACTAAAATCAATGCATTGCAATTGCATAAATTAATATTAAAGTTTCAAAGAATAAATCAATACAAATTTTATGCAAATATTTATTTAGCACATTGCAAAGTATAAAATTAAATGTTTAACTTGACCCCACTCATGTGTACATTAAATAATAATGTAAAAGCCTACTGGCCTGCAGAAAGGTTTGAAAATGAAATGTTCTCTCATAAAAACAAAGTGCATTTAGGTCAATACTGCCATAGCCCTTAATAATATCTGCAGCTAGATGCTCATGGACCTGAGTTGCAAAAACCATAAACAGCTAAGGTAAACACACACACCTCTGAGAAATGACGGCTGCTCTGCACACACACGCAAGGTCTCGCTCCCTCTCTCTGTCGCGCGCGCGCGCGCTACGTATGTGCGCTCATGCTCGCTCGCTCGCTCGCGATTCCGGGAGATTTAAACTAATTTGCGGGCATCAGGGAGCCGCTATCAATACGCGGGAGACTCCCGGAACTTTCGCAAGACTTGGGATGTCTGTGTTTTGAAAATCGCTGTCCGTGGGTCACTCTCAGATATATTGAAATACGTCCACACCGCAGATATGTAATGTTGCTTCAGACAAGCACGTGCAGGTCGCGGTGTCTGCTGTTTGCGTCATCACAACATTTCGGCCGTATTGTTTCGGTGATAAAAGTCTTTCGGCCGAAAACCGAAAATGCACTTTTGGGCCATTTTCGGCCGAACATTTTCGGTGGCCGAATATTCGGTGCATCCCTAGTTTTATGCATATTAGCTTTTTGTTTATGGTGTAAATATGAGGCTTTTCATTTTACGGCATATTTATCTGGTATTTAACATTTCAGTTTGCATGATTAAATGTATGTCCTCACCGTATTTATGCTGTAATTTCATTATGCTTTTATTTATTTATTTATTATCACATCTGTGATGCGTTTAATCAGTTCATTATATTTGTTATTTAGTCTTCATAGAAACTGGACGATTTTTGTGAAGTAAATCCCATATGAACTTGTGTGATTTGGAGTCTGGTGAAAATAGTGAGACGAGTTGTTGCTCTCGCAAAACAGCTGTGTGTGTGTGTGTGTGTGTGTGTGTGTGTGTGTGTGTGTGTGTGTGTGAGTGTGTGTGTCTCTCTGCAGACAGCTGTGTGTGTGTGAGTGTGTGTGTGTCACTCTGCAGACAGGTGTGTGTGTGTGTGTGTCAACAGCTGGCCACTTCTCTCTGTCAGCTGCTGGTTTTGTGATGTATGGGTGTGTGTTCAGTCACAGACGCCGTTGTTCTGATTATCCGTGTGTTAAACTATATGAAATGACATGTGACTCGTTTTACTTCTGTTGTGTGCTGTATTTCTGAATATGAAAGGTTATTTAATGGGGTGCTTTTCTCCATCTTCATCTGTGTTCAGTGTGTAATGTTGATGTTTGATCATGAAGAAGCTCCAGTTCTTCTCTATATCAGTGTCAGTGTTTCTGAACTCCTGAAACGCCTCCACTGTAGTCTTGAGTTTCTTCCGGGAACGAACACGTCACAATATTCCTCATTATAATAATTCATACGCAGAATAAAGGGGCGGGGCCTGGTTGAGTTAGTCAGTAGTGTGTTAAACTGGCGGTTATGGAAAGGGGCGGGACATTTCCCAAACACACTCGAAGCGCTCGACCAATCACAACACACTGATTCAGAGCACAGTGTGCTTTTCAGAAGGAGGGGCTTCATAGAGACAGGAAGTAAACAGAGCGTTACTGACAGACTGGTAAGAGAGGAGCCGCAACAATGGAGAATATGAGGAGAATAATCAACATTACAGCTGGAAAACCTGTTCTAGTAGAGCCTGAGAACAACATCAGGAGTTTGTAAAAGGGGAGAATATGGGCTCTTTAAAGAGGAAAAAAATTAGCGAGGCACTTGATCGTTTTCTTTTGGGAATTGATTAAAAATGAGGTCTGGAAAGAGGTTGAGAAATAAGAGGGATTGACCGTTCCTGCAGCTCAAACAGTAGATTATGGTGCTAGCTACGCCAAAGTCATGAGTTTGAGTCCTAGGGCAGCCATTCCCAAACTGTGGTCCGCGGACCACTAGTGGTCCGTGAGGGTACTGCAGGTGGTCCGTGGAAAGGCAAAATAAAATATAAAGTAATATATTTTTTACCTTCATTTTACCAGGAAATTCCCATAAAAAAAAAAAAAAAAGTAAAAAGAATATGTAGGCCTATATTGATATAACATTTTAAATAAATTGTCAAGTTATTGTGTGATTACTAAAATAGCCTAGTGGTGTTCGGCCGTGACATTCAAGTTCGTGCCGTTAGAACCACAACATTGGTTCGGTGGATAGCAACAGGTTCTCTGAAGAGAAAAGGGCAGAGGCAAATATGTTCTCATTATCACATCACACGCACAGCCTTTAATGGTGCGTTCACACCGGACGAAATTTCGCTTCAAACTTTTGTTTTGACGCGGGAATTGATACAAAGTGGTCAAGCGTATCACTAGACGCGGCAGGCGCGAATTTGACATATGATCCTTTTTTGAATTTGACGCGCTCGCGTCCGGTGAGAAACGCACAGTTAGGCATAGGCAGTTTATATGAAACGAAATGTTTATAAATGGAATGAATAAGGCCTGTTATTATTTTAATTTCCAGTTAGTTTCTTGATCTCGCGTTTCTGAAATGTTTTGCGGATGTGCTGTTAAGTGGACAAACTCACTTTTTGAGGACTTGTAAAACTGAAGATTAATAATCCCCTAAAATCGCCAAAGGTTTTGAAATGTTGACTATATTCCAGTGTTCTTATTACTGTATAGATTTCATACTCCATTGCTATGGAAATAAGCCTGTTGTTCAAATGAACCTGATTATGCCCTCGGGCGCTTGAGTAAATAAATTAAATATGTGGCAGCCGTTGTGTGCAGTAAACTTTCTTTTAACAATTCTGTTGTACTGATGTGATGACCAATGATAGTTTTAGAGCTAGTAAGCCTATTTAGAGGAGCAGATTAATTCAGGTAGGACTCTGTAGACATATTTTATTATGTGTATTATGAGGTGGTCCGCGAAAATTCTTGATTACAAATAGTGGTCCACACACACAAAAAGTTTGAAAACCCCTGTCCTAGGGAATGCATGTCGACCGTTGGATAATCAGAGACACTTAAGAAAGTAAATATTCTGTCTTCCTGAATTAAGCTGTACAGGATCTTGAGGTTGAGTATTTGGGTCAGTAAGGTAATCAGGTGAGCTGCTCAGGTGACACGAACCTCAGTGCCGGGAGTCCTGATCCCGCTTCCAGCACAAGCATCACGACTCATGCGATCCTGATGTGCATGTTTATGTTCTCCAGCTCTTACTCCCTCTCAAACACCAGTTATGCTTCAAATGAGTGATGAACAGAAAGATGTCACCGTATCCGCTCGCATATTGCCGAAACAGATGTCCGTCTTAATGCACGTCTGTGGTGCTAATCCTGTTAAAGCAGAGGATTTGCCATGACAGAACGCTGAAGGTTACGGTGTTGATCAACAGTCATGATTCGCCTCAACTTCACAAAACTGTGTCGCTTTACCGTGGGTCTTTTTACCGGTTTTTGAATAATCGTGCGATTGGTGTGTGTGTGTTTTTGTGGCTCATGAGTGTGTGTTTGTGTCTCGTCTCTAACAGCTGGCCGAGTACCGGCAGAGGAAGGCTCAATCCGATGGCCAGAAGAAGCAGAAGAAGAAGAGAAAGAAGCCTGAGTCTGACGTAGAGGAGCGTCTGAGAGAGGAGCAGAGCCGGGATGAGGGAGACGAGCAGACGGGAGATCAGAACACTGTGTTTTCCCTCTCGAAGACCCTGCGCAGCGGAGAAACCGTCACACATGACCAGACCTACACCATAGAGGTGAGCCGAGGAGATCAGCATCGCGGTTATTACCATTACTCTTTTATTCACACAGAGAACACATGATCACTGGTGACGTTTACATGTACGCCTGAAGTTTTATTACTACATGTATTCAGTAGTGAGCCACTCAGATTAAGATGTTTACATGACATGGGCCGTTTTGCACACTGACTTTAACACACACACGTTCAGTTCAAATGCAGTTTGTTGCAGCTGTTTTATTTGCCCTCTTTAACCTGTTAAAATCCCCCTGTAGTCAATCATTTATCCCTTAAAACTCATCTCTGATCACCAAAATGACATACTTAAAAGTTTTTCATGCCTTAAAATATCTTGAGTGTAACTCGACACCCTCGCCTCATTTAGTATTCGTGGCTCTATGAATATGCAAATGAGCCCCGCCTCCACTCACTCGCTCAGCTCAGAGATCCACTGGTTGACGATCACACGTTGATCTGATTGGTTACAAGGTAGTTTGTGACGTCAGAAACACCAGCGATTTCAAAGCGTGTTTTTGAGACTGTCTTTGGTTCACTGCAGTTTTAAGGAGGAAATACTCAGCAATGGTGTCGACTTATGAACTTACACATAAAGCATATTAAAAACACCACATAGACACATAAACAACATTAAAAACTTGCTTTTCACCACAGGGGGACTTTAACTGTCAGTGTTTTTGTTTATTGCAAAAGTGAGTAAATTGGGTATCATTCGAAAGCTTAAACACTCATTTATTAATTCTGTGAGAACCTTTTTGAAATATGACATTGCGTTACCATGGAAACTGTGCTTTAAACCCTTTCAGCGGGCTCCTCCCCCTAGTGGCCGGAGTCATGTCTCATATCACGAAGTTTACTGCCCTGTTTTAGAACATGTTTCTGTATTTGGTGACTATTTTGTGGCCAGATGAAACGCAAACTACGGTTCTCGGCTGGACGAAGCAAACCAGCGTTTCGCTAGGAATGTTTTGACGGATGACGATTAAAATCAAGGCAAAGGCGATTGCGTGACATGCTTTGGTGTGTGTAAATGTATGAATTTTATGGACTCCTTCTGGAGTCTCCAAGTGTCCTCCTCTGGAAAGACACATTTACCCTGAGATCAGCTTTTGCAGGAAAAACAGTTTTGTAAGAATCATCCTTCAAAATCTGTTTACTTTGCTGGATATAGCAAAAGATGACACAATCAGCGTGTTATGCAGATAAGTCAGGATAAGTGTGCAATTAAACATGAAAAATATAAATATATATCTTCTGCTCTCCAAGGCTGCATTTATTTGATAAAAAAGAATAAAAAAAACAGTAATATTGTGAAATATTATGACAATTTAAAATGACTGTTTTCTATTGTAATATATTTTAAATTGTAATTTATATCCTGTGATCAAAGCTGAATGTTCAGCATCATTACTCCAGTCTTCAGTGTCACATGATCCTTCACAAATCACTCTAATATGAGGATTTGATGCTCAAGAAACATTTATGATTATTATCAGTGTTGAAAACAGTTGTGGACAAATTCTTTTCAAAATTCTTTGATGAATAGAAAGTTCAAAAGAACAGCATTTATTTAAAATAGAATATTTAACATTATAAATGTCTTTACTGTCACTTTGATCAGTTTAACTCATCCTTGATGAATAAAAGTATTGATTTATTTAATTTCTTTCCCCCCAAAATAAAATTATAATTCTTACTGACCCCAAACTCCTGAACGCTAGTGTTTAATGTTACAGAAGCTTTAGATTTCAGATAAATGCTGTTCTTTCGAACTTTCTATTCATCATAGCATCATGAAATAAAAATGTAAAAAACTGTTTTCAACATTGATAATAATCATAAATGTTTCTTGAGCATCAAATCATCATATTTAGGCGCTTTTCCACTACACAGTACCAGCTCGCCTCGGCTCGGCTCTGTTTGGTTTTCCACTGGGTAAAAGTTGTACCTGTACCAGCTTCCAGGTACTTTTTTTCGTACCACCTCCGGCGAGGTTCTAAGCGAGCTGAGGCGAGCTGAGGCGATACTAAAATGTGACGTGAAAACACGGCAGACTGCTGATTGGTCAGAGAGAATCGTCACTATTCACTGCGTCATCATTGCACGCGCCAGACGCAGTATCCTGAATAAAAAACAGCAAAAACAAAAACAGCATACACTCGATTTCCTCCTTTGCCCTGTGTGTGTGGGTAGCGGGTGCGTCTCGCGTAAAAGATTAAGTCACGGCAGTTTCCTGCGGCGTCGCTATGACGTCCAAGTACTATTGTGGAGGTACTATCTGCAATGGAAAACGGAGCGAAAAGCGAGCCGAGCCGAGCTGAGTCGAGGCGAGTCGAGTCGAGCTGGTACTGGTAATGGAAAAGCGCCATTAAAGTGATTTGTGAAGGATCATGTGACACTGAAGACTGGAGTAATGATGCTGAACATTCAGCTTTGATCACAGGAATACATTACACTTTAAAATATATTAAAATAGAAAAGTCATTTTAAATTGTAAATGTAAATGTAAATTGTGATAATATTTCACAATATTACTGTTTTTTTTTTAAATAGTTTTTTATCAAATAAACACAGCCTTGGTGAGCAGAAGAGACTTCTTTTAAAAACATTAAAACAATCTTACTGACCCCAAACTTCTGAACGGTATATATATATGTATGTATGTAAATGTATATGTATATTATGTACACAGAATGTTTTTCTTCGCAGCTCTTATGATAAATGAATGCGATTATAAATGCGTAGATGTTTTTAAAGCCTGGCAGGTTTAGGCCAGATTTGTAGTTACAGATGAGTGTGAAATTAGTGGTTGCCCAGGCAACAGACAACTGCGTTTGAACTGGTTAAGTGTGTGTGTGTGTGTGTGTGTGTGTGTGTGTGTGTGTGTGTGTGTGTGTGTGTGATCCAGTGTCCTTGCAGCAAAATAGCAGCACTTCTCTCTCTATTCTCTCGGCTCTGAATGCACCGTGTGCTTCATCGACACTGGTTTCTCCAGGAAACTAGCGGTGGTGATGCGGCTCCGTCTCATGTTTGAATTAAAAAACAATCCTCTTAAACACAGGCACAGTCTCGCAGGACTCCTCTGATTGAGTTTCCTTATGTAACTCCGACGGCACCGTCTCCACGTCTTTCCAAGGAGAAAAAATAGTGCAATATGTAGTTGACCAAGTGTACATTATTTAAATTACCACGGCAAAGTTTCGAGTGGCCGTGCAACTGCGGCGGTTGCCATGGAAACAACGCTTGTGATTGTGCTGAAATCTGACAGAGTAAAAGCACTGCAGACCAGAGAAATTAAACTATAGTTACGGTGAATATGCATGTCTGATGGGTTTAAGTGTGCCGCACATTACCAGACACTTCTGACTAGTACAGGCTTCCAGACTGCGACCGGATGCTCAGGTTTATGGACCTTCTTTCCTGCCACCGCGACTGAGTTTTGTTAGACGTTCCCAACTGATAAGAGCTGCCATTTCTGGTGCATACGAGAAACATTAGACGGCAAACGGAACGAAAGCTGAACCAAACCGCGCTTCCCGTTTGAGCCGCGCAGCGCGGCCCGTTTAGCATCTCTCGGAGCAATGTTAAAAACAGGTTTCCTCAAGCCGATCTCGATCACAGAACACCGGACACCGTGTTCATATTCGCCTCCGTATTAATAACATCGCAGATTTGGAGCATTCCTGTATCAGATCAGACAGCGCTAACAGGGAAACCAGTAGAAACATTGTGCAATGATTAAACACGTTATAGAAGGCTTTTCAGTTCACAAATCACCAACATTCACCATGGGCTTACCGTAGTAAATCTGGCTGTAACCATGGTATTGTGGCAGAAATGTTTTCACATTATTCTTCTCAGGGTTCGTACAGCCTTTTCAAGGACTTTCGAGTGCTTCACACTTTTTCCAGCACTTCAGAGCTCTGAATGTACACTTTAATGTGATGATTTGTAAAACTAAAAGTTAAAAGATGTAGAAAAACTAAACCTTCGGCGCAAACAAACACTTTTATTTAAAGTCCCCCTGTAGTCAATCATTTTATCCCTTAAAACTCATCTCTGATCACCAAAACGACATTTTTAAACATTTTTCCAGTGTGCGCCGTTATATGAATATGCAAATGAGCCCCGCCTCCACTCACTCCCTCAGCTTAGAGATCCACTGGTTGACGATCACACGTTGATCTGATTGGTTACAAGGTAGTTTGTGACGTCAGAAACACCAGCGTGTGTTTGAGACTGTCTTTGGTTCACTGCAGTTTTAAGGAGAACATACTCAGCAACGGTGCATTATGGGTATTCTCTCGCCGTTGAGTGTAGATCTGTTGTAATACTGTTATTGCGGTGCATTGTGGGATTGAATGAGTGCACTCGATAATGTCCACTGTGGTTTCGGACACCACTACAAATGGGGGCGATTTCTGCTTTCCAATGCATTTATTTAATCAAAAATACAGTAAAAACTGTGAAATATTATTATAATGTAAATCAGCTGTTCTCTATGTGAATATACAGTAAAGAGTAATGTATTCCTGTGATCAAAGCTGAATGTTCAGCATCATTACTCCAGTCTTCAGTGTCACATGATCCTTCAGAAATCACTCTAATATGATGATCTGATGCTCACTTCTGATTATTATCTTAATATTTTAATGGAAATCTATAACCAATAAAACGGCCAGATTTATATTAAACTTGGTCTCATTATGCTATCATTAAATAATATTAAATTGTATGTAAATGGTCACACTCTCTTAGTTTGATCAGTCCACCACTAGTCATTAACATCATTAACCTCATACTAGATGATCTGTTGTAATTGTTCCACCTCTCCAGTATTAGTGTATCGCACACATATAGCGGTTCTGTTGGGTTACTCTGAGCCGGACGCGTCTCTAGATTACGCTGGATGTAGGTCAGTCGCTCATGCATCAGTGTAATTAGCCGCGAGCCCCACTAAAGCTAACGAGAGCGACGGGCCGCCATGGCCAGTCATGCGTCTGCACCTAAAGCCACGCTGAGGACCGTGTCTGGTCTCTGATATGGTGCGTTTCTTTCACATCCTTTGCTTTCATTCCAGGATGGCTGTTGTTTAAAACCGTGTCGGTCTTGATGAGTGACCCACTAACACCGAAGACTCAATTACGTGCACTTAATTGCGTATGTGACCTCATTTTGTTTTCTTTCTCCAGCCCGAGAGTGAAGTCTCCACGACGGCTGAGGACTGCTCGTCTGAGGTAGGATCCGCTGCACTTCATCCCCCAGTGTGTGTGTGTGTGTGTGTGTGTGTGTGTGTGTGTGTGTGTGTGTGTGTGTGTGTGTGTGCGTGTGTTATTCTCAGGTGGAGTGAGTCAGGTTTGTTGTGTTAATGACTCGTGGGATGAAACTGTGCTTGTGGACGGCTCATGATGCAGAAACCTTGCTCTTGTGCTCATGCATCATGTGATCATGTGACCTGTGGTTGCCAGGCAGTGAAGGCTGAAAATCCAGCCTGAAATGTATGAAGACCTTGAAGAGAGTAAAGTTTGACAGACCGAAGCTGATCTGTGGCTGAAAACAGCTTAATCCATAACCAGATGAACACAGTACATGTTAGAATATGAATAATGGATAATATACACATTATTAAAATTAATAATAATAATATTAATAATGCTAGTTCTGTTCTATCTATTTAACTATTTAATTTTTTTAGCACATTTCCTCCAATTATCCAAACTTTATTTATTTATTTATTTATTTATTTATTTATTTATTTATTTATTTATTTATTTATTTTCTTTAAGCACATTTATCCTCAAATTACCAATACAAAAACTATATTCATTTACTTATGTATTAATTTATTTTCTACAAGCATATTTTCTCCTCAATTATCAATATTTAATTAGGAATAAAAAAAGTTCTCCTGTTATCCAATTAATTAATTAATTGTATTTATTTTTTTATCAAGCACATTCTCCTCAATTATCAATACAAAACTATTTTATTTATTTATATATTAGTTATATGTATTGTTTTTATACATTAGGATTTGTTGGACTGTGACATTATTTTCATTTCATTAACATTTCATACATGGTTGTATACGTTGTAGTGACTTTTTCTTGAAAAAGTACAAATCTAGAATGAAATAAGTTAAAATAAGGTTAAATAATTAAATAAAAAATGCTTCTATTACAGAAATATAATACAGGAAAACACTGAATCTGCTAAGAGTGCGCACTGAGAATAATGAGCATTACAGAGCCGCTCGAAGCGACACCTCTGCACACGTTACAGTATCCGAAGGGCAAATGTGATTAATTTACGGGTAAATGATGTCATGTTTTGTGCTGTGATGTGTGTGTGCACTCTTTCATGTGTGATGTTGTGAACGGACAGGTGAATGGTTTCCAGGAGAGGACAGACAGTGATGTGCCATGGTCCTGTGTGATCGGGGTACAGTAGATCCTCACTGCATCGCTCTCTTCTGCTCTTCTAACACACTAACCTCACATCATCCCCTATTCAGCTCAGCTGGGGAGATGCTAATGCTGGGGAGATGCTAATGCTGGGGAGATGCTAATGCTGGGGAGATGCTAATGCTGGGGAGATGCTAATGCTCGGGCGTTCTGTGCCATGTTAACCGCGCTCACTCAGATTACGAGCTGCTTGGCATTTTGTTGGGTGTATATTATATTGGTGGAGGAGAGCGTGTGGAAATGCTTTGACAGGGAATAAGGCCTCGAGTCCAGCAAAGCGACAGACGCTCTTCTGAAAATGTCCTGGCGTTTGAGACACTTTGGCTGCTATGAAAGTGTTACTAGCATCTGATTTCGCAGATAGTTTGTTTCTGAATATAAAAATGTCGATACACTGTAAATAGGCTAGTGACAAAGAGTCAAAAAGTGCTTTAGCTTTAGAGATAAAAAAAAAAGTTGTAAATTTTTTGGGGGAATTTCTCAAAAAATTCGGGGTCATTGTTAGCCTGGCTAGCCTCCTACATCAAGATGTTTGGGTCTGGCAACTCTCCATAGACACGGCTCAATCCGAGGGGCGGGATAAATGGCTGTCTTTCAGATTCCCTCTGCACGCAATAGGACAGCGCTTCAACCAACCAGAGCGTTTCCCCAACAGCGGAGCTAACGTTAGTTGATAGATTAAACTTTTGCCATGTCTGGCCGGCAAAACTACGAACACATCTTCCTGTTTTAAGACTTGACTTTAGTGCCGTTCTTTGCTCTTTTCTCAAAGAAAAGCTTAACTCCGAGTCCCCCAGAGTCGCGGCCAAAGCCGATTCGAAAGACTGCTGTTCGTCATCAGCCATTCTTTGTTTTCAAGTAGCAGCGAACACGGGCAGAACCGTCACGACTCTGCCGTCATTATGTTAAGCCCGCCCACCGACTCTATACACGATGTGATTGGCCTGACCTGAGTTTGTTTTTTCCAGCTCAAAAAGTCAACGGAGAGTTGCTAGACTGCCCTGGAAGCTAAATAAATGTTGCTGCCGCTAGGGTGCGTCTAGATTTCTAGGCGAGGTCATTGTCACTAGCCTAAAAGAGCTTGTCATCTGTTGCTGTTTTACACGTGGGATGTGGTGATTGGTCGCTGTGGTGTTTGCCCCGCCCTTCCTCCACTGTGATTGGACGACAGTGATGAGCGCTGCGTTTTACCCACAGTTTAACATTTGTTTCAAATCTTCTGGCGTTTGTAAATATGTGGCGCTCCCATTCAGACCAATTGGAAAAGTACGCTTGCCTTAGGAAAGATATCGCTGGACACGGCCTTAAACTATCGACAGGAAAGGGACTAGAATACAGAAAAGAGAATTCAGAAGTTTTTTTAACTTTAAGACATTATTATAGTTTTTATTGTAAATATGTATTATAATATTTAGTATTAATAGATTTTTATTTTGAATTAATTTGTAGTTTTCAATTTTAATTTTTGTTTTAATCGCTGTTAAGGTTTTAGTTTTTATTTTAGTACATCAATATGGAGGGTCAAATTACTCAAAATTAAATCATTAAATAAATGTTGAAATAGTCAAATAGATTATTAAATAAACATTTAATTATGTATTATTATTTAAACAAAAATCATTCAGTTAATTGTTAAATCACCAAATAAAATGTATTGTATCTTTATTTCTTTCATTTTAGCATTTGTTTGCGCTCATTTTATTTGTTTATTATTTATTTTATTTATTTCATTGTTTTCGGATTGTTCTTTATTTAAGCACGAGCATGTGTAAATTCATTTTAAATGAAAACATTTGCGCAAAAAAATGCTAAAATAACAAAAGTTACATTTAATAGTTTGTTTTGTGATTCAAAAATTAAATAAATGATATTTGTTTTAATAACAATTTAATAATTGATCTTTCTAAATAAAAATAAAAAAAGCTGAAAAATAAATTGAAATAAATTAAGTTTAAGATTGTTTAAAACTATTATAGCCCTGTGATTCATTTGAAAAGTAAGTTTACTAAATACATTTTTTTTTTTATTATTATATTTTATTTTATTTCAATTGACATTTTAGTTTCAATTAACAAAAATGTTTTAGTTAACTATAATAACCCTGAGATTCAGTAGAAGTTTCCCAGATTCTCCTGACCGAGCTCCGGCACCACTGGGTATAAAGGGTGTTTAATGAGTGGTTCTGGATCTGGATCTGGTTCTGGTTCTGGTTCTGGATCTGGTTCTGGATCTGGATCTGGATCTGGATCTGGTTCTGGATCTGGTTCTGGTTCTGGATCTGGATCTGGATCTGGATCTGGTTCTGGATCTGGTTGTGGTTGTGACTCTGCTCTGGTTCTGGTTTCTCCCACAGGAAGAGGATCTCGCTCAGTCTGAAGCACAGATGGAGCCTGAGTCTCAGAGTCAGATCCAGGTCATGGAGGACGAGTTGGCTGCTAAGAGCATGGCCATCGAAGAGCTGAGCCGCGAGCTGGAGGAGATCAGGAGAGCGTTCGGGGCCGAAGGAGGCCAGCAGGTGCGTGTACTCGTCCCGTCCAGGACTCCTGGTTTTAGGCCCTGATCACACACAATGGGTTTTTCAGGTTTGAAAATGTGAGTCGCACCGAATTTCGAGTATTAAAATAAAGTATTTCGAAAATTAAAAATACTTCTGAGAAAGCAATTGATGTCCAGAGCTGATGGGTGAGAAATACTGGACATACCGTGTTCAAGTGCGTTTTTTGTTGCTAGGCAACCACCCGAATCAGCTGTCCTGTCAGTCTAATCCAGGATTGTGGCGCGAGCGCTCTAGAACCTTTGGTTTGCTGTTAAGTAAACTGTCTTATTAGCTTTTTATTAACTTTATTAACTTTCTGTTAACATTGGGGTAGTTGCGGTTCGTGAAGTCGTTAAGCTCCTGGTAACGAAAATTTCTCTACAAGTTCTTCTTCCATCATCACACTCTCTGGACCATAGACTGTAAAAAAAAATGGACGACGCCCCTTCGTTCTCTTCCGCTGGTGAGAAGTGAAGCCGCCAGTGTCCCGATATGGCGCTGACATCTTGGAACTTGAGTCTGTGCAGTAGCGATCTCGGGACCAGACCTGCGCAGTAGTGAGCAGGAAGTAAAGCCGCGAAATCAACGCTCCGCCCTCACTCTCGCAGAATGCACTCTCCCTGCACTTTTAAAAAAATGTATTGCAGTACGACAAGAGGCTTGTTAAAATAAAGTAAACACAATCTCCTCAGTCCTCCGAAGATCCCGAAAAAAATGTCCGTTGGTGCTTCAGTGACTACTTCGCTCAGAGAACCTGTCAATCACAGCTGTCAATCATGACGTCACACCACCGTTTTTATATCATCACGTAACTAACTAAAAACCAACTTATTTTTGAAACAGACACTTGAACTTACATCAGCGTGATAAAAATGACAGTAAATGACAGAAACCACCTTTGGAAAAAAGATATTTGAACTGTAATTTAATTGTTTAGTTGGTCTCACGTCCTGTTGAATAACACGTGGAGGCGGGGCTTATGACCTATACTAGGACCAGTCACCGGGGGGCGATCGAGACGTTTTGGCTTCACTTTTCAGGGCTTGTGCGGCACGCTTGCTCTGGACGTTCAAAGCAACTGTGAACTTTCGTCACTACAACGGAAGCCCCGCCTCTCCATTCATTCGATTGGACAGTGGGGAAAAAACGTGATGACGTCAGGCGCTTTTCTGCTCAGAGATGATTTTACTTTAACTTCAGGCGCTCAGAGGCTCCTACTAAAACACAGCGAGGCGCAGCGGGCGGTTAAACCGCGAGGCACATAAACAGCGCGCAAAACACTCACTGCCAATAGAAAACGATTTAAGAAAGACGCCTCTCACTGCAGAACACGCATTCTGTGTGATCGCGGCCTTACAGAGCTGTGCTGTGTGTCGGGCTGGGCATCTTTGAATTATAACTATTTCCATTCCAATAAGGTAAAAAAGAAAAACACTGTGGACATCATTCACGTTTAGTCTTATTGTTGAATATCATGAGCAGAAATCAACAGGCTGAAGAACTCATAAAACTAATAAAAAGGTTTATAAATACCATAGAAGTACAACTAGCCAAACTAAAATAAACTTCAAGCATTATTAAAGACAATAAACACTCAGTAATTAAAAAAAGTATAAATAAAAAAATTATCAATGGCAATAAATGGATACAACTGAACAGAGATACGACTGAAATAAACAGTGTTTTAAGATTTTCAGGTACAGAAAGAGTTTATTAATAAAATATACATTATGTGTTATTATAGAGACGGCAGGAATATTAGGCTGCTGTCACTTTAAGAGCTCTGATCCAATACACTGATACACACACGCCTGAAAACAGCGTGAGTCGCTCGCTTGAATGACTTAAAGTCAGATTGAAATGCTCACAAGGGAATCTATAAGTTATCTATAAGAATCTATAAGTTATTTCTATAAGAAATTTACATTTTTTAACAAGTATCCGATTCCGGACTCTAGCTGTGAGACACGCTAGATGAGTGTCTGATGGATGATGCGTGACCTCGCTGTGATTAGTGCAGATCTCACTCCGTAGAGCAGGCATGAAAACTCCTCACCTTTCGGCGAAAATCGCCGTTTTAAAACCTAAAAGGGTCACCTACGTGATTTGTGCAGATCCGATGAGAAAATATTTATTGGGGGTGGGGGGGTCGAGGCCGAGGCCAGCATTTATCCCCTATAAAGTTACCATAAACTTCGCAGCTTTAAAAAACAATCATCATTCCTAATGCCGAAACATGACAGCCAATATGAGTCAGAGTAACGTTAGGGCAGAAATGTTTTCAAAGTCTTTTACACCGTGAGTCTGACAACTGGACACACTGCCGATCAAAGAACCGCACGTCGGAAAGCAAGCCTGAGGTAAGTTAGCTAACGATGTTAACTGACCTGTCAGATACAGACAGCAATGTTGCCAATGTCATTATTTTTAATTTTGACATAGAAGTGGGCGAGATGATATCGCGAGCGGGCGCGGGCGCCGTGAGCGCTGAGTGAGCAGGAACAAGTAACAGTTAAGCAGTGTTATTCATTGCGCGGCTCGCGAGCCTCATGTGGCCAGCCAAGCTTTAATTTGTGGCTCGCATGGCGGTAAAACGGTGATATGATAATGCATTCACTAGAGATATTTCATAAAAAACATTAATAACAAGTACATAACCCGTTAAAAACTTAAAGTGTCAGCTCTATTACAAATAATTTCGATCGGATTGAAAGGGGTGGTTTATAGAGAGAACGTGAAAAAACTTGATCGATTGAAAACCGAAACTGAAAGGACGACGTATGACGCGCGGAACGAGCTGTTCTCCTGATGAATAAAGTGTCATATAAACAGAGGCGGACAGAGTACACAGCTTCATTACTTGAGTAAAAGTACAGATACCCCTTGCTAAATTTTACTCAAGTACAAGTAAAAGTACTACAGTCAGATGTCTACTTAAGTAAAAGTACTAAAGTACTTGTTTTTAAAAGTACTTGAGTATCAAGAGTACAAGAGTACATTATCTAAATATTGCATTACTACTGCCACAGTGCTTACATTGGTAAACAAAGCAAACACTTGAAGCGAAAACTATCATTAACTTGTTCAGAAAATTGAAATAGTCAGGCGAGGTGGGGCCATGCGATATTTTTTTTCCCAGGATGGTAGGGGAAGACTCATGAATATTCATTAGGGAAGTCATCCCTGATTGGTCTGATGACCTACCCCTAACCCCACCCCTAAACCTACCCGTCACTGGGGTTAAGACCAATCAGGGATGACTTCCCTAATGAATATTCATGAGTCTTCCCCTACCATCCTGGGAAAAAAAATATTGCTCCCGGGATGGACCTGCTGCGTCTTCATTCATTGTTTCGTCCATGGTTTCGTCTCTTATCTAAATCTGACCATGGAGGTGACTTTGGCGGAAAGCTGAAGGTGATTGCTGATAGGCTGTCCCAATCAGTGGTGCCTGCACAATCCAATCACATTTGAGAGGGAAACAACAAATTGAGGGTTTCCGAGATGTTTCTTTTTTTTTTTTTTTTTAAAGAAGTAATGGGTACTCACAGTTATAGATAGAAATGTAGTGGAGTAAAGAGTACAGTATTTGCCTCTCAAATGTACTTGAGTAAAGTCATGAGTACTCCCCAAAAATGATACTCGAGTAAAGTACAGATCCCTCAAAATTGTACTTAAGTACTGTACTCAAGTAAATGTACTCCGTTACTGTCCGGCTCTGCATATAAATGAGTATCCTTTCATTCTATAATTCTCCTTTCACTCAGCATCTGTGAAGTGAGGCAGGACAACGGCTCACCAGTCCTTGTTTCAGATTATCTGGTTAGACTGGTTTGGGGCATTTTTAATGCGTGATAAATAGTAGTAGTAAATAGTTTTTTTTCTCTGACACCCGATGAAACACGTAGATCAGCGGCCCATTGGTTCTTTTCTTGATTTACACTGGGCTAGCCCAATCACATATTTAATGTGAAGTATAGAAATATACTCTTTCAAGTATAGAAATTAGTACAAAACTAATTATGAAAGTTTCCTCTATTTTTTAGTGCATTTGTTTTACAATATATGGCTATTACTATCATGGGATTAATATTATAACTATTATTGTAGCAGTAATGTAGACAGACACTGTAACTAAAAGAGTTTTGAAATTTTCTTTGTTTAATTTGCACCAGATTGATGAATTTAACATTAAAAAGCACAAAATTTTCTTACGGGGGAGCATGCCCCCGAACCCCCCTAGAGTGCCAGAGGTCCACTCATCACAGTGACCCAAAAGTCCTGTGAGAAACACTGGTAATACTATGCCAATGCAGCTTACAGGTTTTTGGGGGGCATTCATCACTATGGAGTATAATTCAATTCTATTAATAAGTCAGAATTTCATCTGTTCGAGTTAACTCTTACGTGTTACTCACTCATTACATTTTTGGGGGGTGGGGGGTATATATGCCGCATGCCCGCATCCTTCTCACCTTTTTTACCCCTGACCTGTTTTCATGCCTGGTAGAGTCTCGGTTCTTTCTCTGCGTGAGACTTTCAACAATGCCACCGATCTTTCTTCTTGACATTGACTCTATTATGCTGCCAAGAAAGTCACTTTCTGTCATGTAAATCTGCAGGAGAAGGTGTTTCATTGAGTGTAGACGCTCCCCTGCTGTTCGAGACCTGAGGAGGTGTTTCAGTTAGGGTTTCATAACAGTCCAAAAACATAATAACCAAGACTAGCTTTGCTTCCATCCACCTATTTATATGCAAAATTTGGGCTTTTTGCATAAAGAATGGAATGGAATCAAAAAATGGCTGGATTGAAACAAGATGTGCATTAATTTAAAAAAAATTGCATAAAAACTGTGAGTGCTCAATTCAGACAGATAATTTTTTATCTGATTAGATGCGCATAAACTACGATGGAAACACGTTTACCGAATAAATCCCTCTAACCTCATGCGACTCAGCGTCAGCTGTGATTGGATAACTGGAGTAACGGACCAATGGCATCGCAGCATCTCTAATGTTGGTTTGGTGTTTCTGAAAGTCAAAGTGTGTGATCAGAATGATTTGGTGTAATTCCCTCCAGAAGCGTCTCACACACACGAGTGTGTTCCCGAACACCAGCATCTGAACGCCAGAGAACGTGACCGCGTTTGCTGTGTTTCGTCTGACGCTCTGAGACACACTCATTCATGATGGAGGGAAAAAGAGTCTGATTAGAGAGAAACTTACTTTTATTACTGATATTTTGCACCAATTTTCCAGAAAGTGATTTTGTTTTCTTAAACACATTGCATGAAAACGCTGCTTTATTCACATGTTTTTTTTTTTAATGTGTTGTTCCAAATCCACAACATCGCTGCTCGTTGTCAGAGACGCCCAGGGTTGCTGAAATGACGTGACCAATAGCTATAATGAAAACTATACTAGACTATATTAGCATTCACACCAGTGCACAATATCGCTCTGTTCATTATAAGCGCTGCTGAAGTTTTTGTCGGATCGAGCTCTTTAAAGCAGGATGGATTCTGATTGGCTGTCAATGTTTTTAACGTGTGTGAATCTTGTTTTCTTAAAGGTGCAGTGTGTAATATTTAGGAGGATCTGTTGACAGAAATGCAATATCATAAACATAACTATGTTTTCAGTATAAAGAGCTTACATTATGAACCGTTACGTGTTTATCACCTTAGAATGAGGCATCTCTCTCTACACACACCGCGGGTCCGCTTACATCCACATGTTTCTACAGTGGCCCTGAGCGGACAAACGCGTTTCGTCACTATGTTGTTCTTCATGATAAGAAGCTAGCTAAAGTCAGCGAATAAAACACTGACACAGTGATGAACAAGTGACAATAATATTCGCAATAACATATCAGTTTACTGAATAATAAAGTAAACCTAATTTCTTCATCTTTGTAAAGAAAGCTCATTGATTAACTGGCTAAGCTGTCTCAGATGACGACATCACTTCCTGTCGACCACCGTAACTTCTGTTGGGTGCAATTCGCAACCTCACCACTAGATGACACTAAAAATCACACACTGCACCTTTAAACACATTGCATGAAAACGCAGTTTATTTTTATTTTTATATGCGTTATTCCAAATTTGCACACAAGTTAAGTTCGCTACACAGTCACTCGTTCTGAAAACGCTGCCAGAGGCGTCCAGGGTTGGTGAAATGACATGTCGTGTGTAAACGTGTGTCCACAGCTGCCGGAGTTCGAGGAGGCGCTGAAGCACAGGGACGAGATCATCACGCAGCTCACCGCTAACATGCAGCAGGCGCGGGCCGAGAAGGAGGAGGTGATGAGGGAGTTCCTGCAGCTCACCGAGCAGAGCCAGAAACTGCAGGTCCAGTTCCAACAGGTACCAGACGCTACCAGACGCGCGTCGCTACGGGTCCTGCGCGATGCTTTACATGAGGACAAAACACCTTATGATCGCCTTATTATTTAGAACAGCCTGTAACTACAGATAACTATAATGATAACTATAACTGTAACGATAATTTTAAGAATAACTATAACCGTAATGATAATTCTAAAAATAACGAACGATAATTAACTGTAACGATAATTCTAAAAATAATTGTAACTATAACTAACGTTAATTCTAAAAATAACCAACGATAACTATAACTAACGCTAATTCTAAAAATAACTAACGATAACTATAACTAACGCTAATTCTAAAAATAACTAACGATAACTAGCTGTAACGATAATTCTAAAAATAATTGTAACTATAACTAACGCTAATTCTAAAAATAACTAACGATAACTAGCTGTAACGATAATTCTAAAAATAACTAACGATAACTAGCTGTAACGATAATTCTAAAAATAACCAACTATAACTAACGATAATTCTAAAAATAACTAACGATAACTATAACTAACGATAATTCTAAAAATAACTAACGATAACTATAACTAATTATAATTCTAAAAATAACTAACGATAACTATAACTAACGATAATTCTAAAAATAACTGTAACGATAATTTTAAAAATAACTAACGATAACTATAATTTTAACTATAATTCTAAAAATATCTGTAATGATGACTGACAATAACTATTAAAAAAAATACTATAATTGTAACTATATCTCAACTATAATGATAACTAATTATAATTATAAAAATAACTACATCGATAACTATAACGATAACGGTAATTTTAACGAAGACTATAGTGATAACTATAACAGCAACTATAAAGGGAAGTATAATGAGAACTAATCTAACAATAACTGTAACGAAGGCTATATCGGTAGCTACAGTGCTAACTATAAAAATAGCTACATCAATAACTATAACGATAACTTCAATGAAGACTATAATGACAACCATGATAACTAATGCTAATTATAACAATGATTATATCTAACAACGATAGTTATAACAATAACGGTAAGTAATGATAAATATAACGATAGCTATAATAATTATAACGATAATTATAACTAACTATAACGATGAATATAACGATAGTTATACTGAAAAGAAAACTATAACAATAACTGTATTAGCATCCACACTAACGCACAGTAACATTCCGTTTATTATGTCGTCTGTTTTTGTAAATGCTCAAGCTCTTTAAAGCAGGATGGATTCTGATTGGCTGTCGATTTTTATCATTCACCAGCTGAAATTTTTTTTTTTTTTTTGAAAGCTAGAACTATGTTTGTTTGGTAATTTTTATTATTGAAACAAATTAATAAATCGATATAACATTTGTCTCACCTCGTCCACTAAACCATCATATCATCAGAAGCTTGTCTGTGAGGTCATATGTCATTTCATCACATGTTATTTTGAATGGACCCTAATCCTGTCCCTCACAGGCTCGTGTTGAAATAAACATGGCGTCTGAGGTTTGCTGCTGTCCTATAGTTGTAGTGTTGCATTGGCCGATACCCTGACGGTCTCGCTCTTCCTCCAGTTGCAGGCCGGCGAGATCCTGAGGAGCTCCAGCATCAGCTCCACCGCCTCAGATCTTCTCCAGGCCCGTCAGCAGATCACGCTGTACCAGCAGCAGCTGGACGAGAGGGACGCGCAGGTCAGAGGTCACCAGCAGCAGCTCGACGAGAGGGACGCACAGGTCAGAGATCACCAGGAGAAGACACAGGAGCAGCTGAGACTGATCGCACAGCTTCAGGAGAGGCTGAGTGAAGCCGAGAGGGTGAGAGTTCACTGTTGAAACCAGTCATGTGCTCCAGCGTCATACGCTCGGCTCAAATCAGGCCAAATAGTTCGTGCTGTCAATCCATTAAAAAAATGAACTAGATTAATCAGACATTTTTTCAGTGATTAATCACAATTAAAAACACGTTTTTATATATTTTATAATGTAATCATTTCACAGTTAATCTCCAAATTAATGTAGAAACAACATAAAGACAGTATATTTCAAAACCTTGTTTAATGGCATCTTTAAACTCCAGTATCACTGATACTAATACAGCACGCATCAGAGGGTGATCATATAGCTAATGCACCGCTAGCTAACGGATGACAGTAAAATGTACGGATGCTGCATTAATTGCGTCAAATATTTCAACTCGTTAATCTGGACAAAAAGTAATCGCATGCCGCGTTAACGTTGATCGCACTAAAGATAATGTTATTGTTCATGGAGGTTCAGCAAATGCATAGGCGCGTTTTTACACTCGTTGGAACAACCAAAACATCACCTTCTAGCATTTGCGACTAAAAATAGATGTGTGTGTGTGTGAACTGTAAAATATATTTAGGAGTATGTGTGAGAATAACAAGTAGGTGTTTAAAAAGTCTTAAATTCAGTTTTTGTTTATAGATTACAGCTTGTTTATAATTTTGGCATCTACTTGTTTATAAATCTGGGATTTAATTCAATTCTTATTATATGCATAATTCCATAATTATTAAATAAATACAGTTTGAAGCAGAAATATTAAAAAACCTAGTATACTTGTATTTAAATAAATGTAATAATTTTGCTTGTAAACGTCTCCTCGTTACGGAAGCTTGTTTCCACCATGGAATAAAAAATTAAAAGGTATTTTATCTTACAATTCTGACTTTCTCGCAATGAGGAATGAAGGTTATAAACTTTATATAGTTTATACGTTTATATATAGTTATATAGTTTATAACTCGCAATTGGGAATTTTTTATCTCGCAATTCTGAGAAAGAAGTGAGAATTGTTAGGAAAAGTCGCAATTACCTTTTTTATTTGATGACTATGATTATTACGATAATTAAAAAAAATAGCTATAACGATGAAACGATGACTATGATTGTAATAGCGATAATTATACAAATAACTATAACGATGACTGATTGTAACGATAATTAAAAAAAATATAGCTATAACGATGAAACGATGACTATGATTGTAACGATAATTATACAAATAACTATAATGATGACTGATTGTAACGATAATTATACAAATAACTATAATGATGACTGATTATAACGATAATAAAAAAAAAAAGCTATAACGATGAAACGATGACTATGATTGTAATAGCGATAATTATACAAATAACTATAACGATGACTGATTGTAACGATAATTAAAAAAAAATAGCTATAACGATGAAACGATGACTGATTGTAACGATAATTATACAAATTATAACGATGACTATGATTATAACGATAATTTAAAAAAATTGCTATAACGATGAAATCATGACTATGATTGTAACGATAATTATACAAATAACTATAACGATGACTGATTGTAACGATAATTAAAAAAATAGCTATAACGATGAAACGATGACTGATTGTAACGATAATTATACAAATAATTATAACGATGACTATGATTATAACGATAATTAAAAAAAAAAAGCTATAACGATGAAACGATGACTATGATGTAACGATAATTATACAAATAACTAACGATGACTGATTGTAACGATAATTAAAAAAAATAGCTATAACGATGAAACGATGACTGATTGTAACGATAATTATACAAATAATTATAACGATGACTATGATTATAACGATAATTTAAAAAAATTGCTATAACGATGAAACGATGACTATGATGTAACGATAATTATACAAATAACTATAACGATGACTATGATTATAACGATAATTTAAAAAAATAGCTATAACGATGAAACGATGACTATGATGTAACGATAATTATACAAATAACTATAACGATGACTATGATTATAACGATAATTTAAAAAAATTGCTATAACGATGAAATGATGACTATGATTGTAACGATAATTATACAAATAATTATAACGATGACTATGATTAAAACGATAATTTAAAAAAAAAAGCTATAACGATGAAACGATGACTATGATGTAACGATAATTATACAAATAACTAACGATGACTGATTGTAACGATAATTAAAAAAAATAGCTATAACGATGAAACGATGACTGCTTGTAACGATAATTATACAAATAATTATAACGATGACTATGATTATAACGATAATTTAAAAAAATTGCTATAACGATGAAACGATGACTATGATGTAACGATAATTATACAAATAACTATAACGATGACTATGATTGTAACGATAATTTAAAAAAATAGCTATAACGATGGAACGATGACTATGATTGTAAAGATAATTTAAAAAAATAGCTATAACGATGGAACGATGACTATTTTTGTAACGATAATTATAAAAATAACTCTAATGATGACTGATTGTAACGAGAATTATTAAAATTCTGCAGCAATTACCTTTTTTATTTTATTCTGTGGCTGAAACAAAACTGTGTGCTCTGAGCAGTTGGTCATTATCATTTAAAGAGACATGCACTGAAACGGGTCGCTGTGAACAGAGCTGGTTTTGAGGAGGTAAAGGTGTGTTGTTTTACACAACCATTGAGGAGTTTAAACCAAAGTATGTTACAAACTTTACATGAAGACCCTAAAGAATCACACCAACTTGTGGAAAATGGGCATCCGATGACCCCTTTAAGAATAAACCAATGGTCAAGCCCAAATGAGCTGTGTGAAAGACACCCTGACTGAATAGTGTGGTCTCAGTTTTTGTCCAAGGAAATTAAATACAACTTGTTTGAAATAAAAACATGCCGTTTCTCTGTCACCAGTTCCGCACACAAGCCGAAGAATCGTCTGCGCAGAGTTTACGAGAAAAGGACTTACTGAACACCGAACATCATCTGCGTCTGTTCTCAGAGCATCAGCAGTCGATCACGCAACTCCAGGATCAGCTTCAGTCCTGCAAACAACAAGCGGAGGAAGCGAACCGACGTCTGTCAGCGAAAGCCCAAGAGCTGGACGTCTGCGAACGAGAGCTGACCGTGTCCCGACAGAAAGAGCGCATGTCGTCGGGAGAAATCCTGCAGCTCATGAAAACCGTGGAGGATCTCCAGCAGCGCTGCCATCATCACGGCAGCCAATCAGAGAGCGACTCGCTGCGAGCCGAGCTCGACGAGATGTACGGGGAGCAGATCGCGACGATGAAACACGAGCTTCGGATTCAACACGCGGCAGAAGTGGATCGAATCCGAGAGCAAAGTCGCGCCGAAGTGGAGAAAATAGTTCAGGAGCATCAATCAGAGATCGAGAAGTTCAAAGGTCAGGTGCTTCAGAGCAACGTCCTGAACGTGAGGGTCATCGAGCTCCAGCAGAAGCTGCAGGAGACGCTAGTGCTACGAGAGAAAGCGGAGCAGGAGTTAGCGCGGACAAGTGGAGAGAAACTCAGTTTAGCGCAGCAAGTTGAGCGTTTACACAGCGAGTTGTGGAGTGTGAGGTCAGAGGTCAGTGAGGTGCAACGCCTACGTGACGCGCTTGACGCCACGCAGAAGGCTAACGTCGAGCTCGAGGTCAAGCATGAATCCGAAATCACTAATTATAAGATTAAACTCGACATGCTAGAGCGGGAAAAAGACGCGGTGTTGGATCGCATGGCGGAGTCGCAGGAATCCGAACTGGAACGACTTCGAACGCAACTCTTGTTCAGCCACGAAGAAGAGCTTTCCCGACTCCGAGACGACCTTCAGCGGGAGGGCCAGCTCAACGTGCAGAACCTGCGGGACGAGATGAGCGTGCGACACCGCGAGGCTATCGACGGCTACGAGGACAAGCTAAAGTTAGCGGAGAGCGAGCGAGTCGCGCTGCTTCAGACGCTGAAACACAACGAGGAAAGCGGCAAATCCGAGGAACCGGAGAGACGGAAAGAGCGCGAAATTAACGATCTCCTGGAGAAGATCAACAAGCTAACGTCGGAGAACGAGCAGGTGTCCGCGCGACTCGCAGAGCTTCAGGACGAGATCGACACGCAGAGGAACACGTTCTCCTTCGCCGAGAGGAACTTCCAGGTCAACTTCCAGGAGCTGAAGGACGAGTACGTGTTCATGGCTAACGCTAAAGCACAACTGGAGGAGCGCCTGACCAGAGAAGCCGAGGAGTTCGAGAAGAAACTCGCCGAGATGCAGACGAGACGCGAGGAGGTGGACGGCAGTGAGAAACACACGACGGAGCTGATGGAGAAGCTGGAGGCGGTCGAGAGAGAGAAGAAGAGTTTAGCCGAGCGCCTCTCGCTAGCGGAAACGGATGCTAAGCGCCTGGAGGTCGAGCTGGAGATGAGAAATCAAGCGCTGGTTCGGGACTGCAGTGTTTCTGGTGGGCTGGAGACGCATCACACACACATCAG
Organism: Rutilus rutilus; assembly: GCF_951802725.1. Classification (NCBI taxonomy): domain Eukaryota; kingdom Metazoa; phylum Chordata; class Actinopteri; order Cypriniformes; family Leuciscidae; genus Rutilus; species Rutilus rutilus. The sequence continues at coordinate 42,403,372 of NC_140216.1, read as the reverse complement.
ATCAGGGAGGGAGAGAGAGACGCCTGCGAGTACTACAGCGAGCCGGCTCGCTTCACACACACACGCACACACTCGCGAGGAGCAGCTCTTCAGCCTCACGCAGCAGGTAAGCAACATGCTACCGTTTCATGACGATTAAACAGAGCGCTCGTGCTCGTTTCACAACTCGCGATGCAACAGTTGGGTTTATCTGCATTGCTCTGCGTTTAAGAAGCGGCTGCTTTGAGCTAGACGGTCTGGGAATAATATATCTGTGCAGAACTGTGGGAGGAACTGATGCGCATCGAGGGCACTCAACGCCAGGCAGAACGAGAGATTATTGCGATTCGGACAGAGTGCAGGGGGACCGAGGGGCGAGAGAGATTGTGTTATAGAAGAGAGAGAGAGAGAGACAGATGAGCTTTATTCTCCCTGTGTGTGAAACGCTCTTTGATCTCGGCAGCTCTGACGGGAAAGGCCTTCATTTACACTTTTGTGTCTCTAAAGACCATTTATGGGTGAATCTCAGTAAAGCAGATGCAGGTCACATGTCCTGCTAAAGAAAAAGACAAAAGATGTTTGTTTGCTTATTTCCATAGCACATTAAAGGGCTTTTTGAAATGTTATGTTATTTTATTAAGCACATTTGCAAAACTCTCATTATGCTAATGAGGCTGGATGAGTTTTATTTAATTTTACCTTCAACAAATTCTCATTAGTCAGCGATTATTGCAGGTTTTTATTTAATTCAGCATTAATTAATGGTACTTATTAGTATATATAAATTAATTATAAATTATATAAGTACATATATTACATATCCAGGATGTAGTTCAACAAGTTTCTTCACATGATCGCCATGAGGGATTTTGTGTGTGTGTTGTATTGCATTAATGATAATTGGGAAATTAATTAATGTCACGTGGCAACAAATCGTAATGGTCCTTAAATATGATTAGTTGCTTAAAATGGGCTCAGCATATATATATATATATATATATTAGAAATATGACCATGTTCTTTGGAGTTTCCTGGCAGACTTTTCTTGCTCCAAATGTTTTTTGGATAATTTTCCAGTGTCTCTTTAATCCTTTAACCTAAATTATATCGGCTGATTTAGCAAATGACCTTTTGTTATGATCGACTAACATCTGCATATTGATGACATTTACATGACTGTTCTTCAGTGCAGGTGAAGTTTATGAACACTGGTGTTGATATGGAAATGTGGGTGCAATATGCTAATGAGCTCATGCGTGTGATGTCGTATGCTAATGAGCTCATGCATGTGATGTCGTATGCTAATGAGCTCATGCATGTGATGTCGTAATCATGCAGCTGAGTTTCTGAACGAGTTTGTTTTCGATAAATGTCATGTTTTGCTAGATTTGATGCTCTGTCCTCACCTACAGGATGGTTGTGTTCATGAGTTAAACTCTCTCATGACGTGTGTGTGTGTGTGTGTGTTCTGCAGGATGAGACGGGAGATGCTCAGGTCGATGGAGACGCTATCAGAGCCTCGCGTGTGATTCTGCCTCTGGAAATGGACGGCGCTGAGCATGTAAGTAATTGTCTGTCTGTCTAAATCAAACTCGTGTTGTTCATCTTCTAGATGAAGCTCAACAGTTTAGGAGACATACACTGAAGGAAAGGGTTCATGATTTACTTTGAAATAGAGCTGCGCGATTAAAAGTTAAAACACCCACATGATCTTCGCCCTACATGACAGCGATTTGGCTCGATGTAGGTTAGGTTAGGTTTCCGATCACAGCGAGCATTCAGATGTGTGTTCTGACCCAGAGAGGTCCAAATCAGCCAAATAACTGAGTGTTGTATAATGCAGTCTATTGCTGCTAAACTGCGGGACGTGTTTGATATTATACACTCTTATGAAAAGCATAGAGACGCTGTTCCCCAGGTGGCCTCCTCATAAGCGAAGTAAATGGGCTTCACATATGTCAAATAACCTACACACACATATGATGTATATGAGTAACCTTGCAAACATGGACTGTTATGTCTTAAGTGGATGTAAACACTGAGAAAGAGCGTGTGTGTAACGGTATATTGGATCGGTGCGTTAGCTCTTAAAGTGACAGCAGCCTAATAAACCTGCGTCAGTCACTGTTAATCAAACAACAAAAGACACAGATAAAGTCACTCGCTGCTCTTGAGTGAATAAACTGTAGTTTTAATACGATTAGTCTGTATTTAATGAGTGCAGCAGTGGTGTTTCATATTTGATTTCTTTATTCAGTTTCTGCTGTAGGCTAGTGCTAATCTGAACAACCTAAAGCTCTGTTTATTTCATTTGTATTTTTGTTCTGTTGTATTTTTCATTTGTAATTTAGTTTATTTGTTCTTTTTTAATTTTAATTATTAATTAACCTAATATTAGTTTTGTAATTAAGTATTGATAATTATGTAAATTTCACTGACATTTCACATTACTCGTATCATAAAATAAGAGTTTGATCATATCACCCGTCTATAATCGTGTGAAATAATCGTGATTTCAATATTGAGCAAAATAATTGTGATTATGATCTATATACAGTTTTATAATGTATATACAGAACCTCTAGTAACTTGCATGCTTTTGTTTAGTTGTCTGTTCAGAATCGGGATCATCGTTTCAAACAAAAGAATCTCTACTTTGAAATAATTCTCACTCAGACATTGCTAGTAAATTGAACAAATAATTACAAAGAAACACTTTGAACTGAACGTGAAATTTTGAAATATAAAGACTGAAAGACTGTGTGTGTGAATGTGACTGGAGTGTGTGTGCGTCTCGGATAGCTCAGTGCTATTAGCTGAATCTGCCCTCTGGTATTAGTGCAATAGCTGTGACATTTATCAGAAGCCTGCGATTAAACCTTTGCCGGTATTTCCTGTGAATAAACGGCAGCAGATTTTTCTCCGGCATTAATTGCTTCTGGATCTCCATATTCCTGTGATGGTCATTAAAATGCTTCATTTGTGCCTGTGGCGATGTCATCACATCAATCCGTACGACACTCTTTGTGTCTCGTATAAAAGAGCCTCTCAGTCTTATGATATGCTAAACCACAGATGTGTGTGTGTGTGTGTGTGTGTGATTGCACTTCTCTCAGATCATTGTTTCAGATAAAGACTCACAAGATGTCCAGGCAGAAACCTCACACTGATCTGAATGAGAGATTAGTGGCACCAAACAGGGCTTTTGCAGAAATACTGATTGTTTCCAAGCAGGTTTTCCTGCTGCCTTTTCTCTGCCCGGCCTCTCGTCATTGGTCGGTCAAACAGAAAGTCCCGCCCACAGACTCACGCCATTGGCTGAGTCAGAAAATGACATGTTTCATCCAGTAATGATGCTGAAAATTCAGCTTTGATCACAGGAATAAATTACACTTTACTATATATTCACACAGAAAACAGCTGATTTACATTACAATAATATTTCACTATTTTTGATCAAATAAACACAGGCTTGGTGAGCAGAAGAGACTCTTACAAAAAATGTATAATCTTACCGATCCCAAACTTTTGATTGGCAGTGTATATTTGTCTCTGATGTATTTCAGCATCAGAATATGTGCACATTTATTTCACCTTTAACCCTTTAGGCGCCAGAGGTTTTTTCCTAAAACGTTCGATTTTGACATCTTAATTTCAAAAGGCTATATATTAAAAGTGATAAAAGATAGAGACTTTCTGTAAATTAGAGAAATATTAAGGATGACCCAAAGTTTATGTAGGAATTACATTTTCCCATCTAATTTGCATATTATGACGTCATATAGTGGCGGCCATCTTGGATTATAGAATTTTCATGAAAAGTCACATGTTTAAAAGATAAAATGCAGCACTTCTTTCCCCCAAAAATGTCCCTCACCTTCTGTATGCTATATTGCACAATACTGAATGCTCAGGTAAATAGTAAGTAGTGAACAAACTGTGTAAATCATTACTAATAATAGAAACAAACTGAATGCATGTAGCGATTGGCCTTTTGCTGTAGAGATTTTCCATTTACTACATACAGTAGGCACTCTGATTCCATGTATGGTGCACATATTATTCATATGACACACAAACACAAGTAGACAAGACCTGTTTAGTTCAAAAGCTCACTCGCCATGGCATGCCACAGATCATGAGTGAGATGACGAGACAAGACGAGAGACAATGTTAGTTTTTTGTGTGTGTGTGTGTGTGTGTGTGTGTTTTTTTTTTTTGGTTGTTGTTTTTTTAGCTGACATAGACGCACACATCATAAGGACATGAACACACAAAAAAGAACACATATTGTACACTAAAATGGTCAGGGAAATAGATAGTAAATCAACAGTGTAAATCATTACTAATAAATGGCAGACAAAAAAAAAAAAGAATTTATGTTGCAGAGCTTTTGCTGTAGAGATAATGACTCCCTATCCATCCAGGTGACATTTCTTGTAGTGTTTCATGGTGTGGTCTTGCGATAGACTAATAGCCCCTCTGCTCCGTGTCACACCGCCTCTGCTCCTGCTACGAGCAGCGCGGGCGCGGCCAGATCTGTCTCGCGCGCGCGCCGAGTGTGCACAGCTCGGACTACTGTCTTTGTCATTGCGACTCCCCACCCTGCCTCCACGTTGCCCTCTAACTGTCCTATGAATACTTCGACCTCGTCTAACATACCCAGTGGCATTAGACAAAGCCTCCACCACAATACTGTCGCCGCGATTGCGGAGAGGCACGCGGTCACCATGGCGAGCGCGGTAAACATCTCCCGCCTCGTTCCCCACAACACTAACACGCCTGCTAACTTCGCAATGAACACTCCGACCCCGGGAAACATTGTTCCCACCACTGACATTGGGCAAAGGACCATATATATTGGGCAAAGGATTCACCGTTTGTGCTTGGTGTAGGGCTATACTTTCACTTTCAGAATCACCGTCATTTTCTGAAGGCAGATAACGTTATTCCCCTTCAGAATCAGGGTCCGCGAATAGAACACCCAACACTTCATTGCGGGTAAGCTTTATTGATGCCATTAGATGATAATAATAATAATAATCTAATGCAAATACTCGCTGACGTTGACAATATTGATCTGATAAAATGGCTCACTCGCACGTAGCTCCGCTTTTGTTCGCACTGATTCAACGCGCTCTAGCTCGAAGATTTTGTATAGAAACATGACATTTTTTTGAGTCGGGGATGAAGTATGACATGTATGCTAACTAGTGGAGGGGAGGTCGAACGAAATTTGACACCCTGTTTGACAAAATCGGCCGTTTTATTCAGTGCCGCATCTTGTCGAGTAAACTCGACTGTGGCGGCTAGAGGGTTAAGTCCAGACGGGTTCCTGCCATCACTAAGACCTCATGAGGTCAGGTGTGTGTCCGCTATCCTTCACGCTGTGTGTGTGTGTGTGTGTGTGTGTGTGTGTGTGTGTGTAGAATGAGTGTCGTCTGCAGTTGGAGGCTCAGCGCATCAGTCTGTCACAGATCCACGCCGCGCAGCTCGAGCTGCTCATGGACACACACGAGCAGGAGCTGCGCAGTCGAGAGCGGGAGCTGATGGACACACACGAGCAGGAGCTGCGCAGTCGAGAGCGGGAGCTGATGGACACACACGAGCAGGAGCTGCGCAGTCGAGAGCGGGAGCTGATGGACACACACGAGCAGGAGCTGCGCAGTCGAGAGCGGGAGCTGATGGACACACACGAGCAGGAGCTGCGCAGTCGAGAGCGGGAGCAACAGGCCCTCAGCGCTCAGTCCGCAGGTCAGTGGGACGCCACATGAAACGAGCCTGGTGTTTCAGATCTATTATTAAACCTAAGCCCACCGGCAGCTATAGTTGTCCCAGTATATAGTTGTCATTTTCCTTTTGTAAGTATTTTTCTAGATGTTATCCATGTTTTATGTCTCAATGAAATGCAAGAAAACAACCAAATAAGGGATTTAAAAAAATAAATGCAGAACATGTTCACCGGGACCCTATTAACACGACTGTGCATGAAACCATTCAGAAACATTTGGGCACTAATGGGTTAAGAGACCCTTCAACATGAAAGAGTGAGACACTGTGAAACGCTCGGTTTCATCCACACTAATACTGTATCAGCAAAGATTATTAGTATTGTTGCTAACTGATGTCATAGTTGTAATGTTATAAATCAGGGATTCACAAGCGTTTTTTGTCTGTTTTTTTCTCTATTTGGCAATTACCGACCCCTTTTGAGCTAAAATATTTTCTTTAAGTCCCCCTGAGATTTGAAATTTCAATAATTTAGCAACACATTTGTATGTGTGTGTTACTCAAACTCTTTTTAAGTAAGTTTTTTATTTTATTTTACTATTTATTATTTATTAATTTACTATTTAAAGGGGTCATATAATGCCATTTTTGTACAAGCTAATATGATTCTTTAGGGTCTAAATGAAAAGTCTGTAATATACTTTAATTAAAAATTCTCATTAGTATTGTAAGAAAACACTAATTTTACCTGGTCAAGAACAGCTCTGTTTTCAGCACGCCGTTTAAGTGCATGTGTCTTTAAATGCTAATGAGCTCTGCTGACCCCGCCCCTCTGTTCTGTGCACACACCGTAACACAATAACACAATAACCATAACGCGTTGTTCATTATAAACGTGGGATTATGAATTATATTGAGAACGTCGTAAATAGAAAACATGCCGTAATGTTCCCTGAGTGTGAACAGCCGCATTCATCGTGAAGCGTGCAGCATGCGATTTGCAAAGATTAATATAAATATGAATATAAAGGTTAATAAAACGTTACACACTTCTTCTTCTGGAGGTGCAGCAGGAACACGAATAGTTGCCGATCCTTTTTTCAGGAGCAGCTTCTTAGCAAAACCAGCTTTACTGACCCTCGTTTGTAAAGCAGTCTGGTGTGTGAAATGATTCACGTAAACATGAAAGCATTGACGTTGATCGTGGGGAATATTCCCTTCACAAACACACTCAGCCACTGCGTCTTCAGCGGTTCAGCTTTAGGAACATCAACATGATGCTGTGTTCATTATTACACCCAAGAACAGAACACCACAATCACTGAGACGCCATTCTGCTCATAGACAGTGCTCCAGCTTATCAACAATGACTGCACCGGTCCGCGCGGACTATGATCGACAGCTCGCTCACGAGCAAGGGCGGGTCTGTGTTGAAACGCTGCTGTCAATCAACAATCGCGGGAGGGGCGTCGATTTTGTGACGTCACACGGTCGAACGGCTTGATTTGAGACGGGGAAAACATATAAGAAGATTAAAAAAAAAACACTGGATGGATTTTTATCATTTTTTTTATTTTACTTTTTTATAATCTAAGAATAAGAATCAGGCGTCAGTGGTGCTCTCTCTTCTGTTGAACGTCCTGTGCTGTTTTATGTGAATCCCAGAGCTCTGTGTAGTCTCCTTCATTTATACAGCGTTTTTAACAATATAGATTGTTTCACAGCAGCTTTACAGTGATAATAGGAGATTACAGTAACAGAGATTGTTTTAGCTTAAAGTAAAGTAAAGTTATTGTCCAGCTAAAGTTAGTTTTGATTGATTCACTTCCGTTGCAAAGATCATTAGTTATTAACTTGTTCTAAGGCCGTGCGTCCACTAAAGCGTGTTTAGCTAGCTGAAAACGCTAGGCTCTCTGCTAAATGCCTAGCTATGGGCGCTTGAGAGCGTTTTGGCAGCGCTGCATTTTTTTTCAGTGGAGCCACTTTGCTTGTGTTACTAGTATCTCATTTCACACATATTTTGTTTCTGTTGATTCTATAATAAAATGTTGATACAATGTAACGTATTTTCTCTCTTGTTTTAAATAATTTTGTTCCGTTATTATGCTTGTTGTTGTCGTCTGTTGACGTTGTACAAGCAGAATGTTGGTCGTGTGGTATTAGTCCCGCCCCTCCTCCACTGTGATTGGACGGTTGGGTAAAAAGTGACAGTGATGAGCGCTGTGTTTTCCCCAAAGTTGAACATTCTTCAACTCTCGGCGACCTGTAAAAAAGCGCCTAAAACGCTCAGCGCCTCGTTACGCTCATGGCTTTTTAAATCCGTGGCTCTCCCATTGAAAACAATTGGAAAAATATGGCGATAAATCAAGGACAAAAAGAATCGAGACAAATGCTTTTTCAGAATTGATTTATCGCCATAGAAAAATACGGCAGCTGCGTGAAAAAACGCTTTGGTGGACACACAGCCTAACAGAAACCCTTAACGCGCTTCAGCCGCTCATCCGCACAACAGTGCCTGGCGGCTCGAGAACGCTAACCTTGAAATAGGTTCCAAGATGCAAGCCTTGAAAAAAAAAAAGTTGTATATCTGATCATAAAAGTATAAACTGACTGTATTTGGTCCGCTCCCGCAGAGCCGAGCGAGCCGATGGGGCCGCAGCTGAAGGCTGAGTTTCAGGAGTCCTGGGCTCAGCTGGAGGAGACTCACTGCCGCGAGATGGAGCGGCTGAAGGTCTTCTACCAGCAGCAGAAGCAGGAGACGCAGGAGCGCTTCACCTCTGAGATCCTCCTCCTCCAGCAGAGACTGCAGGAGCTCACGGGCGCAGACGAGCTCTTCAGGTGAACCCCTCTTCGTCACGCAATACAGCAACACACACTTACATTAGCTCCCAATTCACCCTCCGCAGGGAGTTTGATTGACAGGCGATCTGACCAATCATAATCCGCCATCCGCCGAATCCGGCATTTTTGTCCGACAAAGCGGTCAGGAGTTATTAGATTAACGTTGGAGGAATTGAACGTGAGAAACAGAGTGTACTGACGTCTTTCCGCGGTTAAAACAACATTCTGATGTTCATTCATGTTTATTTGATGCTATAAATGAACTAGAGGGAAGAGATGATCGGTTCACGAGCCGCTTTAACTGAGCGATCTGTCAGACACATTAAAGACACACAAAACGGTATTTATTGTTTAAATTTCTTTAAAAAATGACCAAATTTGAAAGTTGAGACTGTTTCATATCAAAAGTCCCCTGGTCTGTCCTGTCTGTGAGTTTCTCTGCTCCGCGATGTGTTGTTCACTTCGTGAGAACATGTGGCGTGAGAGAGGCGTGGCTTGTGGGACATAGCAACAGTAACTAAAGGGGGCGGGTCTTTGCGATGGTCAATTAGCTACACTACTGGTCTAAAGTGTGGAATATTTAAAGTTTTTAATGTTTTGAAAGAGTCTCTTCTGCTCACCAAGGCTGCGTTTATTTGATCAAAAATACAGTAAAACAGTGAAATATTATTCTAATGTAAATCAGCTGTTTTCTATGTGAATATACAGTAAAGTGTAATTTATTCCTGTGATCAAAGCTGAATTTTCAGCATCATTACTCCAGTCTTCAGTGTCACATGATCCTTCAGAAATCACTCTAATATGATGATTTGATGCTCAAGAAACATTTATGATTATTATCAGTGTTGAAAATAGTTTAGTATTTTTGTGGAAACTGGTATTATTTCTCAGGATGCTTCGATGAATAGTACGTTTAAAAGAACATTTATTTGAAATAGAATCTTTACTGTCACTTTGACTTTCATTAAACAGTGTATATGAATCTAAATGCCACTTCAGACGCAGCCTCTGTGTTTTCTCTGCAGTGCATAGATGAATTTAGTTGATATGATTTCATTTTAATTGGTAAATCCCCTTTGTGTCATTTATTCTAATTGAATTTAAAGGGGTGCCTGATTATGATTTCACTTGTCTAACTTTAGTTAGTGTGTAATGTTGCTGTTTGAGCATAAACAACATCTGCAAAGTTACGACACTCAAAGTTCAAAGCAAAGGGAGAGATTTTCTTTTAAATCACTTTTTAAGGACTACAACAGACGGCTGATAGAGACTACACAAGCTTCTTCCCGGAAAAAATTTACATAAACCCCGCCCCAGGAGTGCGTACATTATTTTAACATTATCATGACAGAATATGCTAATCAATGACTAGAAGATAACTACACATCAGCTACATAAATTCATCAACTAACCATTCAGAAATGCCCTGTTGCTTCTACATGTCACTTCTTCTTGAGTCTCTCCATCATTGACTGACTGCTAAAAGTTTTTGAAATGTTCAGAGTATGTCTGTGTGAGGGTAAAAGGACATGAGTTCTTGAAGCTCCGCCCCCTGTGCCGGGAGCAGCAGCTCATTTGCATTTAAAGGGACAGACACAAAACTGTGCGTTTTTGCTCACCCTCAAAAAGTGACAACTTTAACATGCTAGAAAAATATCTGTGGGGTATTTTGAGCTAAAGCTTCACACACACACTCTGGGGACATCAGAGACTTATTTTACATCTTGTGAAAGGGCATTATACCACCCCTTTAATGATTAAATGTGAGAATTATACATAAAAGATGATGTAAACTTTTAATTAGGTTAAAAAATGGCTTTATAAAGTAAAAAATGCCCATAAAAGTAAAAAAATCAATGTAAACTTATTAGAAAACATAATTTCTGTCACTGCTGTGAACTGATTAGAATAGGAAGAATATGAAAACTTTATGAGTCAGCTGTTCACGGCAGTCATAAACCTGCCAAAGTGCCAGTACAACAACACACTCAGCAAAATATCGTATAATTATAGTTATCGATAAAAACCCAGAGAATATCAAGATATCATTTGTTTTTTTCATGTCACCAACATCAGGGAACCGTGAAGATGTGAACGTTATTGAGATGTAAACTCATAATCTAAGGGGTTCGTCTGAGTTGAACAGATCGTTTGCGACGGACTCTTCCTTTATTAATTGTATTAATTAAAGTGTGAGTTTCTCTCAGTCGCTCTGCTGAGCATTTTTAACGAAGCCCAGTAACTTTTCCCTCGCTGTCAGTTTGACATTTACACACTAAAGGCTGAAAACAGAAGGTCTCCTGGGTCATAATTCAACACTTCCAGCGAGTCTCTGCTCTTTAAACATTAGCCAGCGTTAGAGCTCCGCCTCAGACATCAGGGGCCTCATCTATAACCGGTGCGTCGCGCAGAACAGGCCCTGAACGAGACGTCACTTCACACACACAAGTCGTGATTTATAAAAACAAACTTGACGGGAAAATGTGCGCACCTGCACGCAAACTCTGACCCATGCGTACGAGCGTTCTGGAGACGGAGCTGTTCGGCGACACCGATGGTGAGCCGGAGTTAATGGCTTTTTGGTCACTTTTAGACAGAACATTTTAAGAAAATTGTACATATACAGAAAGATAATAGCTATAATTTCACTCACCAAGCCTATCACATGAAGCAAACATCCGTCCCTTCTGAATGTCCACGCCAGCGAGAGCGTTGGGCCGTAAATCTTCATCATGAGTCCTAATCATAAATACAGTGCATGTTCACAATAACAGTTTACATAAATAAAAGAATGATTTAAACTATGTATTACTTCTGATTATAAACATTTAGATTAAATAAGCGATTCTCATTACTGGAGTTAAACACTTAGATTAGCCTGCACAAAATCATTACTGAGAAGTTACAACATTTTGTATATTCAATAAATATAAATATCTGTAGTGGATGCGATGCACCTTTCCTGTGGCGTGCTGTGCTTTAATCTTTAACTACAGAGAGGATTGCTTATCATGATAATAGCAGATTGTCTGTGAAAATATGTTCGAGCAAATAAAGCACAACAAGGCCTATCTGTTTCCGTTAAAAATATAAAGCAATTAAAAATACTGTTTGGCCAGTGGAGAAGATTGAGAAAAACTTTCTCTGAAATGTATTTTACACTATTTGAGTTATTTATTGAAACACAAGGCAAGGATCGGCTACTAGCACATCCATCTCATATTCTCCTAATGTCCTGTACTGTTAAACATGTAATCACGTGAATAATCTTATGCAAATGATATGCAGATGAGGATATGCATAGTAAAAGTAGGGTTGGGTATCGAGAACCGGTTCCATTTTAGAACCGGTAACAAATTTCCAAAAACCGGGGATTCGATAAGACGCACGCATTACGATTCCTCTTATCGACTCCTGACTTTGGGACAGTTGCAAATGCGTTATTTCAAATGTAGGCGCTGCCAGCACGCTCATAATAGAAGCGGCGTGGGCGCGACGTGCGTGGTGCTCGTTTTTGCAGGCGTGCCTATGCCTCGGCGAGATGAAAACATCTCAACTTTTCAGAACGCCGCAGGTCATGTGACAAAAAACAACTAACCTTTCTGTAACATCGAAAGCTCGGCCGAACAGCTGATCATAGCTCAACAGGGCGGGTTTTTATTTCTCATCTCCATAAATATATCTAGTAGCCGAGTAAAGCTAATGCAAGGGCTATAAATCAGTTAATCCTTTGCTGATACTTCCTCGTCATCACCATGGAGAGCGCAGTTCATGGTTGCATAGCAACGACAGACGCCACGGGAGCGCAAGCGCTTGTGGAAAGAAGGAGAAAGCGGTGCGGCCGTGCTTTTCCATGCGTTTGTAGACGCGATATGTGAACGGTCCCTAATTCAGGAATCTATGTGGCTTAAAATCATTTTTGTTTTGTTTAAAATGGAGATCACGATTACATGCATCAGACAGCTACTCAGAATAACATGTTTAGTCTAATAGTCTATTTTTTAAAAACTCGTTTGAATCATTAATTCAAACACTAATTAATTCAGTGTCTCATAAATACTTGTTTAATTAATGAATGATTCACCGTTTTTGAGCGAATCTCTCGAGTCTTCTTGAATAAATAATTCAATGAAAAAAAAACAGTAGATTTTTGCCACCTACTGGAGTAATAATGTAATCAACACCTTTATATGAAGAGACTCCTTTCACTTTAGCCATTTTATTGGTTATTGCTTAAAATTGGCAAGAATAAAAGGTAGAAATATTTATTCTTCAAGTATTTGGCCTTTTTTCTCCCTCCAAAAAATATTGGAATCGGAAACAAGAATCGATAAGAACCGGATTCCATAAGCAGAAGCAGAAGCAGAATCGCTATAACGATACCCAACCCTAGTTGTAAGCTCATATATGGGTATTTCTGGGAGGAGACACACGTGCACAATCTTCCGCTGACTGGGATTATAAAGGGAATCTTGCGCAGGTTCTGGCGTTCACACTTATTTTATAAGTCTGAATATTTTTGGCGTACCCCATTTTTGGCTTTTAGTAAGGGTCCTACGCTCAGTTTTATACATGAGACCCCTGGTGTGTGTAAAACAAACGTGAACATTCGTCTCTCTGCTTGCTGACGGATGTTTGAAGGATCACGCGTTTCTGAAGCGCTTCATAAATGATGGATGTGTTCAAACCCTTCAGCGCTCGTGTCAGAGACGCCAAACCTCACATCGCTCAGCCCAGAGAAGCTCCTCTGCTTCGAGACGCTGGCTGGAACGGGAGAAATTAGATGGTGAAAGAGCAGCACTGCCCCCGAATGGACACCATAGGACAGATCAGACCTCAGGGAGGGCTTCAGAAATGTATTCATGATCAAATATCTTTCAGAAAGAGTGTTTTTCTTCTGCTCAAGCGTCTGAACTCCTCTAGCTCACTCTTAACGCTTGGCAGTAATGTGAATATCTCTGTCCTGTGTGAGATAAATGGCTGATGTTCCTCATTTGTTAGTCGCTTTGAAGCTGGATGATCCGTGGAGTTTCCGCTCTTTTCAAACAACGAATTTGCATGAGTTTTCCAGTTGCTTCTGATTTACTTTAAAAACCATTTACCTTTTTGTTGTTGTTTTTTACACTTTTTTTTTTTTTACTGAGAATTTCACCCCATGTTTGAAGTGTAGAGGTCCTCGCACACTGAGTCTGAAACTCTCGGCCGAAATTTTTGCACATTAAAAAATAAATACGACCTCACGTTGTGTCAGGCCCCGTGTACACGGTGGGAAAACGCAGATATTTTCCTGCGTTTTGGCCTGTCATTTACACCAAAACGCCGTTTTTATCCCAGATTTCAGATTTCCAGGCGTATTTATGCGGGATGATGTAAACGATAACTTTTTTGAAGACGATGTTGTGTGCACGATGTTATTTTTGAAAACGGAGGGGGGGAATATTCGTTTCTCTAAATACCCGGCTATGTGTAAATGTGGCCTCAGTCACGTTCACACACTCGATTTCCTGTGTTTTTCGCATCCGTAGCATGCACTTTAGAGCCACCGAATGAACAATACGAAAACACTGAGTCAGAGTCCTGCACGGGTCCGATTTTGTAAATCCACCCTCGACCCGACCCGCTTAAAATAGAACCGACACCCGACCCGCACCCGAACTAAAATCAGTTTAGACTATCACATTATAGACACACTTAGAAAAATGTTTATGGCCAGGTCATACAGAAGTCAGGGCTTTTCCTACATTGAAAATGTTTTGTCCCGCCAAAGCCTTATTTGATCTGTAATTGGGTTTTGTGAGTGAAGCAGGCTATACTGAAGGAGTGACAGAGAGAACGATCACAGTGCCCCACCCCCGCGCGGGCACTCTCCATCTTCAGTTCTGTCTTTGCTCTCTCCCTCGCATCAAAATCAACTGATCCTAAAGGTCAGAAGACCGAATCCATGTTTCACGTGGTGCATTCGGAGAATATTTTTGCTGAATTAGCGCTGGGTGTGAATTGCAGTCAAAAAAAAGTTGCCTTATCTTCTCTTACAACTTGTGACAAGCGTTCTGCACATGCAGCTGACATCACTTTAAATAAACGGAAAAAAAAAGAAAAAAAAATTCTATCCAGTTTGAAGTGTTTTTTTTGTGTGTTGACAAATCTTTCGTGATGTCCTAACAGCCAGGATTCCCACACAACACGTCTGCTAAAGTCCGATTCGCGACCTAATGACTCGATTCATTATAATGAATGGTTAAAGCAATTGGTCTGCCCGTCAAATCATTACTTAGAAGAACATACACATCTGAAATGAGAAAGTAAGTGTGCTTACCTCATTTAGCAAGAGTGTTTAGTCAAATTTAGCCTTAATAATCCACAGTATGTATAGGCCTATGGCAATGTGTAGTAAATTACCTAAAAAATCATTTAGTTTAAAGTTAGACTGGAGTGAGATGAAACTAGATCAAAGCACAAATCAAGCTGTTGCTATTACACATCTTAACGCTACGTTTTTAATGCTACTTTTTCATTTATATGATTATACTAAAATAATTATCAGGTCTATCAAAAAAGGATTTTATCTTTCAAACCAATGAAAAGAATCTCATTCATAAAATAATTCAATTATGAATCTTGTAAAAAGGTTCTACAGTGTTAATAAAGAGACGAGTTAAATGTTCATCTGCAGGCTGTGATATTTGTAAATAGATCACATTTCAAATATACTTTGATATCGATGATGTTTACATGTAAAATAAGTTGTAATCGCTTTCTTTTACTATCTAGCCTGACAGTGATCGTTTTTTCATGAATAAATAGGATAAGAAAAAAATCACAAACTGTTTATTTTAAATGTAACATTTATTGTCAATATTGGGCTTGCGGATCATGTGGGTACTAGGGTACTCTGCTGTGTGTGGATGACCATGTCGGTCAGCCACCACCGAAGACCAACTTTGACCCAGGAAAAACCCTGACAGAAGTTATTACACGACCATTACCACAAGGACAACTTCAGCAGAAGCTGTCAAAAGGCCGGTACACGAAGAACATGGCTAACGTTACCACAGAACTGAGTAGCCTTAACATTTTACCAATCGAACAGATGCGGCTACAACACTACGCAACTTCGTCTAGCCCAGCGGTCCCCAACCTTTTTTGCGCCACGGACCGGTTTAATATCAGACAATATTTCCACGGACCGGCCTTTAAGGTGCGGCGGATAAATACAACAAAATATAAAAAAATATATAAAAAACAATTAAATATAATAATAAACGTGAATCCAATGTGTAGGCTTACTTGCATTTTTATTAGCAGGGTACTCGTAATATCGCGCCTAAAGACAACTGAGAAAGCCTGAACACAAACAAAAAGCCCCCCAAAAGAAAAAAATCTCCATGTTTACGGTGCTGATGCGATGTAAGGGTGGCGCTGCCAATAAAGCACCTAAAAGCTGTCACAAAGAACCGATTTTAAGAACCAAAATTAATGATTATGAATATGTAAAATATAGCAGGAGACAATTTAATTGTTTAAACAAGTGTTTTCTGTGCAAAGATGAAGTTGACAATGCTGACTCGATCTTCGCAGTATGCCTAGTGAACGCGCCAGAGAGAAATGCACATATACGAATTACATAAGCAGAAAACAGTCAGTTTTCTTTTGTTTTGAATTGTTCTGTTTAAAATTAGACATTTCAAGCCTTCTATGTCTCAGGTCTGTGAGGCAAGTAGGCTACCTTATACGCTGAATTTCCGTTAATTTATGAGATCAGCTCCAGTTCACGCGCCCGCGCCTCCGTGTCCTGATAAAATATTTTCTATTATATTTACTTCTTATTAAATCCTGGCAATTGGGTGATGAAACATTGATTAAAATTAAGATACAATTAATACAAAACGAAATACAATTTAAAGACAGGCTTTTTGCTTTCTGTCTGAGGTCTCTGTGAAAGTTTTAAAGCAGTCTTTTTGTGCCGCTTTCAGAGCGCTGCACGTCCGTAAGGGTGAACAGTCCCATCCGAACAATTATAATTATTCTTTTTTTTTTATATATTTTTTTTTTGTGAAATAGGCTACATTTCTAAATTAATGCGACTTATAGTCCAGTGCGACTTAGGCTATATTATGTTTTTTCTTCTTCATGACGCATTTTTTTACTGATGCGACATATACTCCGGAACGATTTATAGTCCGGAAAATACGTTAAGTTATATATTCTTTCTGTGAGGCCCGGTACCAAATGTCCCACGGACCGGTACCGGTCCGCGGCCCGGGGGTTGGGGACCTCTGGTCTAGCCTACATCTGACAATTTAGGGTTCAAACACGTCCACAGTTACCACAGTTATCTGCACTTCCTCAGCGGTGAAGGTCCACATCTGCGGCTATCCAACACGAATGCATGCAGCAAAGCCTTTCACAATACTGTTTTCTTCAGATAACTCCACATTTCTCCCACACACTGGACTTGAGTTTTGATGACGTATTGTCGACAACTTTACCATCTCCACTAGCTATTCTTTTCTTCAGCTCCTCGGCATCCATCTCGACGACTGCAAGCAGATCGCGCGCGCGGTTATGAGGAACTTTTAAAAGTGAAAGTAGGTTTAGCGACTCCTGGGAGGGTGTGGCGCGTGGGCACAAATAAACTATTGTGGATTTTACATTATTTTATCAACTTGAAATACAGGCATATTTTTGTAGATGTGTTCCTAAAAATATGCATATATTTTTAGGTTTGCACGTGATTGTTTTAAACCCGTGTTTCCCCCGTGTCCGACCCGACCCGACCCGACCCGCACCCGTATCCGACACAGTTGGATATTTTTCACCCGTTTGAGCAAAATTTGCGGGTCACCTGTCGGGTTCCCGAACCCGTACAGGACTCTGCACTGAGTGTGCAACACCTTAAGCCAGAAGAAGACAAATACAGAAAAGGTTTTGTCAAATATACAGACATTTTTTGAAAGATATTTTAGCAGGAATATATTTTATAAAGCCTTTCCTGAGGTCTGATATCTGTCAGATCGTGTCCAGTCTCCTTCACCATCTAAAGTCTCCCGTTCCTGCCATTATTTATGTTAGAGCTTGGAGAAAATAGAGAAAAGTGGATATTCTTTATAGAAATACCCATGGCGTTGGAAGATCTTATTAATTTATGTGGTAAACTACACACTGTTGAGGATGTCGGAGGTAAGAAAGACTATCATGTCGTGAAATACTGTCTCGGTGTGTTTGAGTGCATGTGTTAAATCTCATATTTGGGTTTTATTTCTCCCCAAAATAAGAAGGAAATCAGGGCCTGAATTTCATGCGGTTTCAAACATGAGACTTTATTTGCTGGATCATGATAGAAGATATTTTAAAACATCATTGTGTCCAAACAAAGTCAGTTAAACATATTTTGCATTAAAAAAATTAAAGATGAGAATTTGGTGGGTGAAGTACACTGCTCAAAAAAATTAAAGGAACACTTTGAAAACACATCAGATCTCAATGGGGAAAAATATCATGCTGGATATCTATACTAATATGGACTGGGTAATGTGTTATGAACGAAAGGATGCCACATCGTTTGATGGAAATGAAAATGATCAACCTACAGAGGATTGAATTCAAAGACACCCCGGAAATCTAAGTGAAAAAATGATGCAGCCGGCTTGTCAATTTTGCTGAAATTTTATTGCAGCAACTCAAAATGGTTCTCAGTAGTTTGTATGGCCCCCACGTGCTTGTATGCATGCCTGACAACGTCGGGGCATGCTCCTAATGAGACGACGGATGGTGTCCTGGGGTATTTCCTCCCAGATCTGGACCAGCGCATCACTGAGCTCCTGGACAGTCTGAGGTGCAACCAGGTGATGTCAGATGGACCGAAACACAATGTCCCAGAGGTGTTCTATTGGATGTAGGTCAGGTGAGCGTGGTGGCCCTTCAATGGTATCATTCCTTCATCCTCCAGGAACTACCTGCATGCTCTCGCCACATGAGGCCGGGCATTGTTGTGCACCAGGAGGAACCCAGGACCCACTGCACCAGCATAGGGTCTGACAATGGATCCAAGGATTTCATCCCAATACCTAATGGCAGTCAGGGTGCCATTGTCTAGCCTGCAGAGGTCTATGCATCCCTCCATGGATATGCCTCCCCAGACCATCACTGACCCACCACCAAACCGGTCATGCTGAACGATGTTACAGGCAGCATAACATTCTCCACGGCTTCTCCAGACCCTTTCCTGTCTGTCACGTGCTCAGGGTGAACCTGCTCTCATTTGTGAAAACCACAGGGCACCAGTGGCAGACCTGCCAATTCTGGTGTTCAATGGGAAATGCCAATCGAGCTCCCTGGTGCTGGGCAGTGAGCACAGGGCCCACTAGAAGACGTCGGGCCCTCAGGCCACCCTCATGAAATCTGTTTCTGATTGTTTGGTCAGAGACATTCACACCAGTGGCCTGCTGGAGGTCATTTTGTAGGGCTCTGGCAGTGCTCATCATGTTCCTCCTCGCACAAAGGAGCAGATACCGGTCCTGCTGATGGGTTAAGGACCTTCTACGGCCCTGTCCAGCTCTCCTAGAGTAGCTGTCTGTCTTCCTGGAATCTCCTCCATGCTCTTGAGACTGTGCTGGGAGACACAGCAAACCTTCTGGCAATGGCACGTATTGATGAGCCATCCTGAAGGAGCTGGACTGCCTGCGCAACCTCTGTAGGGTCCAGGTATCGCCTCATGCTACCAGTAGTGACACTGACCCTAGCCAAATGCAAAACTGGTGAAAAACAGTCTGAAAAGATGAGTAGGGAAAAAATGTCAGTGGCCTCCACCTGTAAAACCATTCCTGTTTTGGGGGTTGTCTCACTGTTGCCCATCTAGTGGACCTGCTGTTAATTTCATTAACACTAAAGCAGCTGAAACTGATTACCAACCCCCTCTGTTACTTAACTGACCAGATCAATATCCCAGGAGTTTAACTGACTTGATGCTATTCTCTGATTAAAAAGTGTTCCCTTTATTTTTTTGAGCAGTGTATGTTTAATTGACTTGCCTTCAGGGCATTTAAGAGTTAATGAGCTCATGATTATTTTTTATTTATAACTTAATCATGAGCTCATTAACTCTTAAACGCCCTGAAGTTAGGGTTCGTTAAGTCAATTAAACATATTTCACCCACCAAATTCTCATCACTCATTTTTTAATGCAAAATATAATGTATCCTTTTCTCTCTAGTTTGTTATATAATTTATTGTTATTATTCTTGGCATGTATTTTAATATATTGAAATCCTCCTATGGTGTTAAAGGTCATAG